>NC_054056.1:72409298-72775548 GCF_017639655.2 Falco naumanni
CAAAGTACACTTTACCATATTTTTTCTATTCTTTCATAAAAGATATTTCAGAATAAATTTCATGTTAAACATATGCTGAACCAAACATCACTTGCAAGGGTTTCTCAATTTTTGTTAAGGAAAGTGGTGAAAGAGAAGGGCTAGGCTGACTTTATCAAGAGACGAAGCAAAGTGTATCATTCATCTCCATTCCCACTGATGCGTTAACCCCTATGCCCCCACGCTTTACGTGCACATTGTAATTGAAATCCTGATTGCCCACCTGTAAGTGATGATAGTCCATGTCTGTCCTGAGGAATATTTGTGTTCTTTCCAACTTCTAAACAAGTGAAAAGTCTTGTCACATGTGTTTATTGTGAATTATAAATACAAGTCGGGATGCAGGATTAAAGAAACAAAATAAAGTGTTCTTGATGTGAATGTCATCTCTTAGCATGCCCAGGCACCCTTGTCTAAATGCTGATTATCTTTGCTATGGACCAAACGGAATAATCCAGTGTAGCTCATGAGATGATGTAAGTTGTAACAGCAATGCTGATTTCAAAAAGTATGCCAGAAAAATTTACAACAGCCTAGTGAAGTTACTGGAGTAACCAAATGATCAAGCCACACTGAAGTAAGAGAGGAAAATGAGAGAAATAACACCTTTTATGGAGGTGTCTTTCCAGTCAAATTACCATCACAGTATCTATGCTATTTATTGTTATCTGAGCCCTGCCTCCTCAAAATCACATAATGGTCCATGGTAAATCTGGGAGAATAATTTAGAACTGACAGTGGTACTCAGTTATTTGAGACTCCTGAAGCTGACAAAACAAAAATTAAACTCTCGTAAAATAGCATGACGTAAATTACACAAGACAGAGAATCTCTGCAACTATTGAAGTGAATAAAACTTTTATATTACCTTCTGTAAATTTGATTTGGATGCTCTTACTGCATTTGTTATATCTAACAAGATGAATGGTTGAATGCTTCATTATCCTAAAGCAATTTTATTTCAATTTTCAAGTCAAAATTGTCCTTTAAACATATAACCTCTAACTTCTTGCTCTACTACTGTTAGAAACCTGATCATTTACTCTTTCCCAAAATGACCGTAGTTTGACATATTTATATGCCATGATAATTATTCCATTTCAGAAATTTGTGAGGGTCCCTTGTCATCTCAGAAGAAATAAGGATAAAATTTCTAATGGTGCATTAAATGGATTAAAAGCTTTATTCCTTTAGTAAAATGTACCCAGTTTGTTTAAATATGAAAATGACCATATTCCTGAATAAGTAATCCCTAAGTTTCTCTAAACATATATCCTGTACAACAACAGTACTGTAAACATTTCAAGATAGCTGGAAACCTCCTTTAATGATTTAGGTGTAACAGTGACATCGTTCCTATGGGCAGTTGTAAAAAATGTTCACCTGTTATCATGGTAAACATAGTTTTGTGGAAACACAGCAAGAGAAAATTGGAGAAATGTGTATGCATATATAAAGACTATCTCAAATGTTTCTGACACATTCACAAGTTTTTAAAGTATAACTTACACCAAAGGTCACGAAAAGCTTACCCACCAGTAAAAGAGATGAAAATCCAGCATGTTGTAATGGTAACCAGAAGAATCCAAAGCCAAATCGTCTCAGGACCTAGTTGGCCCTGATTTGGGCTGTGCACTGGATAAGATGACCTTCAGAGGTTCCTTCCAGTCAAAATTATCATAGGTTTCTACAAAAAAAGGGGATGGTTTTCCAAGCAAATTCTATTATATAATAGACTTATCAGACTGAGGAAGATGATAGTCAAGCCCCTCAGTTCTTGAATGTCAGACTGCCTCCTTACACTAAAATGTGTGGTCCTCAGTCAAATGTTTTATACTGTGCCTCATGGTACTTGGGCATGGGATATAAAAGAGAAAGCCAGCAATCAAGACAGAGCAAGTTTATCTCTGCAATAAATGGAAACAGATTTTAGGAAAGGATACAGGTTTGGAAGAACTCCTAATCTATGTATTTTTATGTGCTTGAGAATTTTGGTTACCTTCCTGGTACTTTGTTCTGCGTAAAGTCCCTCTTTCTTCTCTTCTGCAATACAGTTCTCTACAATATAAATCCAAGTTACTAAAAAAATCCTCTATTAACTTTGGGTTGCACATTCAGCTGTGAGATCATTGCCACCTTCCCCATGATGCTGACAGGTCAACTCATACTGGTTGTGATCTGCTGGGCTCTATAAGCCATTTGTAAGGTTTCCATAGGCAACACCACAAAGGGTCCATTGTGTGGAGTTCAGCTTCTCACAGCATATTGAAGGGCGGGGAATAAACATGGTAAATTATACTCATAGATCATTTTGTGTTTAATAATTTGGGAGGTTATACATAAAAGGGCTCTTTCTCAAAATTATTTATTTAATATGTTGTAAGTTTTGCTTTCACCACTTCTGCAATATTTTATTTTGACAAATAGGTCAGCTTAACCACATTATTAAATAAAAACTTAGCATGGACCTTATGGAGTTTTTGATTACTCTCATTAATGCCAGGTTCAAAATGGCTTGCGTTTGTAATTAGGTCTTATGGGCTAAAAAGATCCAGTAAAATAAAGAAAAAATTGAAAGGCTTATCAATCCAGTGAATTGTTAAATCAGCTTTTCATGCCTAGTAAAAATTAAACAGCTTAATTTTAGAGCGCACGTAATGTAGCAAGTGATGGTTTTTTAAGCACTGTGCACTGTGTGCTTCAATATTTGTGATATAATGAGCTGTCACTAGATAATGCTGATGGGGTTTTCTGTACCTGGTGACATCTTGGGGAGATCACCACCTATGGTGAAGGAGAACACTGAGAGAATCTAGATGTAGAATAACATAATTAAAATATTTGCTTTTATTTAGGGTTTTCCATCCACTTAGTGTGTTACAGACAAAGGAGGAATCATTGACACAGAGGAAGAAAGAATTGCACAGGATGTCAATCATTTGCAGTCAGCCAGGTAGAATCTGTATAGAGCACCCAAGTTTCTTGAGTCCCACTGGTCTCATTAAAATGAACTACTGTTCAGACATCCTGCAAACATGGCAATTCTAATTGTTAATGAAAGCCATTAGAATCTGTATTATAAAAATCTTATCAGATCTTATTATAAATCCAGACTTTGTTTCAGAATTGCACAGAGATTTCAAGTAATCCTACCAGCAAGAATGGAATAAAGTTAGCTAGCTTCTAATAATATAATACAATTAAATACAAATTCATTTACTAAACAAATAATTCTGGTTATATAATTATTCTGTGATTAGTTCCACTACATAGACTTGGAAAGTCACAAGATTTGAAAAACTAATGTTTAACATATTAAGTTGCTTGTTAATTAGATGTTCTATTGGAAAGTAACCCCCCACCCCAGGAGCTATTTGCTAATTTAAAATAAAATTGTCAAACAACATAACATAATATGGTCAAATATCATAACATGTAATTGCTGTTTAACCAGGCCAGATTCTGAGGTACTGCAATTCCCAGAGCTTTCAAGGGCAAATTGTGTCCCACTGTGCAACGTACTGTATAGCTACAAACAAGTTATATAACCTTGTGTTCAACAATAGAAAACAGTGCTGAAGTGTTATGAGGCTGATATAAACTTATTTTTATAAACACTTCTTTAGAAATATCCACTCTAAAAAAAAATCATATACTTAGTAGTGATGTAATCAAGATTAAGTTTTATTCTTAAGCATTTATGCTGGTTATTACTTGTATAACAAAAAAAGGCATTAGGGTAAACCTTAATAATAATGGTAAACATTAATAAATGACCTAGCATCTCCACTCAGAAAAATGCACAGTTCAAGGTAAATTAAGACCGAAAGTTAAAAAAGAAGGAGAAAATTATGGACACAGAACAAGGGTGTGTGTGCAACACAACTGAAAGGGTCATGATATTTTATATTTTTAAAATATATGCATAATATTGCTCTGCTATACAAAAAGAAGTTGCCTTTTTTCTGCTTCTTTGGTACTTTGTGATAGAATCTAGGAGACAATTTGAATGGGTAAGCAAAGTCCTTCTACAAAGTAACTCAGTGAAGGAACTCCAGGCTCTACATTAATGAAGAAAATGGGTAATTGTCAGTGCATACAGCATGTTGTTATGCATTTATGAAACTCAGATGGGAAATCAAGCACACACAGTTTCTTTAAGCATCTCAACTACATTAATCATAAGCATTAATGCATTAACAGTCAGTAATGCATTAAAAGTGTCATGTAATGAAAAAGGCAAGGTTTTTCCTTTTTTAAAATTTATACATATAGTGCTTTTTCTTATTTTTCTTATTGCATCTATTTTATGCATCCTAGGAACATGACCTTATGTAAATTTGATTGTATCTTTTTTTGGTGCAAGCAATCACAAACTAGTCCTTAGGCTTCACTTATAAGAGGTGGCGAAGTGGAACAGGGTAAAAAAAAATGAAATGGGACTGAAATGAAGTTTTGTCTTAGTTCCTCTGCTTTACTTTCAAGTCATCTTTGTATCACAATTTATGATAATTATAGCAGCTCTAATTAAAAAGTGTGTGTGTATATATTAATGATATATTAAGCACTTTAAACTGATTAAAACCAAAAAAAGTTTTTGTAACATTGTTAAGGCCTTGGCAACAACCTGGAGGACTGTGAGCAGAATGATGCTTTATTGCATTACATTTTACTAAGACAAGAGATCTCTGGCTCCATGTTGGGATATAGGAACTCTATATTTACATCAGTCATGAACACAAAATACAATCTACTCCCTGCATTAGCTTGTCCAAAATTCAACCAAAGAAACATTCTGAAGCCAAGAGTTTGATACATGCTGGCAAGAGGAAAGAATGTGGAGGATATCCATAGTTCTCCAGGTGCCAAAACCCAGAAGGTGAAACCTCATCAAATATAATAAAGACTCAATTCACCTAAGGGACATTAGCTAATCCTGATTTTCTATAAAGGAAGTCCAAGAAAAATAAATGGGGAAGTAGAAGGATAAAGGCAACACAGTTGGCTACAGCTGGCATTAATAGTTTGCGGATTGGAAGCTTTTAAAAACTTTTTCTCTTTTACAGTAGACCAAGTTTGTTATGTTATAAAAAAAAAAAAAAAAAAAAAAAAAAAAGCTCATTCTGCAATAAATTTTTTTTACAACTGCAAAATGAATAAGCAATTGAACAAGGAATAAATATCCATAGTGGAAAATAGGAGATAGGAAGGACAATATACCTCTCCTTTACTACATGTTTTGTCATAGCTACAAGCTCCCTTCCCTACTTCCTACAAGTTTGCTTCCTACAAGCAAACAAAGGAGTATAAATTACCTCACTTAATATAACTTTTACCCTCATCTAAATGCTAATATTGAGAAGTAAGTATATACAGAAATAAGTGCACGTTTACATCCATAATCATGAAGTAAATGCAAAAGAACTCCAAACCTATTTCTGCAGTCTTAGTGGTGTTGGGTAAAATGGATTCATAGTGCTGAAAAATTGAAGTCTTGTCTATAGTTTTCAGAAAATAGCAAGAATGACTGAAGCAGAATAGGTGCTGTTACTCTTGCCTGCCATAAGTATTACATATATCAGAACACCTACATTTAAATTTAATACTGGTTTGATTTTGTTTCTTTTTCTATTTTATCTCCGTGCAATGGATGTTTATTTGGGGCTAGATGGACTGATAATGAAATGTGTAATTATGTCTTGTCTTCCCTACATCAGGTATTTAAAAAGTGTAGCAAATGGGAAATTAATCATAGCAAAGAGTACTTTTAAAACTCAAGGCAATTCAGACTTCGTTCAGTTCAAAACACTGTAATGTATTCTCTGAGAAGGTATAAACCCGAGTACTTCCTTCAGCTGACAGCTCTTAATACATCCATATTAGCAAAATTATTTTCAGAAGATATGGGTGCTGTACAACTCTCCCATCTTTGAATAAAAGTTATTCAAACAAACATTTTTTTTAAGAATTTCACCAAATCATTTTTCTGAGAACATGCAGTGCATCCAAACTGTTGCTGTCTTCAACACATCTTGAAAGATTCTTCCTAACAAATCAAAGTTACATTTGCCAACTGCACATACAAGTAACCATCATACTTCAGTGCCTGTCTGCTAAATAAGCCTTCACAAATAAAGCACTTTACTGAATCTCATTCTAGAATACCTTTAATGTGATTTTTATTTTTTTTTCATTGCTTCGGTTTCTATTGTTTTTCCTTTATGATGATCTTTGATGCTTGGAGTAATGGTTGCTCCTAAAATGCAGATTTTCATGCCTCAGCACCAGTGAAATACTTTTAAATGTTGAATCATTTTAACCTGAATTTCCTGGTATTTGGTTGCAGGAACAGTAGAGAAATATTGTACAGCATTTTAAACCCAGGGTATTGATGTACCTATTCACCTTATTTTCATGTTGGTTCTTTCTCTGCCAGTGTGCAATGGACACCATCTAGTAATCACAGTTAATTGTCTTAGGAGTTTGTAGTAAAATCTTTACAAAGTTAATGGCTACAAGATTGGATTTATATATTTTAATGGCACCTTTTTCATATGTCTGTGAACAAAAAGGGAGTGCTGGCTACAGAAATGTTCATATAGCCTGTAAATATTTAACTCTCTGGAAACTAATAACCCTTTATAATTCTTCCCTTAAAAGAGCTATCCTATAAAATGTGTTAGTGTTAATTATGGTATCGTAAACAAAAGACACTAATTTCGTGCCAAAGCAGTTCAGTAATGACAGTGTATCATCAAGTGTAATGAGTCTTTTCTTTAAGATCCTAAGCAGCAATCCTTGCAGTGGATGTTAGGGCAGTGGATGTTCTAAGAGAACTAATTTGAACTACATAAAACATGTGCAAAACTTAATACTGACTATTGGAAGGGAAAAGCAGAGACTAAAATGCAAATTGAACTGTCATTGACATCTCTCTAGCTAGTATCCTTGCGAAATTCTGCTTTAACTGGGAAAATACTGGAAATTGAAATGACCTTTAAATTAGAGACAGTTGGCATTTTTAACTTGGTGATAATCTGCCTTTTTCATACCTTTATCAGTTTAAAATCCCACAAGTGCATCTCTGACTCTGAAAATATTTATAACATCACTTGAATAAAAGCAGTTCCACTGGCAATTCTGGTTAAGAATTAACATAATTTTTATATTTATCACATAAATAAAGATTTATACTCTGATTAAAATCAACCAAAGCAATATCCTTACCTTTCTTTATAAAGATGTATAATGGGAATAAATTCTGATTTACAATACTAATTATTCTGTGTCACAAAAAAGTGTCCCTGCCTCACACACTGATATGTCCATTTCAGTGTGAAATCTTTTCCTTTTTTATTCACTTTTCAGCTAATCCGTAGTAGGGATTTTTCAGTTTTTATTTCAGTTACTGAAGCAAAATAGAGAAGCAGCATAGACACAGAGAAGAAGCATCTGCTAAAATGACAAAAAATGTATAATATCCTAAGAAATGCAAAAAGCTTTAGAGTGAAATAGAAGCTGCTTTTTGCACACTGATTTTTGATACAGATAAAGAAAATTTAAAAAGCGCAGTACATAAAAAGTAACAAGGAAACCATAAGGCAAGTTGAAGGACAAGCAGATAGTGACCTTTATCATATTGTTTTAAAGCTGAGAAACTACACTTCAGATTCTAACGATGCCACTAATATGCATGCTACAGTTACCTTAAATCCAGGAAAAGGAGCTCAGAATTTAGATACAGGTTATTAGCATGGAAATACAAAGTTAGACAGTTTGGGATGAATTTTTTGTGTCAAAAAATAACAACTTAAAAAGATATAATATTGTACAGAGGTCAGAGGTGGTTAAACAGAGGTAAAAACTATGCAGCCAGAAGAAATTATAGCTGGTGAAGGTGATGAATGGCCATACAAAGAATACGAAAAAGAAAATAATATAATCAATTACTGTACCACAACACCTTCAAATCTAGGCTTTAGTTTATGAAGTGTTAAGTAGTCCAATAATATATATAGCAAAAATATAAACAGAACATTAGATATGAGTTTGGTTCTTTTATATTATTTTTCTTTTTCAAATATTTAAATACATTATATTGTTATTACTTTGACCTTTGCAATATTCCAAGTTTAAACCAAAAATGAAGCAGAAATCAACAAGATTTTGTTTAATTAATTCTTTTCTTTTTTTTTCTGCAGACTTTTTAACTGCTTTTTCCCCCATAATCAGCAAAAGCAATATCAAACAACATTATTTAATTATATTTCCATTCCCTCGCTGTCATGGTTCAACCCCACTCAGCCCCAGGCAGCTGCCCACTCTCCCCCATGATGGGACTGGGGAGAGAACTGGAAGAGTAAAAATGAGAAAACTCAGGCTGAGATCAAGACAATTTAATAGGTCAAGCAAAAGTTGTGCACTTAAGCAAAGCAGCCAAGGAATTCATTCACCACTTCCCACTGTCAGGCAGGTGCTCAGCCACCTCCAGGAAAGCCGGGCTCCATCCCATGTAACAGGAAGACAAACACCAGCACTTGGAATGTGTGTGTGTCCCCTTCCTTCTACTTCTCCCAGCTTTATATGCTGAGTGTGACACCATATGATCTGGGACATCCCTTGGGCCAGTTGGGGTCAGCTGTCCTGTCCTGGCTGTGTCCCCTCCCAGCTCCTTGTGCCCCCCTGGGCTGCTCACTGGTGGGGTGGGGTGAGAGGCAGAAGAGGTCCTGGCACAGAGCCAGTGTTGCTCAGCTCAAAAACAAAAACAAAAACAAACAAACAAAAAAACCCAACCAAAAAAAATGCATTGGTGTTATATAAGCACTGGTTTTGTCACAAATCCAGAACATGGCCCCATACTAGTCACTATGAAGAAAATTAACTCTATCCCAGCACAAACCAGTACACCCACCCGTACTGATTCAGCAGAAAATACACACAGAGTAGCGATGGGATTTATTTTGGAACCTGATTGTTCTGATGTTTGGGGAGTTATTCAAAGTCACTGTATAATCACTGCGGTTTGTGCCAGTGCTGATGTTTAAGATACTTTTCTCCTTTTCATCCCTGGTTATCTTTGTCTTGTGTTTGTCATTTCCTTTCTGTTATTCTCTGTGGTTTTATTTTGCAATGAAATTCAAAATGAAATGTTTGATTCATTTGTTCAAACAAATCAGTCTCAAAATATGACTGACCAACTCTGTACATAGTACAATTGAAGCATGTCTCACCAGGTACAAGAAGTCTCATATTTCCCAGACTGAAATTGAAATGCCATCTGTGACCCTTCTTAGCACTGCATTTTCTTTTCTTCTAGCAGTAGCATTGTCAATTCATACTCTTTCACAATGCAAAAACTGCACAAATTTGTACTTTTTCTCATTGGTCATTCTCAAAACAAGAGTTTTCATTGCAATTCTCATTACTAGTCTTTAAAACTACATTTGCACACTCACTGCAGTAGAGTGTAAAAATGGGCTGTGTGGGTTTCTCTGAAGGTGCTGCCAAAGATGTACAAAAAAACCACCCCTACATTTTGCAGTGCTCCGTGAAATGTAATTAGCTGTATGGAGAAAGAAGCTGCATGGCCCCAACAGAACCCTTTGGTGCTCATCCTGAACACTTTGACTGAATGTATTTAAGTGTGGATTCATGACACTGCATTTCACCCCACCTACATACCAGAAGGCTGTCCTGCGATTCAGCTCACATTTATCGCACTAGCTAACTGTCAACAGAATATTTTTGCTTTTTATGCCAAGATCACTAACAAAAATACCAACCATGTTTATATAAGCATATTCTTATTACTTCAAAATATTCTTACACAAGCTCTTCAAATGTTTGCTTCAAAAGATTCAAACCACAGGAGTATGAAATACTGTTTGCCTTCAACCTGCATCTTTAGCTGGCTTTGAGTCAGAAATTTCACTTCATCTTATATACACTTCATGTTTAACATTAGGGTACCAAGTGTCAGCAGTTAATTACACAGTTCATGCATTAAAGCAGTAAAGTAATGGACAGAAAGGTCACAGTGAAAAAGCAGTATTTACATACTTGTATTATACATACAAGTACATGTGAACCTGGAACACCATGTCTCTGATGAGGGTGGTGGGCAAACTGGGGAAGCCACTTCTCCTGGAAAGGTGGTGGAGGAGGTATTCATAACCCCCAGTGCTGGAAGGGTGAGGGTGATGCATGTATATAGCTTGGGTAGACATGTGTGAACATGACAAAAAATTATTGAAAGACATTTGTGTTAGTAGGAAAGACAAGACTTACATTGTGACAATCAGAAAATTAGTCACTGGAAATGATGAGTGAATTTGCTCTCCATGGAAATACTAATGAGCAAAGGAAATATGACTAAAGCATTTTATTATCTGACAAGTGAAAATCTTAATCAAGGTAGAGATTTGCATTTGCACTGTCCAGCACAATCCAAAATTTTGCAGAGCTTTCATTTATCAAACAGAAAATGCTATTTTGGCCTCAAATACCATTTGGAGAGAGGTATTACCCAACAGTAAGTGCTTGCCAAAGATGCTTTGTACGTTGCAGATGGAAACAAAAGTATAAGAGTCAGGGAACTCTCTATGCTTTGGCAGACACATGTATAAATGAATGGTTGAAATAGAGTGCAAGAGAGTAGGTGAGGTAAGTGGCAGTCTGAGATAAAGCATTGAAACGTGCATCACCTGTCATCCTATTTTACCTAGTTGTTCTCACAACAGATTGCCTAAGTAATACAAACTGATTGCCTGTAATATTTTCTTTCCCTTTGTCAAATCATAGTTGTGTAATCTTAGTTTCCATTGGCTCTGCTTAGCCACAAAAGCTAAGAAACGACATTTACTTAAAAGCAATGCCTCATTGATATGACAAGCTTTTATGTATTTTGAATATCATTATGATTGAATCATGGAAAGGGAAAACATTTAAACATATTTTTATAATGTAATGATTTCTAATGATTAAAGTATGCTTTTTATTTGTTCACTTTTTCAAATATTACCTGAGTTTGAATCTTACTTGTATTGTGATAGCAAATAAATTACAAAACATAGAAAAGTGCAGTAACAAATGCAGTGTGATAGCTTTGGCTTAACTTTTAGTTGGACTCCTAACACCATCTTCACATTTGCTTACCTTCTACAATGGCACTGGCTGGTGCTTGGAAAAAGTCCTGATTATGCCTATGCCTAACTTGACAGGTAGAAGAATGTCGAGCACTGACAACAAACCTAGATGCACCTAGTGACTTTCCATTTCCTCTTGTCCAGCAGTGAGATTGAACAATATAAATTGGTTTGATGAAGGAAAAAGAAGGAAAACAAAGTAGAAGAGGGTTTTTCTTATTGTCTTTGTAGACTATCTGATCATCCCACTAAGTTCTCGGTCTACCCTTGGCTGAGATTGTTTAATTTCTCTGCCCTACTTCTTGAAAAACAAGTATTACCACACTCCCTTTCTCACAATTTTGTGCATTAATTTTGTGCTCTTTCAGGTGGACTCATCTCTTATCTGCTTAGTCTATTAAAGCCAAATAAAACTGGATAATTACCTTACAATAAGAATAAATAAGAAAGCATACCCTAAAGTGGCCGTAAAGACTAAACTTCAAATTGATATTCTGGGATTTCAAAATAAAATGTGATTAATTCATATATGTACAATCAGATCAATAAAAAATCATTCACAGTCAGGACTGGCCCACATCAGGGGCTGTATACTGATATAGGCCCTGGTCACACCCTCTTGGGTTCCAAGTCATCAGGGACCCATCCACAAGCAAATTCACCCTTCTGCCATCTTTCATATCCATTGAATGGCTGAAGACAAAATAGAGTTCATTAAAAACTTTTACTTCATGAAAGCTTACACTGCTTATCTTTTCTTTTTTTTCTTTCTTTTTTTCTTTAAAAATGTGGTTTTGTTCTTGGAGATCAGAGAGAGATGGGGATAGTATCAACTTTTATCAAATGAATGTACTACACATTCAGAGAGTGACTTTGTACCGTTCAATGGAAATGACTTTGCATTTGGATTAGAAACTCAGTTTTCAATGCAGGGAGCATAAATACCTTGAAGTGCAATGCTCAGCAAGTGACTGGACATAATCCTCGTAAACAGTGCATGCAATGTCATCTGTACCCAAGCTGCTCCCTAGGCTTCCCTTGGCAGTCACTGTCAAGGAGAGGACTCAGGGCTGGCTGGATGTTTGAACTTTCTGACTGTAGGTAACACAATATTCCTAGCCTTTCTCAGTGAAGTCAGTGAAGGACCAGACCTATTTTCCTGGTTTACTTAGATGTTTAGAAAACACATTTGATGGTTAAGATGGGGGTCAGCTGTCCTCAGTCCTAACTGTAAGAATATAAATAAGAACTCCAGCTTTTGCAGTGTGTCTGTGTCAGTCTCGGTTCCCAGATTAATCACTTGTTCCCCTCCCTTATAGAAGTGTCGAAGGTACTGTACTGGGGTAATGTTGCCCCTAGTGGTATCAACTAGAGGTGGGGGTTACCAGAATTCCCTAACAAAAAGACAAAACCAGACAGGTGGCATTGTGGTCCACCTGTATGATACCATGTACTCACAGTTGTGGCTAAAAATCCGTATGTTGAGCATACAACTGTCTCGCTGTTAATGTTGTCACCCCTTGTACTCCTTTGTGCTCATTACACTTGGTTTGAGATTATAAACAAGAGGAAGATTTGCTTACTTGCTAAGAGTTTTGTTTATATATGTTTTGCTCAAGGTGAAATAGCTCTGTTTGCTGAGTAAGTGTGACAGCTACTGAAAAAAAAAAACCTCGAAAGCATCTCTACTAAGCAATATTTTCTGTGAAACTAAATTAGAATATGCTTGTACATATAGTACAATAAGGTTTCAATGGGGTTTTAACAATTCACTTTTTGTACTGGCTGTGTTAGTTTGCAGAAGAGTGGTACAGGGCATCTATCCATTAGAGAACAGTTTTCCGTTTGTTTTTTTCAGAATTGACATCCCTGTTAGGAAATGTGGCCTAACTGTGATACAGCAGTGTAAATTCTCTGGATGAACCATGTGGACCAGGCTGCATTGGTTTTTTCAGTGAATACATATCAGGAAAAAACCCAAAACAAACACTTCCTAGCTGAGTTATGCTTCAAAAACTTGTTTATGAAGTAACAGCCATGCATCTGGCAACATCATTACTGAATTATATGCACATTTACAAGCATACTTGATAAGAATTTAAATCCCAAGAGCAAGTACCAGACTTATCTTACACATTTTGCATTTTAGGCATATTCTTCTTTTCCTTGGATGTAAAAGATGAATATTTAACCATAAGAAGCCATTTCCATTAGTTATTGTATATATCATATATATATCTATATATATCTCAAAACAACCTTGTTTATAAAATCCACACATTTTAAAAGACATTCTTAAATGGAAATGTCAGCTAATCAAAGAGCTTTGGATATTTGGGGTAGATTAGTAATAAATGTTCTTGTGAAAAATACTGAATGTACAGCCTGAAGGAAGAACATACTCTTTATTCTCTTTTTTCAGAGCAAGGAGGTTGGTCCTTTCCAAAAATATTGAAAAAAATATGCTATTTTTATGATGTAGATTTACCAATCAATCCCTTCTGTTAATTTTAGGAATATGTTGCACTACATGCCCCCAAGAGACGGGATTGTGTTCTGCAGTGCAAGTACATGTTCACAGTACCTTTATATTAATTCAGTAAATATTAGCTGATCAGTTAAAACCATGGAAACTTATGAACTCACAATTATATCAACACTATAACGTTTGCATCACTCTACCTTGACTGATTGAATAAACACCTTAAAAGCAGAGAGAATAAAACAACTTCAGCATCACATATAAAGACACAAGGCATGTAGGGGAAAATCCCAAGTAACAGAGTGTGGGCTTCTTTGTAATGGAAGCAACAGGCAAAAATACAGTTATATCCTCTGTGTTCAGCTATCAGGAAGGATTTGAAGCTGAAAGACAAAATACTTTGCTCTGAGGATCTGTAGGGTAACAGAAAAGCTGTGGAGGAGTGGCTGCCCCAAGACACTGTTGCTGCTGGATACGGAATAAACAAAGAAACTCTGTGTGTCATCTAATGCATCTTGAATATTGAGCTTCAAGGACAAGATGACAGCAATCTGTAAATCTTCTTAACCCTTCCACTTGATTCATATATTTTGGCCTCTGGTGATGGCTGTTCACTTTTATTTAGCAAAGGTCTACAGTGTTTTCATATATTGATGATTATAAGTGAAAGAAGAAATTTAGGGTATTAGAGCTAATGCTCCAATTAATGTCTTAATCCTGGATTAGACTTTTTTTTTTTTTAATCTGTTCATCGTTGTGTGATTTGGTTTTTTTTAACCCATAATTAAAAGAGTACAATAACAAATAGTTTTCACTATATGTTACATAACTTCTATTCTGGAGCTTTTAAAGCACTTGCTAAGTTTGCATAATTGCTAGCTGGTATCAATAAAATTTATATTGAAACAATTTTCATGGAGATACTCTGGTTTAATGATCGCACTTTGGAAATATGGGCTTTTTACAAGAATATTATAATAACAAATGTTATTTTTGACAAAGTATTTAAAACCTTACTTCCCCTTCATTGATATCTCATGAAAAAGCACCTTTTTCACACTTTTAACTGAAGAACATTTCAATGAGATGGAAAGATTTTACTACATCCTGCAATTTGCATTATTTTTAAAACACCTGAAGATGCTGAAGAACATAATTTTTAACAGCATTTTTAATCTATAGATGTCTTCATAGCTATTTCCTTTAAAATTAGCTAAATCAGAAAATATCAACCATCTATACACATGAATTGTCCCTCTCAAGCATATGGACATGTGAAACAGAGTAGCCATAGAACTAAGGAAGTCAAAGTCCTGTTTGAAAATAAACAACGTTCATAGGAACCACTTGGATATAATTTCCTTAATATACATATTATCTTGGGCAAAGGATTTCCTTCTCCTGTGCAGGTGAAATATACAGTATTTTCTAGGTTTACATACACATCTTGCAGTTCTGATGTAGTACAAGTTTCTCTGGAGAAAGGGGGAAAAGGTAAGAATAGGGTAGCTATTAAAACATATCTCAAAATGCGGTAGGTAGACCTTAAAACATAACCAAAGAGTTTATTCAGGATAATGGGATAACTTAATTCTAAATCTCAAATCTAAACTTTAAACTGATTCATTATGTACCCGAGCTCTGAAAAGTGGATAATTTGAATTATGGGTCTTAGTGTCATTTTAAGTGGATTGATAATAAAATCTTTATTAGACTGTCAAGATATTAATTACATTAACAGAACATCATTGGCTTTGCATATAAAGTGTATCTCATTTGTCCAGATAAACCACACAGGTATAAGAACTGTTAAATGTGAGTAACCTAACCTGTAATGTGGATGGAAGAAAATGGTAAAAGCATGTCTGTACCTTCCCAACTCTATAATCATGTTTCTGAGCATTATTCAGTGTTCAAATCTAAAAGATACATTTCCTATTTTTGTGAGTTATGGCTTTCCTTGTTTACTTATTTTATAACAGAACAGACATCAATGCAACAGTATATTATACATGCTCAAAAGAAAAAAATATTCAAGCAGTTACATTGATGTGAATTGACATTCATTAACCACAAAAATGACTACATTTAGTGGTCATTTTTCAGTGTTATAGTAAGGTATACCTTCCTATGTTTTTAAAATATAAGCTTTGGGACATCAAAATAGAAAAGGAAAGTGAGTCAACCTTTTTAGACATAAAGGGTCTCTGTTCATTTGTTCCTATCACTAAAAATTCTTCATGTCAAAGAATTGATTTCTTTTTCTTCAAAAAATGTTTCCAATAGTTCTATGTACAAAAAATCTTATACTTTGAAACTAGGTTTAGTAACAATTTTGGTGGTGTTTTCAAAAATATTTCAATAGAAATGGAAATTATTTTACAGCTTCCCCACATCTGTACCAGTACATTATTTTCAAAAACCTGTTTTATTCTTAGTTTCAATAATTATCATCTGTATAATTTTTACCAGCCCACCACTACAATTATAACCTAACTTTGATAGGTTGCAGAAAGCATTAATTGGCTCAAAGGAAATTTTACTGTATTCTGATGTTTGTTCATGGACTAGAAAGTCAGAAAACTGCTCAGAGATGTAGTCAGAGTGATGCTTGAATATCAAGTCCATGTATTAAAAAGCTTTTTTGAAATGGATAGTGTCATATTTGTTTTTCTAGCTGCAGTACTTTTCCTGTCTGGCCTATGACAGTTTAAAATGGCAGAAAAATTGCTGTCCCTTTTTGGGTTATGTTTCAACTGAAATGAAAGTGGGGATAGAGAAGCATACTTAAGGGAGAAGCTTTCAAAGCAGAACTTTTAATTAACATTTTAATATTCTAATAAACTCAAAAGAATAAGTACTTTAAAATCATTGATAAAAATTAAAGGTCTTGTCACCTTAATCTGTCATAAAAGTTCACAAAAATAAGGTGACATTAAATTAAATATCCCTGCTAATCGCCTCTCACCTTAAGTTAAAGTAATTTGAATATAATTGAATTTGTAATTAAAAGCTCTAGAAACTTTAATTTTTTTTCAATTAAAATTTAGAAGGTTCAGGTAATTTGAGTAGATACTCCAGTTTTCAAAGTAAATTGTATTTTCCAAACTTTGCTATGGACAATAAATATTAAGCTATTTTAATTTCTTATTAAAATTGTAACAATTACACTTTTCAGCCAGACTCCCAATACCATAACATCAGCAAATGTTTTCAAAAACCCTTAGCTGGCTGCGGCTAACCAGATGCTTAATTCAGATGCTTAATCTGAATCCAGGAAATCTGGATAATTTGGAAGCTACAGGTTGAAGTTCTGCTTACTCTGCACTGAATAAGGCTGATCAGATCTTGCTTCAAAGTCACCTCATATGATCACAGCAACAGTTCATCAGTCCAGTGTCCTCTTCAAGAGAACACCTGGTGCTAGACCTTGGAAAGGGGAAATGCTGTAATAAGCAGTAGTGAAAGAAATTCTTCAGAAGTGAAGCAACTTCCTAATCTCATGCAGCTGGTAGCTGACATTTGCTGAGCATTAACTCTTCCTTTTTTTTTCCTCTTTTTTTTTTTACCCTCTACCTCATAAAAGTGCAATAAGTCTTCAATCATTTAAACCAGTGTGCTACTAACTACAGCTATATATCTTCCTGTTGGCTTAAAGAGTGAAAAAAGTGACCATTTTTGGATTTAAAATGCCATGGAAACATACAGTGAGTTATACTGATACTGGGTTGCAAAAATTATGTATTTAGCTAAAAAGAATATATTCCCTTAATCCATACTAAATCCAATTATTTTTTAATACCTTTGGGCATTTTCCTATTTTTTAATAGGAAATGACTAAACTATCAAGGGTTTATCTCATGCTCATGTTTTTGTGCAGGACAATGGTTGCACATTTACACTCTGTATAAATTCTATCTTCCACAAGAATCAGTTTTGAGATGCTACCATAATGAAGGAAAAACTGACTGAGGGGAAGATACAATTAGGATACTCAGAGGCTGTGGAGTACTCAAGCTAGTTTGCTGTCCAACACCAAAGCCACTTCTGAGGTACATAAATATCAGAGAGAAAATTAAATAATTATTCATATAATCTAGCCTTGGGTCCATGTATATGGATTACGTACTTATACATGTGCCTGTGTATATGAAGTGAAGCTCAAGCACAAAATAAAATCGTATTTGAGCCTTCACATTTATATTCTTATACTGAAAAAAAGTTTTAAATGCATCTTCCTGCAATTCCATTATTAACACAGTTCTAATAGCAAAATCTCAAGTAAGCAGCTCCTGAAAACTACCTTTAGGAAAAAAAACAAACAAACAAACAAACAAAAAAAAAAAAACCAAACTGAAAAGTACTTTTAGAATCAGAAGTTCCATAATCAGAATAGTTCCAATAGTATTCATGAAATTATTCACTGTGTGTGCAAGTAGTGACATGATTGTCTTTGCAGGATCAAGGGCTTACTGAATGTGCAATGTTAACGCAAAAACATTAAGATCAATTTAGAGTAATAACCATTTAGAACAGGTATATATATATCGTACATAATACAAGTAATTGAAAGCCACTAATGACTACCAGCTAACACAGGGAATAAAACTGAACTGGTTTAAGATATCCAGCAGAAATTACTAAAATTGAAATGGTAAAAACTGAAAAGAAAAAAAAAAAGGTCAAAAAAACTTAAAAAATCCTTAGAGACATCTAAAATCAAAACCTCAACTTTTTAAATGCTAACTTGTAAAGTCTGGGTAAATAAGTTAAACCAAAACAGGGATCCAAAACTGTAAAATTAAAATCAGAATTCTGACTTTTTTTTTTTTTTTTCCAGTCAGAAAGTCCAAAGACATGTGCAGCCAGCTCTGCTAGAAGGATTTAACTGTGGAAAGTTCTTAATGAGGTAATGGTTCTGCCCTAAAGTTTCTTTGGATTTGCACAGTTTGTAGCAGCTAGGTAAGTCTGTTCCTAGTTTATTCTCTTATCAGGTTGTCCAACCATATTAAGTCACAGTCACAAAATATCCACACACACATGAACGAATAAAGTCTGCAATTAATATTAAAAAATGGTGCATTTGAGTCAATTAGCAGGTACTCTTACATTTTAGACACTGACATATTCCACCCAGAACAGTTTGTTGGTTATACGTATGTCCGCACGTGTTCGCAGTACAGACACTTTAATTCTAAGACTTGGCGCTTCCCACTGATTGAGATCACAGATGATTCCTTAGGAAAGTCTTGTTTGAAATAGGTCAGATCTAAAAAACCAGTATTCTTTAAAAACAGCATCTTTAATGGCAAACTGCATGTAAGTTCTCATAAATTTGAACCCAAAGCTACCTGTAAATTCTAGCAAATTTAAGCCTAGAGTGTTAGCTACAGGGTGCAAATATTTAATAGGGATATTCATAGAATCACATGGATTGGGTTGGGACCTTTAAAGATCATCTAGTCCAACCCCCCTGCCACAGACAGGAAGATTTTTGACTAGATCATTTTCCTCAAAGCCCGTCATCCAGCCTGGCCTTGAACAATTCCAACAGTGGGGCACTCCCACCTAGAGTGGTGGCAACCTTTTCCAGTGTCTCACCACTTTCAGCATAAAAAATTTCTTCCGTATGTGCAGATCTAAATCTACCTTCTTTCAGTTTAACATTGTTGCCCCTTGCACTGTCTCTACAGGCCTTGGTTAAAAAAAAAAAAAAAAAAAGTTTCTCTTATAAGCCCCTTTTACATATTAAGAGTTCTCCCCAAAGCCTTCTCTGAATTAACAACTCCAACTCTCTCAGCCTTTCTTCATAGGAGAGGTGTTCCACCCCTCTGATTATTTTCATGGCCCTCCTCTGGACCTGCTCCAACAGGTCCATGTCTTTCCTGTGCTGAGGACTTCAGAGCTGGATGCAGTACTCCAGGTGGGGTCTTTCAAAAGCAGAGGGGGAGAATCACCTCCCTTGACCTTCTGGCCACGCTTCTTTTGATGCAGCCCAGGTTGCAGTTGGCTTTTTGGACTGCAAGCACACACCGCCAGCTCATATCTAATTTTTCATCCACCAATATCCCCAAATCCTTCTCTGCAGCACTGCTCTCAATTCCCTCATCTTCGAGCCTGTACTGTTGCTGGGGGTTGCCCTGATCCGTGTGCAGAGCCTTGCACATGGCCTTGTTGAATCTGGGTATGCTATGAGAAAAGCACCACTGTCCTTACTGCTGGTGCTTCCTCACAGGTCTGTGTAGGCAACATCACAAAGGAATAAGCGTAAGTTCACTTTGAGCTTGTTAAAGGTAAGAGGACGAATGTTTCATTCCAGGCCAAAGGAAGAAATTAGTTGAAATAATAGCCATAACTTTACTGCCCATTTGAGCAACTCAACTTGTGGTCAAGTGTGCTGTACTTTGGAGAGAGCAGAGATGCAGCAAATGTTTTTTCTCTCCACCACAGCAGAGTTGCTAGATACAGCCTGGCTCCTTACAGTTTAGAGGCCTGAAGAGGTCTTTACGTTGGATGCCTATGTAATTCACTTCTGAATGCAGCATTTTTACTTAATGCTTCCCTGAGATTCCAGAATGCAAAGATACTAAGGTAAACATCAGATCCCACCAAAGAAATGCTTAAAATGCTGAACTTGCCTAGTGTTCAGATGAATGGGAGTTCTCAGCAGAGACCGCTTTCCCTCTACAGCACAGATTCACTTAGGGAGAGGCTTAAGCAAACTCTTCAAATACTGATTTATTTTCCTGAGAGCTACCATTTGGTTTTAAGAATTGTTTTTTCTCTACAACAGTTTCATTCATATGATAAATATTTTCTTATAAATGACACTTAAGAAAAAAGTTTTTCCTAAAGATTATGTTTAATTATGTCTTGAGTTATTTCACAGTGATAAAGCTGGCCTTGAGACAGAAGGCTAAATTCTTCAGGTCTATCAACATCAAAAGCTAATTGAACGGACAGCCATGAACTTTACAGTTATTGTTGTGATGTTGTTCATCAAAGCCTGATATTATGCTTTCTGGATTGTCTATCTGAAAGAAATGTATCAAGATGATAAGGTCAATCCAATTTCTACCCCTCTCAGATAGTGAGGAGTCCCAGAAGTACAGCATTTTAGAAATTCACAGATTTTAATACAGTTATTCTGAGAAGTTTGAAGTATTATTACCTCCTCTAACAGACAGGAAGCTAGGGCACATGTGGGTAAAGATGCATGAGCACTTCATTTCTGCTTCAGAAGTTTCCTTGGATTACTTGTACCATGATAACTGCCTGGGTTTCTACACTTATGTCAAAGTAATGTTACCTAATTTGTCATGCAATAAATAAGGGTTATGGTGCATTGCAGAATTTTGCATTCCCAGTGATCACATATGAGCTGATGGACAGTATGTTGCTATGATGCTATGGTTTATGATCAAATTGTGATAAATAAATCAATTCTCCATCTGAGCCTTGATTTGCCTTGACTTGGCAAATGACTCTGTAGCAGAACAGCAATGTACTGCCAGACTCCTCAACACCAACAGTGTTGAGCATATTGAGCATCTGTCTTTAGGGAATGTTGACACATCTAAATAGCTTTTGCAAGTTCTTCAGTAGGTCCATTCCCACTGGAAAAAGAGCACCATCTTTAAAAATTCCTTTTACCTTCATTATTCTAAAGAAAAGGGTTAAATGTAGGAAAATTTAAAGTTGTTATTCTTTGAAAAATTTAGATTTGCAGTGGACTTAAAAACTTTTTTTTCCCCAAACCCTAGTCTCATCTCAATATATTTACATATTTTCCATTAATATTAACAAGAATTACATGTACATATTGACAGGTCAACAGAACCCCCAAGGATCTATTAGCAATCCCAAGCTGTAACAATCCGTAACGTCTCTTCTGCCAGGACAGCAGCACTACTCACCCAACATGCTTTGTTGGACCATACAGTGCTCCGTTTTCTCTAGTGTTCACCTCTGATCCTAGCATTTTGTAAGGATCAAACTAGGGATGTAGCCATTGTTTTTTTATTGCAGTAAGCTTTAAGAGTCTCAAGATGTCAACAGTAATACCACTAAGTTTAGACTATAGATACGTTCTCTAGTTTTGCTCACTTGGAAATTGCTTAAGAATTTACAGATTTTTATCCATGTGATTAGGTTTCCTTCGGTTTTCCAAAAGTAGTGGGAAACACTTGGGTGCTTTGTTAAACTGGGAAAATCCTTCTTGTGGTGAGGATTTCCTGATAATAGTGAGCTCAGTTCTACCTCTTCAGAAATAGATGCTAAAGTGCTGACTAAGTTCTGGGACTGCCTAAGCGGGAATTCCCAGGGGGGCTTTGGAACATTGTGGTTTTGTAACTATGGAGCAAAAGCAACAACTATGAGAAATTTAAGCTATGAATTCTTTCCAGATCTGAAGAAAGAAAAGGAAAAAAAATGAAAAGTGCCTTCTTGACTTTCATAATTTACTATCAACAGGAAAATTTCTATAAGATGAAGTCTACCTTTCTTTTTTTTCCTTCAAAAAATAGTGAGATCATTAAACAGTGATATAATTGTGCAAAAAAAGGGAAAAAATGAAGTTAATGCACTTCAAGCACACAAACTTAAAATAACACAAAGTGAAATGTGACATTTGGTTCTTACATCTGCAAGAAGACCTGCTATTCACTGTATGGTTTCTGTGCCTTGGAGTAAAGCTGGGCACAAGTTTAACATCAGAAAGGAGCGGCAGGAGAGCTCCCTGCAAAAGGGCTCTGGGGGTGCTGGTCGGCAGCCGCTCAGCGCGAGCCAGCGGCGTGCCCTGGCACCCAAGAGGGCAAACCACGTCCTGGGGTGCAGCACACGGTGTAACCAGCCAGTCAAACGAGGGGCTTACCCCGCGGTGTTCAGCGCTGGGGCAGCCGCACCCTGAGCATGGTGTGCAGTTCTGGGCTCCACAGCTCGGGAAGGGTGTGAAGGTACCGCAATGCCTCTGGCGGAGGGCAACAAAGCTGGTGAAAGGGCTGGGTGAAATGTCCTCTGAGGAGTGCCTAAGGACTTTGGGCTTGTCTGCTTTGGGAAGGAGGAAGCTGAGGGGCGGCCTCATTGCTCTCCACAGTTTCCTGAGGAGGGGAAGCGGGGAGGGATCTCTTCTGCCTGGTATCCAGTGACAGGACGTGTGGGAATGGTTCAAAGCTGCACCAGGGGAGGTTCAGACTGGGCGTTAGGGAGCATTTCTGTGCTGAGAGTGTGGTCAAGCACTGGAACAGGCTTCCTGGAGAGGTGGTTGATTCCCCAAGCCTGTCAGTGTCTTAAGAGGTGTTTGGACAATGCCCTTAATGACATCATTTAGTGTTTGGTCAGCCCTGAAGTGGTCAGGCAGTTGGAGGAGATGATTGTTGTAGGTCCCTTCCAACTGAACTATTCTATTACTCCTATTCTATTCTATTCTATTCTATTCTATTCTATTCTATTCTATTCTATTCTATTCTATTCTATTCTATTCTATTCTATTCTATTCTATTCTATTCTATTCTATTCTATTCTATTCTGTTTATTATCACCAAATTCGCCTCAGTTTTGGCCTTCATCTTCCTCATTTGAAATCCTTTAACTTTGCTAAGTATTCCTACTTTTTCCTCTGATTTACTTCAAACACATTTTAGCCTTAGTCTTCCCCTGCACCTGCTTATTTTCAGTTCTCTTTTTTTTCTAGTACCTTTCACACTTGACTTCTGTTTGAAAAAATACTGTTCAGTGTGTCATTTTCTCTGCTCAAAGGTGAGACTTGATAAAAAAAAGCTCAAGCAAATAGCTGTTTCTCTTTATTTAAGTAACCCAATTAAAAGTAATCTTCATGGTTCCCAAAGCACTGCATATAATAAAAATGGCATTATATTGAACTTGCTTTTTGAAACTTACAGCCTCTTTAGTGATTCTATTTGAGAAAAACTTCCAGCTGAAATCTTTGACAGGTTGTTGTTGTGCAGAACTCCAGAGGATAGAGGATATCTTTCAGTCACTGTGAAACAAAATGAGCCTTCATCAACTGATAGGTTGCTCTAAGTAGAATTTTCAAAACCAAATCAACTGGAAAAAAAGGAAACCCTTTAATTATTAATATAGAAATATAATTACAGATGTAAAAATATTTAGTTTTTCCTAATATTTTTTATCTCTCACCCTGCAAAATATTGGTATATATTGATGACAGCTTTTAGGCAACAAAACTGGGATTCTACATCATTCATGATTAATGTATCACTTCCTCTTCAGTAGTGCATTTTTATGAGTCCCTCTTTTGTTTTCTCACAGCCAGTTGTCTTCCTGGATTTTATTCTAATGTACTGCAGAATTGTAAGATGTGGCCCTCTCATCTATACAGGGCTAATCATATAATCAGAAAAGATTGGGAGGTCTAGGTTATTATTTGTTTGTCTGTTTGTTTGTTTATTTGTTTTGGTCAATCTAGGCTTCATTTTCTATTTTTATGACTTCTGATGACAGAGATCTGTACCAATGCAAACTGCTCGTGCAGACATACCAAGTACCTATCTGTATTAGTAGAACTGCTTGGGAATAATACAACCTTGATTTGTAAATGCATACCAAAACAGATCTTGTGCATGTTAGGTATGCGGTACCAAACAGCACTAAAACATCTTGCATGCGGCTTAAGTAGGTATTGAACTGCTTGGTTCAATGGAAAGATACAAAAAAAGTCTCATGTAAGCCACTTAGCACTTGAGATATCAAAGCTGCAAAAATTTCCTCTAGTGCCCAAACTTTGTCACTCCACATTCCCCAAAGCACTGTTTTCTCAACATGGATAATCATACAAACCTAAAACACGGCATACAGCCAGCCTAAAACTGTTTAGGATCTGTAAACAGGATATAATACTGCCTTTATGTTCTGCACAGCTTGAAATATAAGGTATGGCAAAAGCACACTTAACAGAGAGCCAGCGTGGAGTTCAGCTCGAAGCGGTGGTGCAATGGCTTTGCTCAGGATACCCTGCCGCCTAAGAGCTCGGCGGGTCCTCTGAGGTCGGGGTTCTACCTCCTCTTGCCTTCCAGGGCACTAAACCTGCCTGGGCCCCAGATTACTGTTTCCAACACATGCTCTCAGAAAGCAGTTCCTGACTAGAGAGGAAAAGGAAAGGGGAAGGGGAAGGGGAAGGGGAAGGGGAAGGGGAAGGGGAAGGGGAAGGGGGATGGGACAAAGAGGAAAGGGGAAAGGGGAAAGGATGCCATCATTAGCTAGTACATTGTACCCAAGTATATGACTTAAGTTTCTAAGGAAAAAGGGTGATCCAAAATCACAGTTACACTGAATTACTGTAACTAAAGGTTACAATTTCCACACAGAATCTAGGCCCAGGTATGACAGACAGTCCTCTGTAACCCTTTCCAACAGCTTGGAGAGGCACGGTAGCATATCGTGTTAGCTACTAGAAATCACAGCTTTTGGCACTCACTTGATTCATATAATTGCACAATGAATTATGTGCTTTGCCTGCTACTGGGAATTACACTCTGAAGTTGATTTCATTAACTTTCGTACTGGTTTTGGCTGGCATAGAATTAATTTGCTTCATAGTAGCTTGTATGGTGCTATGTTTTGGATTTGTGATGAGAACAGGGTTGATAACACACTGATGTTATTGATGAAGTCAGGTAACTCAGTGTGCATACTAACTTAATACTCCTTGCTTTTTAATTTCTTTTTATAACAGTTACTCTTGAATGGGAAGAATAAGATCTGTGTTAATAATTTTCCCAGTGTTAAAGATCATTATCACAGAATCTTCCTATTTTTTTGTTCTGTTTCCTATCTCCTTATTTTCAGCACCAGCATAGCTACTTCTAGCCATATAAATTTAGCTGTTTTGTTAACGCCATTTTTCAGTGATTATGAAGATTAGACAGGAAAAACATAAAGAGATACAACATGTGCCTATCAGGCATTTAAAATCTCTCCAGTTTAGGGAGGTCTAAATGTTTCTGATTTAAATGTTTCCATGTGATCTAAGTGCATATATCAGCAAAAAGACCATAAACAAAGTCATCTCATCCTTGTCAAATACTATGAGGGGGACAAGAAATAAAAGTCTTTGAAAATACTCGATATCCAAAACTCCACAATGTACCATATGTGTAAACAGGCTATCTTTCTTTTCCCCTTTCCCCTGCTGTTCACAGTGCCTTTCTAAACGCCCACTGCTACAAAAGAAGTGAAGCTGATGCCTATCAGCCATTTCTTTCTTCAACTCAGCAGAAAAAGTGGCTGATGAGCTTATTATTCTACTAATGAAGCTCATTTAAATCTGTGCTTACTTGCATAACAACTTAGACTAAAGGAGACAGAAAGACAAGTAAAAACTGGTCAAGCCTGGTCTGTGGCTAATGCAACAATATTTGTTTTTTCAAGGGTAAAGAAGTATTGAAATCCTCAGATCACTTTAAAAGCTGGAGATAATTTCCTTATAGTTCCATGGGAGTTACAGCTGTGCAAATCTATAGTTACCTATGCATCTACATGAGTCACCATACTAGACTTCCCTGAAAGCAAGATACTGGGAAGGATTTGAAAGTCTGTGATTTAGAATATGTTTCTATAGCATGGTATACAGATGATAGAATGACCCATATGTTCAGCTAATAGTAGAATAAAGAACAGGTTTAAGCAACATAGCTTGAGCTACCCAAGCTGTACATGAGAATGGTAGAAAAAAAGGTGTACATTTTTCAGTACATTTCCTTTAAAATATTCCTGTATTTCCACTCTTGCCTATCACATACACTTTGATAAAACATCTCCTAATGTGAAAATAGCTACTGTATTATGTAAACAAGGGATATTAACAAACAGTTCAGAGATAAAGAAGAGATAAATTCATTCATAAATAAGCACAGCTCCACAGAATTACTGACCTTACAAAAATGAGGGAGCAGAGAGAAAGCAATAGGACTTGTCTGGCAGACTCCTGCTTAGTTTTAACTTCTGGTCTACTTTTAAAGTAGCACAAACACAAGGGTGGACATTCTTCAAAGCATTCATATTGCAGTATTTGAAAGGATTATATTAAAAAAAATGAATATTTAAATTCAGGGACACTTCTGACTAAATCAACAAAAGTGACTGAAAAAGTTTGGAGGCCTTTATCAAAGGGAGCATACTTAAAATTTTATAAAAGAATAGAAAGAAGAGAAAATTTCTTTAGAAGCTTACAATAGTAATTTACAACAAGAATTCATGAGAAAAAATATCTATGTACATTTCTGAGTGATCCAGAAGAATATACACTAGCCAAATTTACAGACTTAAATCAGTTGTAACTTGATGGCGTAAGACACGGAAGAGGCAGAATCATGCCACTCTCCACGCTGCTGATGTTCAGTCCACTCACCCCTAGGGCTTCTTTACACTGTGAAGCTACACACATTGCCTCATCTTGCCAGCTTCCTTTGTAAGTTAAAATTACAGAGATTAAAAAAGAAACTATACGTAGTTGCCTGAATTCGGGACAAGGATGTCACAGTCTGTGCGGCAGCTTGGGAAAGGAGAATCTGAAGACTTTCAGACCTCCTTAGTCTCATTACTGCTATGAGAGCAACTGGTAGATGACAGAACTGAATGCTTACAAGTTTCTTCCTCCAAAACAAGGTGCAATAAAAATGCCACATACATAAATAATAATAATAAAAAAAAAAAAAAAACCATGAAATTTTTGGAACCTGGATCTTTGTTTTCCTTTTACTCCACTTTCTTTTAAACAATATATGTATGCCCATATATGACGTAAAATACTTTCCTGAATTGTCACAATATAAGTGGCCATAATCCAGACCTGTAACTTAAATCATGACTTTCTAAAATTAATTGTAGTATAACTTTTCCCAGAATTCTTTTAGAACTTATAACATTGATAACATAAAATAATTCTGTTTCAGAATAGCATAGAAGTATTTCTGATGGTAGAAGTTTTCTTGAGAAGCTTACAGCAATTCAAGGTCATCACAAGGCAGACAAACCTCTGGATGGTTGAGACATTGGTGGGAAATACTGGGACAGAATAACATGGATAGAAAGCAGCCCAGTCTTTCTTTTATCCTCTCAATTTTCCAGTTGGAACAGTGATTAGCAAAAAGCATTCCAGACATGTAAGATATACCTGTTCAAAAACAGTAGCGCAACAAGATCAAATATCACATAATTTCTAAATCTTTAGGCAAGGTAGCAGAATGTTTCAAGAAGCAATCAACAGGAATGGGGTCTCTCCTTGCCTTGTGCTCTGCCATTCCCTGACAGACAATATCTCAGACTTGGATCAGACTTATCAGTGCAGGATTTCGACAGAGTAGAGTGGCCATTAAGCAGTTCAAACTGCTCCTTTTCTACCCCCACAGAGCTTCATGTGCACTGAGACAATGTACACACTGTTTTGGCTTTTTTTCTTCCAGCACTTCAGAGAAGGAGCATCACTGTGGGGACAGACAGAAATGGGAAGAATATAATCCATCAACTTAATCCATCTGCTGGATCTGTTCCAGCCCAGTCAGAGAAGATGAAAAGATACCTGCCAGCTTGCCAAGTATTTTACAACTGTCCAAGAACACTCTCCATGAGGGATCCAAGTGTTTTTACCTGCAAACTGTTGTCATCATATACCCACACAGGTCCCAGCAGGTACTGCATGTGCTCCTCCACAGGAGTAAATACGTCAGGCCAAGCAAACCTGAGTACTGTGCAACCATCATCCTGTACTCCAGCCAGGTTCCAGTAATAAATCTACCAAAATTTACAGGTAAATAAAACAAGAGTCTTAATCTTAGCACTGCTTAGCAGCAAATCAGTGAGTTGTTCTTGTGCATAAATGTAGTCACAGTGGTCAGGCTGGGTCATCCTAAACTGCACTGATCTGATTCAGCAGACATTGCTACAAATTTTGGGCACTAAGAATTACATTTGCTTCACATGGGAAATAATTATCTATTTCTGCCAAAAAGTTTATTCAACCTTTTTTGTCTAACCTAGAGAATTAGCCCTCTCTAAACCAACATTGGCCCTGTGTTACATTTTCTTTGGCCATTAAAAAAATAAAAATTAGTGTGCTTGATCTCCTCATTAACTCCTGTAACGGAGGTAGTGAGTACATAACCATATATATATTCCCAATCCAATATCCTGCATGGAAAATATTAAATATGCTATGTTTAGGTAGATTTTATGTAATTAATATTTTTCTGGACCTTTGGGGTGAGGTTACATTGTTTAGGAGAACAGATGTTTTAAATTAGCCTGCAAAGCCTTGGTTCTTAACCAAGAAAGTATTCTGCTAGTAATAGCTTTTGACTTTTTCTGCTTTGGCTGGAGCCTGTTATGAATTCAGTCTGTAACTCCTACCCATGAAACCTTTGATTGCCACCTAGGGATTTCTACCTCTGAGAGAACTAGAAACAGCTTTGATCACAGCTGTCAATGCACTAACATTGTTTTTTTCTCTGAGACCATAAGTCTGATCTTACATTATAATTCATTTCTGGATTTAAGCCACATGCTGATTCAATAAAGACTTTCAGCAGCAAATGGGTTGGCTCACAGGAACCAAAGGGGAACCACTGCCTTCTCTCAGTAAGCATTCTTCTGTTTAAAATCACAAGCATCCCAAGACACTGTTTTCAAATTAGGCAGAACAGGTAGAACTGTGAGTATACCAACACTTAAATATAAAGACAGAACAATCACTATTAGAAAAGTGACTTCATAGAACTGAGCATAGTAAAACTCACAAAGATGTGAAAGTGATTTTATGTGTGAGGCAGTTATTTGTCCTTCCTTCAGAAATCCTAAATTGTACATCAACTTTGCTTGAGATTTCTATAACAATCCAGTGTAATTTTTTCCCCATCAGAAGAGCACTCACCCACAGCTAATATTGTGCATTTTGTTTATTACAGCATTGACTAGAAAAATAAACCAGACCTCAGTGCAGTAGACAATGGGTAAAAGACAATATTGCCTCCCCAAAACTGATAAAAGGAATAGAAAAAGCAGGCAATTGAGAAAAATATATGACTAGTACAGAGGATATACACATAGTAGTTGGTTTTCTTTGCTTCTCTTTTGGTCATTTGTGTGTTTTCAGTGGGACTACATTAGGAAAGTATGTAATACTTTGAAATATAAGTGAAAAGGGGATGATAGTTCAGACAATATGAGGAAAGAAGCTTGGAAGCATTGGAGAAAAGCAGCAGAGGGAAAATAAAATTGGCAGAAAGCTTTCTGAAGGTATTCATTTCAGCAAGGTTTTGCTCTTTGTCCAATGACAGCTTTGTAAAAGTAATGAAAAAAAAAATTTTTTTGTTTTCTATTTCTCCTCCAGAAATTTAGACATATGGATTAAGTGAAGAGTAGTATCTGCAAAGCTGGAAACAATACTGGCAGGTAGTACCCACCAGTGGCTCATGCATTTGTATAAGGTCCATCTTTGTCTGCTAGGATGGACCTAGGAATACATGATTCACAGTGTGGGGAAGACACCTTGTTGTACTTTAAATTCATGATTTCCTATCAATAAAGACAAAACTCACATGTCTGTATTAGTATTTGAAAATTAGATACAACTTGCAAATACCAGATTCTGTGCCTCAGATGGAGTAAAGCTGGGCACAAGTTTAACATCAGAAAGGAGCGGCAGGAGAGCTCCCTGCAAAAGGGCTCTGGGGGTGCTGGTCGGCAGCCGCTCAGCGTGAGCCAGCGGCGTGCCCTGGCACCCAAGAGGGCAAACCACGTCCTGGGGTGCAGCACACGGTGTAACCAGCCAGTCAAACGAGGGGCTTACCCCGCGGTGTTCAGCGCTGGGGCAGCCGCACCCTGAGCATGGTGTGCAGTTCTGGGCTCCACAGCTCGGGAAGGGTGTGAAGGTACCGCAATGCCTCTGGCGGAGGGCAACAAAGCTGGTGAAAGGGCTGGGTGAAATGTCCTCTGAGGAGTGCCTAAGGACTTTGGGCTTGTCTGTTTTGGGAAGGAGGAAGCTGAGGGGCGGCCTCATTGCTCTCCACAGTTTCCTGAGGAGGCGAAGCAGGGAGGGATCTCTTCTGCCTGGTATCCAGTGACAGGACGTGTGGGAATGGTTCAAAGCTGCACCAGGGGAGGTTCAGACTGGGCGTTAGGGAGCATTTCTGTGCTGAGAGTGTGGTCAAGCACTGGAACAGGCTTCCTGGAGAGGTGGTTGATTCCCCAAGCCTGTCAGTGTCTTAAGAGGTGTTTGGACAATGCCCTTAATGACATCATTTAGTGTTTGGTCAGCCCTGAAGTGGTCAGGCAGTTGGAGGAGATGATCGTTGTAGGTACCTCCCAATTGAAATATCTATACTAAACCCAGACCGTGTAGCCCAAAAGCTTGCCAGTTAGACTTTAGATGAGTATTTCTTTCATCTCTGAGTAAATAAAAGTATCCAAAATCTTTATAGTTAGACTTTAAATTTGTATTTCTCTCATCTCTGTTGAAAATAAGAAAAACGTGAGCTGGTTTGCTGAATACTGTACTTTTTTTTTCTCTCTTTTTCTCTGCCTTGAAACTGAGCACAGCTGGATAAAATTCAGATGAAACTTAAGATTACTTTTGATTAATGTTGGCTCTGAATTGTTTCTGGTGACTCTGCTTGCTTTCTTAATTTATCTCTGCATAATGAGAAACAGATATTTTTGATCAAAGAACTGCTGATAACTACTAAACTGTTTCCCTGTGGATTTCTTTTATGAATACTTCTACATTCTGTTCAGTGGGGGTGGAAAATATCATAATTGTTACATGGTACCTACGTGACTGTTATGTCAGATATCAAAAGGAGAATAATGAAAATTTTTTTTAGGATTTCCTAGTTTTAGGAAATAATGTTTTTTTTTTCTTAAAATACTGTCCTTGGAAAAAAAATATATTTTCTTTAAAAGCAAGTGCCTTTTATATTTGCTATATATGATGCACTTCTGCAATATTTGACTGTAACTGCCTTTGCTCTATAACTGCCTTTCACTGGTAGCTTTTCAGAACAGAGCTTCTAGTGCTAGCAGAGCACCTGTAGAGCTGAGCATGGAATCCAGTTAAAACCTGTACGTGCTCTTTCCAATTAAATTAATAGTAACCATAGATAAAATTACACTAGGAAAAAATAAAGCTTTTAACACAACAGCTATGGTGATAATAATAATCATTCTTTGGTTTTTAGAATTTAGCTTGGCACTCAGAGGAATTTGGTGTCACTTGGATGGTTGAAGATGGAAGGGATCTCTGAAGGTCATCTGGTCCAATGCCCTTGCCCAGGATCATGTCCAAATGGCTTTTGAATCTCTCCAAGGATGGTAAATCCATGAAATATAATATCCTCACCTGGTGTCATCTCTGTTGTGCTCTAGAGGTGTCAGCCTTTCCACTTCCTTAGTGTCATCACTAGCACTGGCAAGTTGCAAAAAATGTGATTTAGAAACAAAACATAAAATAAAAAAGACAAGATGCAATCCAGAATTTTGGTGGCTAGTAGAACAATGTCATGATGGACAATGAACTGACTTTTTATTTTAAAACAAAGAGACAGGTTTTTACATAATACTTTTCTCACTGAAAGTTGTTTTTTAAAAGGGAAAATTGAAATGTGGGGGTGCACTGGTTCTGGCTGGGAAAACTTTTTCATAGTAACTACTATGGGCCTATGTTAAGGATTTGTGCTGAAAACAGTGCTGATAACACAGGGATGCTTTAGTTACTGCTAAGCAGCTGGCACAGCGCCAGGGCCTCTTCTGCCTCTCACCCCACCCCACCAGCAAGCAGCCAGGGGGGGCACAAGGAGCTGGGAGGGGACACAGCCGGGACAGCTGACCCCAACTTGCCAGAGGGATGTCCCAGACCATGTGTCATGCTCAGCATATAAAGCTGGGGGAAGAAGAAGGAAGACTGGGATGTTTGGAGTGATGGCGTTTGTCTTCCCAAGTAACTGCCATGTGTGACAGAGCCCTATTTTACTGGAGATGGCTGAACACCTGCCTGCCGATGGGAAGCGGTGAATGAATTCCTTGTTTTGCATTGCTTGTGTGCATGGCTTTTGCTTAATCAATTAAACTGTCTTTATCTCAACCCATGAGTTTTCTCACTTTTACCCTTCCAGTTCTCTGTCTGCCATCCCACCAGGGAGGAGTGAGTGAGTGTGTGGGGCTGAGATGCCAGCTGGGATTAAATCATGACAGGGGGAATGAAAATTGCCCCACAGAGCAAAAAACAGGGATTATATGTGAAGGCACTTTTTACTCCAGATGATAGTAAGAAAATAACATTTACCCTGAAACATTTACTTTTAAGCACTATTTGGCTGTTAAGCTCTTGCTACAGCAGGATAGAAATATATTCACAGTCTGCTGTTAATGTTCTGTACTGGTAGAATTGCAAATTAAATCACTTTCTAGCAAAACATCCAAAATGCACTTGCTAAAAGCTTTCTGAGCTTGTTTATCCTGAGATTATTAATGACATCACTGATTTTTAGACTGGTGAATTAAGCAATCCTGACACTATTTTCTCTCATCATCTCTTGCAGTACACCTGTACAAGATATTTTTGATGTACTCATTCATCCAAAAAATAAACATTGGTCAGGGATAGGTGTAGGAAACCAACTGGAAAAACAATCAAACCACAAGGAAAGCTCAGAAGGCTGCAAACAACAGCAGGAGACAAAACCCATTAAGGGAATAGGGGGCAGAGATCCCCTAAGCATGTCCAAGGAAGGTCTCAAACACTCGAATGTCTCAAACACTTAGAAAAGTTTACTTTGTATGACCATGACATTTCAAGTGGTTTCAGAGAATAAAAAATAAATTCAGAAAACTTAACAACATATCTATATAAGTTTTCTAAAAAGCAACACTAATCTTTGCTAAGCACCATATTTTGATAGTACAGTAAAATACGTGGTGGATTATTTTTTTTTACTTCATCAAGCAAGAGAATAACAGAGTAAACATGAAAAAAATGTTTCTGGCAATGATGATAGGCAGCTAGAGCTGGAATCAGTGGGAGGAGAAAACCTAGCACAAGTTTTTGACAAATGCAGCTCATTTCCAGACTAAGCCATTACTAGGAACTTCTGTTTAACATTCATCACATTCTAGAATAAAGAGGATGTTTGCTTTCTGGAGTAACACCATACAGGTTCCTTTAAACCTCTCACGCTTGCTAAAATCGAACATTTGCATTACAATCACTTTTTCCTCCAAATGTCATCTGAAGCCTTATTGCCTAATAATTCTTTTAAATATTGGCTTATTTTTCATCCTCTTATTAGAAGCGAAACATCTGTGCCCACGGCCTAAGAGCTGCTGCCAGAGGTAAAGAAAGGGAAAAATGGCACAACCTTCCTAGTGACGTTAAACCCATTTCAGTTGGTTTTATTGCCTCTTCATTGTCTCCCAACAACTTTGATGTCTTTGTCCAGATTCACTTCCCATCCTCTGATAGATGCTCCTGCACAGTATTCCTCTCACTGCTTTGAGACCTGGACTAGCTTAGCAGCAGTATGTTTGGGATGACACTGAAGCAGTGTGAACGTCACAGTAGTTTGTCATTTTGCTTTCAGAAAAATAAGTAAATACATCAGCTTCAATTTTTACTCTTCCCACTTGATTCTGAATTGCATATAAAATGTACATTTTGTCTAAGGAACACCTAGGTAAGTGAAATGGACCAGAACTGCGTAGGCAAAAGGAACAGTCCAGCTGAGATCCCCTGTGGGAGAGCAGAAAGCATTTTTCAGGAGTTGGTTTCGGGGGTTAAAATTTATAATTTTGGGAGTCTGTACAAAAAAGTCACCTGTTATCAGACTATTTATTAAATTAGCAGGATTTAGATAGCTGTGAACAAGGGAAATGCAGTACATAAGATTGTAATGCAATACCTAAGTCAGTAAACTACCCTCCCATGCCTGCTGCTGATTACCAACACCAAAACTTCAACTGAGATTTATCAATGGTAAGTTAAATCTTTTATCTAAGATTTGACACTAACAGAGTTTTTTGACATTTTAAAAATTAAGAATAGTTAAGAAGATTCCTCATAAATAATTCAAAACAGTTACTGTTCTGACTTTATCAGAACATACAAACTACCTACTTACTCTAAGGGCAAGACAAGAATTTCATTACCTTGATATCTAAAGACCGAGCTCACTGTAAATGAGGTTGCTTTGATCTGGAAATTTCAGCTACAGATTGAGAAACCCAGCTTTATACATCTAAGCTCGAATACTTTAGCAGAGTTCCAAAATTTAAAACTGATACTGCTTTTACGTGTTAATCATTACATAAAACAGGTTAATGAGACTCATATCAGTGTGTCGCAATGAAGTAACATCTTCTGAGGGTGACAAATAAAAGGATTAAACAGTATGACCCAAAAATATCATGAAGTCCTGATTAAAACATATGATTAAGTAGAAAGAAAGAAAAAGGAAAAGGAAAAGGAAAGAAGAAAGAAAGAAAGAAAGAAAGAAAGAAAGAAAGAAAGAAAGAAAGAAAGAAAGAAAGAAAGAAAGAAAGAAAGAAAGAAAGAAAGAAAGAAAGAAAGAAAGAAAGAAAGAAAGAAAGAAAGAAAGAAAGAAAGAAAGAAAGAAAGAAAGAAAGAAAGAAAGAAAGAAAGAAAGAGGAAAAAGTTACGATACTGAAAACTGAAGCCTAATTAAGTAGCAAAGCACCAAAAGCTTGAAACAAATACCTAAATAAATTATGTTTCCTTCCTGAAATAAGCTTTATCTAGTTTTTAAGGGGGCAAAACTTCTTTGAGGAGCCTTCCAAAATGCACCTGGGTGTCCTACCACCACTACAGCAAGGCTTGGTCACAACTTTCTTTTCAAAAACCAGTTATACATTTAAATCAAAACTGTCAAAGCAGTTCTTTCATCTTCTGCTTCAGATGGATTACAATAGAAACACATCAGGGGCTGATCCTGTCCTGCTCTTTCTCACTGAAACATGATAATGTCAGAAAAAGAGTGTTTTGATTAATAGCCACTAATCTCAATTTTGGCACTTCATGCATAAACACACAGGGAAATACTCCAAGGATTCAGTCAAGGCAGTGATGAGACGGTATACTGAAACAATATAGAAAGCGTGCAAGAGAGACAAAGAGTGAAGGAATAATAACCTGAGGATATCAAAACTTATTACATACACAATCTCTAGGATTCAAAGTGCATTTTTTATGGTTTTGAGTGTTTTAAAAGTATAACAGGCAGTACAAGTGTCAGTGATGCATGCCATCCATTCATAATGTTGCACGGCAATTTATAGAAACACTGAAATAAATCTGGGTCTTCAAGAAAGGCCCTGAAGGATACATTTCCAAATGTACTCTGCCTCTCAGGAGTGGTGCAAAGCAAATGCAAATTTACACAGGAAGACTCAGAAGCAGCAGTTTCTACCGACAGCTGGAAATGAGTGATTTATGAGTAACTGTACTGTATACAGAAGGACGAGGTAATGTCATTAGGGGAGGACCAAGTTCATGAGACAGCCTGAAAGCTAAGTTTTGCTAATTTCAGAGGTGACCAACTGCCTTGCTGGAAAGAGGTATACAACTTTCATAGCAGTGATTAAGTTCATCAAGCCAGACACCTCTAAATAGTTCTGCTTATTTTTCATATGGGCGCAGCTGAAGTGCAAAGCAACCTTGCTCTTTGCCTGCGCAGGCTTGGCGGTAGCAGCAAAATTTATACTCCTAAGCACTAAAGTCACTTAGGCTTCTGAGAAATGCATAAACTATTAAAAATATTATTCATGACTTTCTATGTGGCTGAGGCAGGAGGAAAAACAAAAGAAAAACAAAGGACCAGTAGTAAGAGGTTTAAAATTCAAAATCTCAAAAGAAGGATTTTCTAAGATAAAGGGTGCATCAGGTAGAAGACAGGAAAAAGCCTAAAATCACAATGAGTTGGTTTATTCAGGTCCTATTATCAGATTAAAGAAAAAGCTAAAATTCCAGAGTTCTTGTTAGAGAAAGAAAAAAAAAAAAAAGAAAAAGCATTGCATCAAAGGCATAGTCTGGATGCAGCTGAGTGTGACAGCTGAAATAAAAGAATGGGAAATGTGTAGACTTTGATTGTGACTCCAATATCTTAATGAGAATGAGTATATGCCCTTTTTTCTAGTTGTTACCAATGGAACCAAAAAATCTCATGAATAACTGACCAATAATTTCACTACATAAAAGAATCTACTTTACCTACCTCTACCTTTTCAATAACAACATAACTGGTACCAATGTTAATTCTGGTATTTACATTCTACTTGGCTTTACAAGAGACAGAAATGATCCTGAATAAAAAGATTGATAAGAAGCATATTTTCATAGCACAAAAACATTATTTTGCAGTTAAAATATATTGTACTCTGACAATGGCATTTCTCATGCATTTGTGAACATCAGAGGTGGAAGGAGACATTTAAAAAAAAAAAAAACCAACAATGAAACAAACCCAAGAAAAAGAATTCCTTATTCTGATAAATACCAAAGACTAAATGACTATAGCAAGATAATGATTTTATGGCACATTAAAGTTATATTTCCATGTTATATGCTGTTTTATTTCTTAGAGAAATTACTACTCCATTATTTCTTTCTTCCTTTTTCTCATTTAATATCCCTTTCTGCTCCAATTTTTCTCTCAGGGATGACCTGCTAGGTATTTAATCCAGTTCTAAGATGCTGTTCTCATGTGTACTTAGCTTTGACATATGAAGATTCTCTTAAAATTGAAAATAAATGTTTCCTTGAATGAAAGCTTCTCTGGCTTTCTAACTCTATTGGTTATCTAATAAAACCCCCTCTATCTACAAATAAAAAATCAGTTTGTTACATCCAAAATAACAAAACATTTTTTTCTCTGAAGCATGATGATATTTGGCAGGAACAGTGCCAAACTGAGGAAAGAGTGACCTGTTATGAGGTTATGGTTTACTTCCCACAATTTGCCCTTTAATAAGCTGTTAATAGAATTTTAATTTAACTCTTTTCCAACAGAGAATAAGTGTTTTTCACAGAATCACATAATGATTGAAGTTGGAATGGACCTCTGAAGGTCATCTGGTCCAACCCCATGCTGCTGAATCAGGGCCACCTGAAGTCAGTTGCCCAGGATAATATATTTAGATGGCTTCTGAGTATCTCAAAGGATGGAGACTCCACAGCTTCTCTAGGCAACTTGTGCCAGTGCTTAGTCACTCTCAACAGAAATGTGTTTGCTGATGTTCAGAGGGAACCTCCTGGTTTTCAGTTTGTGCCTGTTGCCTCTTGTCCTGTCACTGGGCACCACTGAAAAGAGCCTGGCTCTGTCTTCTTTGCAGCGAAATGTCTTCAGGTATTTACAATCATTGATAAGATCCTCCTAGATCCTTCTCTTCTCCAGGTTGGAGAGTCCCAGCTCTCTTAGCCTTTCCTCAGGTGAGAGGGGCTCCAGTCCCTTAATCATCTTAGTGGCCCTGCCATGACCAAGAAGTGCATCAAAACATGTTTGAGGACATTTCAATCTCAGCAACATGAGATATTTTGAAATTTATTTATTGTTTAAAATTTATTATTATTGTATATGGCATAAAGTAAAAACAGTTGATATAGTTACAGCTGATATAAATATCGTTTCTGAGAGCAAACGTATTTCAAAGGATAGGAAAAGAAATGTAACTTTTTAAAAAATTTATTTTCCTTTGAAGATGCCTATAATATTTTGGAATTTTTTTCCCCATTAAAATAAAAACAAGCTTTTAAATCCTCCACAAAATAAATTCTTCCTTTTTCCCCTAGATTTAGTATCTATATTATGAAGCCACTTGAAATATACAAAGAATTATGTCTACATAAGGCCTTCTGTCTATGCAAAGTCTAGCTCATTTTTTGTCAATCTTCCTGTTGTCCAGTCAATCAACAACTTGTGCATAATTTCTCCGTTAGAAAACAAGGATAATATTTCTGACTTTACACAATTCTTGAAATTTTTATGACAAATATGCCCAAAATCTCATATAGAGCAGAATACATTATAATTGGCAAATGAATGTGAACACACATTAGAAGGAGCCTTGAACCAGTTTAGTATTATTTCAGTATTTTCACTGTCATCATTATAAATGTCTACATCTGTATTTCAGATGCACGCTCAGATATACGTAGCTGAGCAAAAAAGAATGTACTGCAACTATTAGAAGGTAAAGCTAATGAATTCTAAGAATGATACCTTGAAAATATGTTATTTTCCCTGTAGCATAGCTTGTTGGACTTTTATGCTAGAATTACTAAGTAATGATGCAGAAACATTCAAGAAATAACCAACCATCCTTTTGATAATTATATGACCTTAAAATTATGACCTTAAAATATTATTCTCAGCAGTTAACTACATTTTGCTAACTTGAACATCTGTTTCTAATGGGAATATTTGGCTTTCTACTAGTTTTACAACAGAAAATCAAAATCTTTACTTCGTAAAGCAAATAATTTTCAAAATGCTTTTCAAAGGTTTTCAAGGTAAATATTAAATTATTAACAGCTACAAATACAGAATAATATATGAAATGTTATTGCAGTGACATTTGTTCTACTGAACATGCAGTTTCTTTGTTTTGGTGTAGCATTTTGTTTCATTTCTTTTTATTACTCAGTTCTGTAATTCACATACGTGTCTGTATTTCAACTAACACACGTTTTTCATGGGGAGGCAGGGATGGGGGGACGGCGACAGGAAGGCCATTATGCACTATGCAAATCAAGAATCAAGTAGCCCAAGGCTCCTTTCATATGAATGGAAGTCAGGAAAGTTTTCCAACTAATTTAACACATATAATATTGGAGCCTTCTTCTAAAGTTATCGGTGTTTCTACATTGGTAAGGAAGTTTGGGCAATGGCCTCCTACTGTAGGAATAATAATTAGGTTAGTGTCATTCTTAAACAAGATAACATTGGCAAATTTTAATTATGGCAACCGGGGCTATATTTACAAAACAAATTTAGCCAGTTATAAAATGCAAACTCCCATATTTCAAGGCAACTTAAAAAAATTTCCAGAAACTTTCTTGCAGATATTTCAGTAAACAGTTTTTGGGTCTATTAGAGATGTTCTGAAGATGCAAGTGTCTTAATTGTCTGTTGATCTACTATGTGAATTATATTCTTGTACAGATAACTTTGAAGATAAATTGCAACAAAGGTAAAACCATTCATGTCAGACACAATTATCTTTTATTCAAATGGCTAGCTTTCCTATAATCAAATAAATTCACATTTAAAAAAAAATATCTCAGATTAGATTCTTCCCAGTGAAGAAATATAGATGACATGGAATTAATACTTTACCTTATGCACTTAATAATTTGTTAAATTTTTCAAATTATTTTTTTTTTTACAATACATTATTCAAAGTAGCTTCTTGGGAAAAAAAACAATGCATGCACATAACCTCATTGCTATTTTCTCCTCAATTTTCAGTGTTCATTTGCAAAAACACCACTCAATGAAAGTAACATTCATTCTAGAAAAAAACATTTAACAGCTACAGGAAAAAATATCCCTTTACACATTACTCCCTTTCCCCACAAAGTTATTATTTAAATAAATGATCGTGTTTAACATTATAATCCCACTTGTAAGTGACAGAGGAAAGAAAAGATCTGCATTTAAGTAATTGTTCATTGTTCTAATGAATGGTAACAATCAGGCTTTAAATAAATCCATAAAGAAAAAAGATATAAAATAGTATTTTCTTTTCATCTTCTTTGTAAGTAAGAGTTAGAAGGCTTTTTTAAATACATTTCTTGTTTTGTTGACTACATGTGGAAACAAATACATTTGTTTCACTTTGATGGAATATATACACATCCTACAGAAATCAGAATTCAAAAAAAAAAAAAAAAAAGTCAGGCTTAAGATACCTGGATTTACAGGGTGACAAATGCAGCAAATGAGCCACAGATACCAAGACACACCACTAATGCCTCACAGGTCAAACTGACACTTTCTAATAAACTGCAGAGTAACATGTTGGAAAGTGAAAAAAAAACAACCAACAAACAAAGAAAACCCCAACAACTCAAACATTGTCAAACATCATTGTAAGTTGCAGAAAAACAAGAGGATGCAAAGCTGCAATTCAACTGCAATGGGAATTGTATGGGAATAATTCAAAGCTCAGGTCACTCTCTTACTCTTGTGCCAGTTATTTGTGGGGAGAGAGAGGGGGAGAGTGTTGTCACAAACCTTCACCTTTCCTCATTCCTCCAGAGGTGCGGAGAAGCAAAGGACTTGTTAACTAAACTCATATCAACAGACCAAAGATATCTCTTGAGCAAATCATCTCAATATCCTGAATAATCAGCGGGAGAGAAACAGGCAGCTTTGGTGGCTGACTTACCCTGCTCTAAACCACATATCTAAAATAGGTTGAATGCATGTCTAGTTCCTAAGCTGACCTAAAAATCCCCGGGTTTCTCCATTGCCTGTAAAGAGTTCCTAGCACCACTAGTTCAGATGTTGATAGCCAATTTTTTTCTGTACAATGGAAATTACTGTGCTACCAGGAACACTCAGCACCTGTAGGAGATGCCTTTCTGTAACTCTTCCAGCTTTGATTTGCAACAGACATATTCCTGAATTCCTTGTACAAGGTCTGTTGCCAGCAGGAGTTAAATGCAACAAATTTTGCCTTACTAATGTAGCCAGATGGTTTCCTGACAACTTGCCAGTTCCATCCTGACAGCATCCAAAACAATATGTGGTACTTAAAGAAAAAAGTCTCAATTGAAAATAATCTGGGAAAACCACACCTTCCATTTCTTGGGACAGGATTCCAGTTAAAATAATGAAAGATCTCTCTTAATCTCCTCTCTTTAACAGCCTCTTTTAAATTATTTGAAAAATAAAATACTAATGTAAAATAACTCTTAAACCAGTGTCATAAAATAACATTGTATACAGCTGTCAACTACTGTGGCTTCTGAGCATTAATAGCAAAAATTCTATCATTATTTCTGAAATATGACAGCTGCCTTGAATTTCTCCTTTTTACAGCCCAAAAGCTCCTCTTGCAGGGTTAGCTTTGTGTCAGAAATCATGAGAGCTACATCAGTAAACTGCCACTGGGTTCTTCCCTCTTATTTAATGCATTGGGAAACTTAATACATCTCAGGAATTCACTTTTGGGGAGGGAGGGAGGGTAGGTGAGAGAGGAGTGAGTCTATCTGTATTCCGCTACTCTCCGCCTTTATGCTTCAGTGGCTGTATTTTTACCTATATCAAAGGGGTTTGCTTTGCTTTCTCACCTGGGTTCCCTCATCTTTTGTGCTAAGATGGAAGTGAAGAATTCAGCATGCTAAGAAGTGAACTCCAAAGGGAACAACATCTGTTCTTTTAAGTATTGGTAAACAAATTCCTATTAGAAATATTTGTACATTTTCTGCTACTTTTTTAAGTACTCTGAGCAACAATTAACTCTTTGTTATCACAAGCAGAATATGTAGCCAAATAAGCAGATAAAGCATTAAAAAAGAGATGTAGCTGTCTTCCACAAACATGAAGGTTAATTAGGTGATCAGGGATGGGAGTTTCACTTGAATAACACACTTTTCCAAATAGAAAGGCTTTTTACACTGATTCCCAGATAGCAGTCAGGGCCTGAATTTGTCCAGTCACCTCTGTATACAACCAGTTCTTTAGTGGCATCACCTCAACCAGCAATAGTTTATCCCTTAGATTTCATATGATTTATACTGCTTATGAATAGGAATGAAATATTCATGGTTTTGTCCAAGTTGCTTTTTTGTATTACAAGAAGTCTGTTTAAAAAAAAAAAAACAACTGCAACCCTTTTTCACCTTTTTAGCCAGGTTAAAGATTAATTGAAGTCCAAGATCTATCAGATACTGGCTCATGAATTTCAGCTACACACAGTAATACACGCAGCAATACATGCCAGGAACTTGTCAAGCATAAATCTTGTCAAACGATCAAAGTAACAGATCTCGTGGAGAGGGAAAAAGCAAAAGGACTAAGTGTTACAGCTATGCTACAGCTTTTGGTTCAACCTTCAGATAACATTGGTTTATGCAGTTTAGGAAATACAGACAGAGGTTCCTGGATTCAGTTTACTGTCAGTGATTTCTGCTTCAGTGCCTCCTACTTCCATGCTAGGCCTAAAGCAAATGATCCTCAGGTTCTTTTTCACCTCCAAAACCTGTGAGTCACCTATATCATTTCACCTTCTCAGGGTGTCAGCAACAACAGCAGCTCCATAATTTCTAGACTGTTACAGAAAGGCAGAGGGAGGAGATCAAAAGTTGCCTTATTGTACCATATAGCCTCTTTCATTTTTATGACAGTCATCGATGTAATGTAGCACCAAGGTACCTGGCGACTAAACAAGAGAGGAAAATCTTCACCTTCTGTATTTCACGGGAAATGCTGTGCACAAGACTCCAGTCAGAGGGGCGGCAGCAGCTCCTCCTCACTTTTTCCCCTTGGGCTGCACAGGAGGAGCCATACCTTCAGTGCCACTCCATGCATGCAGCAATGCAAGAGCAGCTTGGAGGCAAACACAGGTACAGAAATATGTCATTCAGTTTCCTTTGGTGCCCAAGTGATCCCTTCCTCCAGGGAAATGGTGGGGGTGACCCGTGATCTGGAAAAGTGTACTGTAAGATGAATGCAAAACTGGTTTGGAAACAGCCTGTGTTCATCAGCGGAAGGATGCACTGAGAGGGATTGTACAGGACTGTTCCTTGTGCAGCACTGATGTCAGTACACTTTTTAATCTGAAAACTGGGAGGGAATGTAAGTCAAATAATAATTCAAAATATTCTTCACAAATTTCAGAGATTTACTGAAATAAAAGGATGTAATTGGATGGCGACAGCTACATAGCAGTACACATAAAGCATGTACATAAAGTGCTGTGAAGAAATATAAACAGGAATAGTATGTATGAAATGTGAAGAAATCCTTTACTCAGCATGACTGAGGTCAAATTAGGATACTACATAAAGAAATTGTAAAAAGGCTAGAGAAGAATATGAAAGGGGACTGGAGGCCTAGAAAACACATTATTTTAGAAAATACTGGGTTTATAATCCAGGAGAAAAAAAAAAAAAAAAAAGAAGAAAAATAAAGATATTACACCAGCCTCCAAAATGTAAAAGAACATCAAAAATAAAAAATAAATTGTTATTCTTAATTCCTGTGGCTAAAACAAAATGTAGTCTTAAAAGCACTAAAATAGATTATCTAAGGTTAAGGAAACCCGGTACCTAGAAGCTTTAGATAAAAGATAAAACTTCAGTGAACCACTGTTTAGATACAGCCAGTTACTCTCATGCTGCACTGGCTTTCTCTGTGTGACTTCAGTAGCCCTGCTTCTTCTCAGAATTAAACTGTGAAATCAGTGAATTAAACACAGACCCACAAGGCATCCTACATGACTCTGCTCTCCTAAGCAGTTCTTTCATGTTTGCATGATCCCCAGTTTATCATAGACGCCATGTGTATCTTATTAACAATTCATTTCTACTGCCTCAGAACATCTGTACTTGTAATGCCACCTGCCCATGAAGATGTGAATGAGGAGTACCACCAGGAGAATGAGGGCCAGTTCAGAGTCATCTGTGGCCTGTGCGTGGAACATCGTGTGGGAGGAGTAGATCCAGCAATTCTCTATCTCACTGACCAATAGTAACATTCTAACCCAGCTGCAACCTATGTATTCATGAGAGATACTATTTTTGTACCGGTAGCTTGCCTCCTAATGAAGCATCACGACCAAACTAACAGACATGAATCCCACTCTGTCATTCTGGAAGCTCTGCTTGATTATCAGTGACTAAAAACGCCCCTGTAATACAGGATATCCATACGTTTAGACGTTTTGGGATTTTACATTATACTCACAACGGCTGTAAGTACAAGCTCTGGTGTCTACCTGTAGAATTGGGTGATTACATACCCTCTGATGTAACAATGATACACCCCGACCTGAAAAAACATGGGTGAACAACAGAATTTTAACTGCTGCTGAGCTCCAACAGTGCAGCTGTGGTGAGCTTCAGCCATGTAATTATAAAGCAACACCCCAGCACTCCCAACAGGGTACATCCAGTTCTACAGCACTGTACCTGTTCAGTCAGCCAGTGGGTAGACCTGCCTCTGGAACAGCCCCAGTAGGATGTAGAGCTTCAGCCCACTTTCCTACGAGCTTTAGGTAACTGTCCCAGCTCCTGCAAGGAAAGGGCAATTTCCAAAGCAGTATGCCAGGCAGCTCTGCATTTAATTGAAAGCACTGCAGCTTGAGTTACCATACACCTGAGTACCTTATAAAAGCTCCTCTATCATTACCTATTAAACAAGTCACTTTCCTCCACACACATCAATGTTGTTGTATGAGTATCTAGACCCTTTTTATGGGTATGTGGTAATGTATTCAACAAGCATCTGGGGCTTTCAATGTGCTCTAAAACTACAGAAAATCTCTGAAATTACTTCTTTGATTTTTCATACAACATCAGGTAAGAAAGCAATGACTGTGGTTGGAACTCCTCGCCTCACAAGAAGAAATTGGAGAGGGTGCCTATAATAGGAACTAAGTCCAGCTCTGAGACTGTGAACAACTGAAAAGCATAACCGTCGCCCAGCCAGCTCAATCAATTCCATTTGAACAATACCACAAAGAAGGAAGCATGTTAACTGATATAAAAACAGGGATGCCAATTCATTAATATTATTAACTTTAACCTTTCCAAGGAGGGAAGGAGGGAAGAGACAGAGAAAAGAGACCAAATAAAAAAAAAATATATAAGGAGCAGTATGTTAGAAAAAGCTTTAGGGCCTTCTAATTGAGACATACGTTTGCCATGTGTCTATAGATATTAACAAAATCTATAAAAAGTCACAAGTGAGTCCATCTCATTTAAGATTGCTTCCATTAAAATCCAAGTTTGAGCAATGTCTTCATTTTGTAAAACCTGTATTTATGAGAACAAGTACAGATTTTATTGAATCAACCATCTACATTATATATATTGGGCATAAAATGGATGATTACCACATAACTTGGAGACAAATTTGAATTAAATATTGATTCATTCAAACTCTTAACAGCCAGAAAACAGCCCAGTTGTCATGGATCTTGAAGACTCTAATGGTTTAGATGAACGCTATAACACACATAAAGGCAGATTATACAGCAATAAAAAATAGAACACAGGGTTCCAGGGTTATTTGTTTGAAGTTGTAAAAAATATAGCAACAGCTGTAAGAAGTTAAAATCTAATATGTAATAGCTAAGTTTGAACAGTTTGCTGTTCAGAGCAGTGTTTAGCACTTGGATGAATGAAACCAGTTTCTAATCCTTCTGGTATAGATGAAATGCATCAAGTGAACAAGATTACACAGGGAAAAGGTGACAGAATTGATGTTACTTTTTAATTGATAGCATCATCTGTGGTGGATGGATGGTGGGCAGTTTTGCTTTGTGCTTTCCTTAAAGCCTTGAGAATAAACAAATTAACAATAAGCTTTCTGTCTATATATAGAAGAAAACATAGGTCTTTCTTCTGCCTTCCAAGGTGTACTGCAGATATCCAGAAATTGAAATAACTTTATGAGTTACAGGAACAGCCAGGTGTCTTTATCCTACACTCTTCCTCTGTCTGGATTAGTTCATTTTCCAGACACTACATAACAGAAGATTTGCATGTTCTCTGCTGTACTAAGCCAAAGGGGACAGAATGTGACCTGTATGAAACAGCCAGCTTCTGCATATCATGAGGAGCAAGCAGAGCTGATGTAAATATAACAAATTCAAATCACAGTGAAGCTGAGGTGAGATAAAAGGAGTCTGCATTGCTGACTAGTGTCTGGATGTAACTGGTTGGTAAATCTTTCTCAGAGCTGTGATGGTAAAGCAGCTAAATGAGTATTCTAGTAAACTGCATTCACAACCCACTATTTCTTTTCCCAGAGCACTTTCATCCAAAAATACATTGGCTTGGAAACAGCTTTTACTGCCTATTTCTGACTCACACTTTGACTTTGAGTAAGGGTTGGGCTTAGAACCAGCTTCACCAACATTTATCCTTCCAGTTTAAAAGCTGACCACTGAAAGCTACCAACTAAATCAAGTTTTCCAACGAGGTGATTACCCACCAGTCAGTTGCTTCATCTAGACTTTATTTCCATAGATTACTTGCAAGAACATCAGATGGAAGTGTGTGAAAGAGAGTGTGTGAATTTAAACAGTCATCCAGTACTGCTGCCCTAGCCAGAAGGACTGACAACAACATGTCACAAGAAATATGTCAGCTAAACTCTGTCAGTACCTGAAAAATCTGTTCTTAGCCCCTAGGTGCTTATAGATCAACTATTAAAACATCTGCTGCAAGAAATCTGCTTTCTGAAATGTTGAAATTAGCCCAATTAGTACACAGCTCTGAAGCTACCTTTTTTTTTTTTTCCAAATAGAAGTATGGACATATAAACCTTTATATCTTTCACGTTCTCCACAATTTTTTTGGATATTGTGGTTAATTATTCCACATCATATTTTGGCTTAAATTCTTGAAGGGCTCTAGGATACGTTTTACTGAGTGTCTGTTCAACAGAACACCATAAAATTTGCTTATTATATTTAATCAGTTTTTCCCTAATCTGGTCTATGTGCACATGTAATTACTATTAAATGTATTAAGCTTTCTGTCATAAAAAGATGAATCTAAAATATTTTCTATAGGTTTGTGCTTTTAACATTTAATATGTTAATTACATTAATGTTAAAGCAGTCTTTGGCAGAACCTGAAATGTTCAAAGCTTTTATATCTAAATTGATCAGAGTCAATTAATATGTTTTTACACAAAAACTGTTCAATTTTGAAGCTATGTTCAATTGCATGATGTGAAATGTAGTATCAGAAATTCTACAAAAATATAAAGATGTGCAAGAGTAGTTATGGTTAGTGATTAAAATTTTAAGGGAAGGCAATGAAAGCAGAAACAGAAAGAATCACCTTATGCAGTCCTTTTTCAAAATTAAGCAACTAGGTGTAAAACACACAGAACTGAAATATTTGTCATTGGTTCATTAGCCCAATCACATTTTGCTGAACTGCATTATTTTCGGTAAGTATAAATGAAATGTGGCAGGCTTTGAATAAATTGATTTGCACTTGAATAACACGTTTCTGATGGTTTTTAAGTTTTAATAACTAAAAATCACAGTTTAGCTATTCAGGGTCATCAGAGAGAGGTTTCTAATTTGAGTGACAGGTTTTGCAGATTTTAATGCCCTTCAGAGATATTTCTTGAAATCTTCCAAATTTGGTTACTATTCAAAAGCCTGTAAAAAAGAAAAAAAAATACATTTCATCTGAAATAAATCAACATAATTAATAATACAGATAATCTATTAATACACATTAGAGGCCTGTGCAATAATAATAATTTTATGTATATTGTCAATTAACATAATTTATGCTTTTAAAACCACTGAAAATTTTAAAAACAGGTTTTAACTAAGTGGGGTTCTTTTTTTTTTTTCCGCCTAATGAAAATCCTTTTCTAACCATTACACTCACTCACAACGTGATTCACATCAGCCAGTAAAATTGATCCCGAGAGGAATAAGTTGGACTTAAGTGATAAACATTTCATTTCAAAATTATTAACCTGCTATTGAAAACATTGTGCACTCCTTGTCTGGCAAATGAAAGTAATATTTCTTTAGTAGGGGCATATTATTTTTATCTAAGGTTAAAATGCTGTCCAGAACTGACATGACTGAAGCTGAGGGCAATATTTACTTGGATCAGATATTTATCCAAGGCATTTGCATACACATAAGAAAACTCCTGTAGATCATCTTCATCACTTTTCATTCTTGAATTCTCAAATATAAATTGGTTTTATATATATATATTCAGAAATTTTTAATTTAAGTTCCCTATTTGGTTACAAATTGACATATCTGTGGGAATGCAAAATAGCCAAGATAGATCATCATCACTTTATTTGGGAAAAGAAGAAATTGAGTAGCTGTCCTTACTCCTGCAAAACCAGCACTATAGCCCAACAAAATTGTTTTTCATGGCATACAAACCTTAAACATGGAAGTTTCATTTCTGTCATGGTTATCGTTTACATTGGTATGTAATTTCAACAGGAGAATCAAGGTATTCTCTGAGGGGTAGATGATACTTTAGAGCTGGGGGAAATCTACTGAGTTCTCTAAAAAAAATAGGAAAAACATTTATTATCATTGTAAGAAGGTTCATAAAAGCATCATTGGTAGAGAAAAATAGTGTAAAGTGTGGGAAGGAAAAAAGAAAAAAAAGTAGTCCCTCTTTCGTAGTTATAGATAGATGCAGAAGTTCCATCTTCTGGGATGAATTAGAGCATCCTATTTTGCAATTTTGGTATGCATTTATGTAAGTATATGAGGTGTCTTAAATATATTTTGATGTTATGTTTGGCTTTGTATGTCAGGTTCTGCAGGTTTTGGGGTTTTGGTTGCTTGGGTTGGGTTGGGTTGTGGTTTTTTTCTGTATTGGGCAAGTACTCAAAGGACAAATTAGCTTTATTCTTTTTAAAAAAAAAAGTTAAACAAAAAATTTAATAAATGCTGCTGTTTTCTGACACATTATATCCTCAGCTTTCATAGGAAAGCTGAAAGATCAGATTTCTGTCATCAAAATAAAGTGTACCACTTACACCTACTCAGAAATGTTTGTCTCCTCAATAGAAAAATGATTTTGAAAGAGACACTTGGCCTTCAGTTTTAACAGGACTTTTCCATATCTTCATTTCGAATTAATAAATTGCTCATCAGTCTAATGTTATATAAATAAAAAGAAAAGACATGGCAGTAGGAGTGAATATCCTTCTGTCAATGAATAATGGCTTGAAACAGGGTGGGAAAAGGAACAGAGAAGAGATCTCCCTTACTGCGATCTCCTGACAAGCAAGACATCAGATTTATACCCATGAAGACAGATGACCTTGCTATAAAAGATAAAACTATCATTTCATTTCAACTGGAAAAAAAAGTTAAAAAAAAAGTTATAAAATAGGAGCTAATTAGCTTTTTATGTAGATATTACACAGCTTAACATTTCTGCAGTTCTAGTTTCATCCTTCTACCTTATCGCTTCATAGTCAGACCAAGGGGGAGGGGATGGCTTTTTTGTTCTTGAAAAGATAATGATTCCAGAAAAGACTTTGAAACCAGTGTTCTTTAATGCATCTGCATATGTGTGCACACATCCACAATGCACATAATTTATCACTTTTGTTCTCTGACCTCCCTCTTACACTTACCTTTGCATTTACAGAAGGCTTCACTAGACAGGCTCCAGTATTTGATCACTTCTGGAGCATGTTAAGATCAGAAGACATTTCTTACTATACGAGGTGCTCTTAACTGCACAAAAACCAAATAGTGGTCTAATTTTTTTAATAAAGTTCTCTCTCCTTTTCAAAACACTACTGTATTCAGTAACCTTTTGTGCTCACCATCAGATTATGCATTACCTTTCAGATATCTGAAATCTAGTAGCTGGATTATCTAGTTATACTCCCTGATGGATTCCAAGATTGCATTGATTTCACAAGTTGATAAACTGGGACTCTGAAACTAACATGATTCTCAAAATAAAACAGTCATTTTTGCAAGGTGCACAGCCCAGCAATCATGTCTTGCTGACCCTAAATTTGCTCCCTGCAGGTACAGTTCAGATACCCCTGCACATCCTCCCTGATCCTGAACCCATATGAAGCCCTGCTAATACACACACAGCCTCATGTTCCAAGTCTGACAACATTTATTTGGCTTGGGTGGATCCCACTTTATATGCTGGGAAGAGAGTAAAAGTAGGGTTCAGCTCTCCAAGCTCTGGATGTTTGCAATACTGATTGCAATTCAGAAACGAGAAACAGACTTCAGATCATTACCCATGTCATTCTGTAACAGCAGGCTACAATCAAGAGACAAAGACAGGCACATCTTAAAGACAGCCTAGATGTTCCCACTGGTGAGCTAGGCAAGATGTGTCCCAGCTTGCATGTTTCTGCACAGTGCTTTCAAATACTCCCTAATGAAAACTCTGAGCCCTTGCTTTGCACCCATTTCACTCCTACAGGATCTTAACCTAAAGCAGCAGCCAACACATTATTGGCTTATTATTGGTTTCTAGAGGATAATCACTCCAAACATTGGATGTGCTGGTAATTAAATAATCTTGATTTCTCATTCCAGGCTCGCAACATGGTTTGGGATTAGGACACTATCAGTAGCTATTGGCATCAACATGCATCAATGCATATGCTAAAGGAGAAATCTACACAGACGTGGGTACGACTAGGATTGCTTTAATCACAACCCGGAGTTGGGCCACCACCCCAATGAGTGGCAGAGAACAAATGAGTATAGCACAGCTTATATACACTTATCAAATCATTAGTTAACATCTGAAGTTTTTAGAAGTTTCCTTTGGTCTTATCAGTTCTGTGAATCCATCACCTGACTCTGTCCCAGCTGATACACCTATTTGTTTCCAGTCTCTGCCTCGGTTCCAAGGTCCTCCTTGGAACATGATCTTCTTTCTGCCTGCTTTAACTCACACAATCTGAACAAGCAATTCCTATTCACATATACTAACTTTTTCTAGAAACGCCTGCATTTCTGAGAGCACCTGTGTACACAAATTGATCATCTATTGTTTTTCTATTCTCCTACTGATTAACTTGTCTGGGTTTTAAACCAGCCTTGGATTAGGGCTATATAAGGGCAGAGGCCTTGCTATGCCAGTTAGCAGCTTCAGCACTTTAAATTTCTTAATTAAAATAATCTTAATTAAAATTTCTTTAACACATGTTGATATCTGTTGACACCAATAAGGCTGATACCTATTGGAAGGCATCAACACCTATCAGTACCTATGGGTACGCATACTGACAGCCATTAGTGCCTCTGTGCAGGCAATGACATTTGTCAATGCCTGTGCCTCCATCTCAGACAGCAGGTATTTCTGGTCCGTGTTGTCCTGCCTTGTTTAGATTACAAGTTTTAACTCCCGTTAAAACTTGTCTCAAAAATAAGAGCATATATTTCTTATTAACTTAAGAGTTAATAACTCTTATTACTGAAAGCAGCTGCTTAATCTAATGAACAGACTTGCTTAAAAATAAAAATATAAAAGTGATGATACTTATAATAAGAATCACAATTTCTGTTTAACAAGGATCTCAGTTAAATTCAAAAATATTTGAAGGCATAGCGAGACATGTGAAGGCCATCACTGTTTACCATGATTAAGCCACTTTGATTGTCGTGATGACCAAAGAGTGGATCATCAAGAAAACAAACAGGAATGAGCTATTGTACATGACCTGTTCATGTAGGGTGTATCCTTTAGGGAAGAAAGGAACTATACTAACATACTACAAAGCAGTAAGTGAAAATACAAAAGAAACATAGTCAAGAATTAATAGTGGCCACTTTGTTGTTGTTGTTCATCTCTATAAAATAACTGTTAATTAAAAAGAAAAAATTATTCAGTCCTGGGTAATTCCTTTTCATGGTTGTTCGATCATACATTCCACACAATTATTTTTTTTTTCTTTTTTAAGAAGCAGTGCCTAATGGTATCAGTAAAGAAAAATAGTTTTCTGAGGCAACCCGCTTTCCTTTAGCAGTGCATTGTGCGCTGTTCGTTTCAGAGCATTCACATCCTCTTTTCATTTCAGAGTGAAGGAAGTAATTTATTCCATTGTACATGGCTCTCTCCCACCCCTCTCACTCCTCTTTTGCCCTTTATTTTATTGAACTGTGCTCTGTATATTTCTATCTAACAGCCATAACAAAACCCCAATTGTCTCCTTTAATACGTTTGCCTGTCGTGAGAGCCGGACGTTGCAAACCAGCTCCCTGTGAGTCACCTGCCACACAAGAAATCAAGCAGGAGGAGGTCAACCTTTAAACCACAGAATGACTCAGAGTGAAACCGCCGATCACAGCTTTGCATCTTTTCAGGGCTTCAGAGGCACAGTGGGTCTACTCTAAATTTGGCAGTAAAGTCTACTAGAAGGTCAGCACACTCTTGCTATGCATTCATTCTCTGCATTTTCCTCCTAAAGAAACTGCTTGTATTATTCCTCAGAACAATTGATGCTACTGTGCTCCAGATGATGGGCAGCAGGCAAGACACTAAGCAGAAAAGTCGTCTCTTACATGCAGTATATCCCTATATACATATAAGTAAATTTTTATATATATATATATATATATACAGTCATATATATATTGCATAGACAAGGAATAAATCTGTGAGCTAATGACTGCAGGCCAGATTAAAACTCTGTTACAGTAGAACAACAACGATGAGTACTGTACCTGAATATCCTTGAGTGAGAACAGAGCAATGTGGATTCTGTTTTTTGACACAGGCTAGATGAAAAAATCATTTTTCCCCCTGCATTAATCATCTGTACCCACCGACAGTGGCATGCAGAAAAATCATCATTTAGAAGGATAAGGAAATCTGTGAAAAAGACAGTAATAGAATTTTGGATTATGGCTTTGCAATTATAATGCACAAGAATATCTAAGCTGATTTCTCATTAAGAACAATTAAAAAAGAACCTAAAATTATGTTAGAATATTACTTCCAACTGATAATTTTTATGATTATCTGGGTTATTTTTCAGCAAACATTGCAAAGTGAAAATTACAGGCACATTTCTTACCAATAGTAACAGAAGATATAGTGGGGAAAAAAGAACATGTACAACATTGAAAACATATTGCTCAATGAAGGCAAATCAGAGATATATTGAAAAAACATAACAGTATTCTTTTCTTTTGATTGCAAAATTTAATGATTCAAGCAGAATGAATGTGAAAGTAGTTATTTTGCAAATGCCCTAAACAGTAATCCGTCATTCTCTGACAACCATGTTTATTCTAACTTTTCAAACTTCAGCAAACTGTAAGTACAGGAGTACACAGACTTGTAACAATGTAAAATATTTATAGTGAACACCTGGAAAACACATTAAATTTATAACATAATATGAAGTCTATAGTTACACCAAACCTCTAAAAATCCTCTGGAGACACTATGAAAAATCTCAGAAGAACTCATTCTTATGTTTTAATCCAGCAGCAAAAAAAGCATTAGAAATGCTTGTGACAAAACAGATTGCTGCATTTTGGCACCACCACTGTCCAATTAATTCAGTAATATTTAAATATATTTTTTTTAATTTTTGGGTTTTTAACAAAGTGAGTGAATAAGACATTTTTATATCTGTATGTATTCAGATAACTCTCACAATTTTAATTTCTGCCTGCGTTTTTGTTATCGTATGAAAAATGCAAGCACAGACATAAAACACACAACAGTTGCACAAGGGAACAAATAAGCAGATTTCCCAAATAAAACCACAGGGGTAAGCATTAGCTGAAATGAGCACGTGTAAACAAGCTATGTAACGCATTAGTGTTTGCCTGCAGCTTATAGACAACTCTTATGATATGCCTGTGTTTAGCATTAAGCATGTGCTAAACTGCTTTGGACTGATGGCTGTTTAAATAAAAAAAAAGTCAGCTTTATACCTAAATTTGCTGACTATTGAAACTCATTAAATATGCCCACCTTTAACCTGTCCTTCCTCCCCTGTTCCACTCCAGAGATCATTATTTCTCTTCATTATGAAAACAGGTTACAGCACATAGAAGAAGGAAAATGGTTGGAGGGCAAGAGAGAGAGAATGCTGAAAAGTACTGAATGCCTGCTGTGAACTTCTGCATATTCGTGGAAGGACCCAGTCACACTTCAGTATTGATGTTCAGGCCCTGGGAGGCTGGAATTCAAACAGAAGAGGGGAACTGGAAGCATTAATGCATCTCAGGGCTTGGTCTGAGGTCTAGAACCTAGACCATGGGCACATATTTCCCAAAAAGAACAGAAACACTAGGAATCTAAGCACCTCTGAACTCTCAGTTTTAAAACATTTTCTTGCCATGAAATCACAGAAATTAGAAAATGACCACAGATAAAAAGGGAACTGAAAGAGATATGGGAATATGATTACTCATCTTGTGTGCATACTTCTGTCACAAAAACTTTGATATGACACTCCATAGTATGGTGTTCAGTGTTTATCCTGTATTTTTAGTACTGATGGTTAAAGAAATCAACCCTAATGTGGTGTTCATATCTAACAGTAAAACTAACATCAGAATTAAGAACAAACACTTACGTGTTGACAGCTTATGCAAAACTATTGTTCATTTCAAAATAAAACAGTTTAATAACAGTCCCATCCTCATTTACTCTAAGTACGCGGTTGTGGTTTTTGGGAAGGCGAAACGGTTTGTTTGTTTGTTTGTTTCCAGGAAGCCGATGACATCAGTTGTTCCTAAAAATGATCAGAGGCTCCATTCATCCTATCACCTTTCCAAAAGTACCCAATCACCTTCTTTTAGATATACAGTGGGAACTCAAATACCACATGATGCTGGTTTAACACTCAAATGAGATTGTCCACACGTGACAAAAGAGCTGGAAGACTGAGTATATTTCATCCCTGGAATCAGTAAACAGGCTAACACAAAAACAGGCACACCTGAAATTGCACTGGTGAATTAAAAAAGAGAAGCTGGGAACTGTCTCTGTTAATTACAGTTTAAAGAGCTTGGAGTTAATCCAGGTGTTTAACCACATGCTTAGTCTACCCTGGGCCTGAGCATTTCTGTGGAGAAGCATCCTGCTTTGCTGCACCCCAGCAGGTGTTTGCCTTCACCTGCAGGCACCTGTGAGCACAGCTCCCCATCACTTCTGGGGAGCGGCTGAGCCATTTTCCCTTGCCAGACAGGCCAGGCCATAGGAAGGGATTTTTTGACCTATGTCCCTTTTTCTACCACAAAACAGACCAGTCTCAGGCCAGATTAAAACATAACCTGGTTTCTAGCCTGTACGTGCACCCACATATAGTCAAGGCTGACTAAGCGCTTCCCAAACTCCATCAAGCTGGTGGCAAAGGCAGGTTAAGATTCAGAGAAGTCCAGGTTGCTTCTCTAGTAAAGACATCGTGTGCCTGTGAACATCCCACTTTACTCTGACCCTGGCTAAGACAGGATGTGTTTTGTTTGTTTCTTAAGATTCAAAAAATAAAGGTATAATTTGCCTCCTGTTTTGTTCCTCAGTCTAATGTGCTGTTAAGGAGAGATGCTTCAATTTTCTTTCCACTGCTAATGAAGCAAGTGAGTATTTGGTTTGCTTCTTCAATCAGAGCTGTAATAATTAAAAGGAAGTGGGTTGAAAAATACAAAAGAGGGCTCTTAGAAGAAGATGAATGTCCTGGTATGTCCCAGGCCTCATTGTTTTGTAAACAAGCTAGTCAGATACTGGTTCTATAGGCTGAATTGCACAGTGAAACTGAGACAGTTTTGCTCAATATCAATACAACTACTTATATAGTTATTTCTTATTAAATGTGAGAATATCTTCATCAAGAATAGCTGTGTTTTGCAAGTGTTGTGCTTAATGTTTGATCCCTACGAGGGTCTAAGTCAATTCCATTTAAATCTGTTAATTCTGTTCAGTTAATTCTGGAAAATTAAATTGCTGGTGTTTCATCACTGATGTGATGAAAACTGTAACAAGAATTGCTTTGATATATGTAATCATCACACTGTAAAAAGAATGCTGGCACAGAAGCCAAACAAGGGACAGAGAACAGTTAACCTCAATGTCTGTAGTCCAAACAAGTAATGAATTAAATCTGATAGAAACCAGACTTTCCCCAGCTGCAGAGAGAGACTGAAAAAAAAAAAAAGTATTTCCAAACCAAAGCAAAAGTTCAAAGGAGATTCAGAAAAAGAAAAATTACTTAGGCTTACAGAATTGCACGAGAAGCTTTGTAAAGAAAAAAGATTAAAGGTAAGCTTTTTTCTGCCAGCTGAAAAATCAGCTGTAGTCAGAAAAGGAAATCTGAAACAATGAAAAGACCACCAAGTTTATATACTTCTCTCAATAATACTACATAAATTATACCAATACAAAATTCACAGGTTATACAAGAAATAGATTATAACTAAGAATCTTTTTTTTACTTATTTATTTTTGTCTTTACCTCTTAAAATAAAAAAAAACCACTACAGAAAGTCATTAATATTATTACATCTTTAATGCAAAAATTATTTTCTGCTCAGTGCTGATTTTCATGACAAACTTTTATTGTGTTCTTTTAAAAAATAAAGTAAGCTTTCCTCCATAACACCAGGCTTACACTCAGCCTACTACAACTACTTTGGACAGCCTGGTAGTTTAAGTTATCTCAATTTCCTCTAAGTAAAGCAAGATTATGGGGACCATAACTACCTAGGTAAACAGTGTTTTATATGCAGTGGAAAAGAAAGGAGGAATTGGAAGATTATTTGAATTGCATTCTTAAAGAGGTGATCTTTCTCTCATAACATTTATGGGTCTTGTTAACTGCTGCAGTTTGCAAATTTACAAATGCAGAGCACCGGGTGGAAAGTTCAGGTTAAAAGGGTCCATATGAAGTGATACTGTTTTCAAAATCCAGGGAGAAGATAGAATACCTAGAGACATAGTACCCTGACAAGAGATTGTGACTCTAAAAAGGTCCCAGTCTGTTTCATTTTGTGCACAAATGAAATTAAAATTCCTCTAAAATGTCTGCTGCTATTTCAACATAATTTAAATGAGTGATCACAACCAGCTCCCACCAGCAGCTCTGAGTGCAAGTACCCTTTTACTTCTGTGTCTCTGCATGCTTTTTCTCTTCTTTAGAGACAAACTAGTTAGAAGAGAAAACCAGCTGTTCTTTTCCTCCTGTAACTACTACTGTTTTGCAGTAGGACAGCAAGAACATGCAAAACAAACCAGCTAACAACTTGTACATCTTCCATGGATTTGCTGAGAAGTAGATATACAGCAACAGGGAAATTACTTTTGTTGACTTCTACATTCATAAATTGTTTTTAAAAAAGTGGCAGACAGCAAATTTTCTATTACCTCAGACACTGCCATGATATGCTTTATTTGTTTGCATATTCTCCTTTTGGCTTCCATTCAGACATATGGAAAAGATTTACAATTCAAAAATACAGGTTATCTTATACAGTGCAAATAACATACTTCTGCAAAAAGAACTGCAACCACATTGATAAGATTACAGAATAATACACTAATTATCTAGAGTACAAAAAAAAAAAAAAAGTCAGTGTTGTGGTTTAATCCCAGCTGGCAGCTCAGTCCCACATTGCCTCTCACTCACTGTCCCCCAGTGGGGTGGGGAAGAGAACTGGAAGGGTAAAACTCGTGGGTTGAGATAAAAGCAGTTTAATAGGTCAAGCAAAAGCTGCACATGCAGCAATGCAAAGCAAAGAATTCATTCACCACTTCCCATCGTCAGGCAGGTGTTCCACCATCTCAGGGAAAGCAGGGCTCCATCAGATGTAAGAGTTACTTGGAAAGACAAAAGTCAAGAATTAATTCTATCCCAGCTGAAACCAGGACACAAGAGACCCAAACGGGGGGTGGGGAAAAATCTCATTTTCATATCTTTACTTGTAAATCTTTCCTCAAATTCATAAGTGTCTTCTTGAAAGAAACTTTTAAAAGAAACAAAAGCATTAGACTAAAAAGTCTGTCTGGCAATAAGCATATTTGTTTTTAGAAATCATGCAAATCACTCACATAGTACTTGACAGTTATGAACAAAGAAGGTCTCTGCTCCAAAGTGCTAAATGTCTAAGGCTCATTGGAAATAGTGCAAATATTTGTCACTGAATTGATATACAATGGAAAAAGCTCCTGTCATCAAAAATAGACTGTAAAATATAGAAATTTGTGTGATATATTGAAATTAGTAAATTTTGCAATACAGCCTGCATCTTCCTAGCTTCAAATACTGTCCTTTCATGTTCTAATCCTTACAATGATGGTAAGATAAGATGAAGTACAAACTAACACGTTACAGGAGGTAAGCAGAGCCAATGAGCAGGTTGAGCTAAAATGATACCACACTTGACAGTAGATTAAAAAAAATGTAATCCCTAAGTATATTCTTGTTTCATAAGACTCAAGTAACAAACAAAAGAGGATGAGCTTCTGGCAGGATATAGAGACTTGAACGTTTATTAAGCAGTTCTCAGCACTGAAAGGTAACATAAAAGTGTGTAAATGTCAAGGTGCCAAAAGGCATGCATTGCCTCTGAAGGTGAGAGCAAAACTACCAGTAACACAATAGCAAATCTTATGGCAAAAAGTATATAAAACATCAAATATAGTTACAAAAATTGTAGACCACGTGACTCAAAGCAGTGATGAGACACAAAGCAGGGCAGCTTGGCCAGCCAGTCAGGCTATGCAATGCAGCAAAACACAGCAGGCACAACTGCTAGAAGTTGGAAATCAACAACAATGTTTTAATGTTGGGCATGGGACAGCTCAGTTCCAGCCTACTGATGAAGGAGACATGAAAAAGCACCAGTTATGTCTCCCACTTGTCCAGAAGGAACAAGTGATGGCACAGCAAGACACTTCAAGGCATTGATAAATGGCAGTTACAACAGGAGTACAAATATTTTGAAAACTATGTATTAAATATCAATTTCTTATAGCTAGTTGTAACACACAAACTAGAATATTATTGCAGCTGATGCTTAGGGAGTAAAATTACATGCTTTTGATACTGGTATGTTAATCTGGTTCACATCTTCTATGTGAGAGCCTAGCAGTCTAGAGAAGAGATGCCATTTTCTGGGAATCATTTGCTCTCTAGGTCTGTAAAGGCCTCCTTTTCCATCAATATTTGTACAAGCATAGATAGCAGAGGTGAAAGACTAAAGACTATGGGTCCCAGTCAGACTGTATTTAATTTTAAGCAGAGATAGTTAGTATGTGCTGTTTTCTATTAATGTGTTCCAATTATTGTCACAGGTGCCTGTAGCTGTTTACACGACCCGTATGGTTTCTAAGTATGTTGAGACAATGCTGAATTCACAGAGGAATTCATAGCATCTAAAATTCATTACTAGTGTTGATAACAATTCATGATCCTTTCTTACAGGATCCTTGGTCAAGAGGTCCTATATACCTCAGAAGATTTGTATGGGCAAGTATCTTCAAAAACTCCTATGGAATAAATGCTAATTTGGGCCCATAATTTTTACATTTTTCTTCCTGATTTGTTTCATGTTATTCTTCTTAAGACAGGCTGATATGTCACACACAGAGAAAATCACTGGTAACAATCAAAGTAAAAACTGAACCCCAAAATACACCAGTTCCCTAAAGAGCTGAAATGGCTGACACAGGGGGAACAACACCTAACTGAGGTAGCTGATGATACAGCCCTTTGGGAAGAGCATTCTTTTGTTAGCAGAAACCCTGTAAAGCAAGGATTAAACAATTTACTATCTCAGCATGTATAATAATATTATGCAAGCCATCACCAGCCATAATTCTCAAATCTGTAAAGCAGATAGGAGATACATCAACACTAAAGTACATAACTGTTAAATAGAACTCTCATCTCTGGATGTCTTAGTTGCACCTGAGCTGGTGGGTTACTAGTTCATTATACCTCTTTTAAAATCTGTTTTCTGAATCCTTTTTTTTAAAAAAAAAAAAAATCACTTCTATTGTAAATATTTGCTTTCCTGTTTAAGGCATAAGGAGTGGGGAAGAGAGATAGCCGAAGTCTCTGTACTTGAAATTAGCCCAGACCACCTGGTACCAAGACTTTCTACCCTCAGGGCACTTAAACACCAGCAACTGAGCAGAGAAGAGGGGAAATAAAAAGGTACAGAAGGTTCATGAAAACAGTAAATGCAATGAGGCTTAGAACACAGTGAATTGCTGGTTGCAAATTAATCTTATCTGAAGGTCAGAGAAATCCTACTGTTTGTAGATCATGTGAAAATTGATTCCTGTTCCTGTCAATATGTTATTCTAAGTATTCACTGAATGAGCCAAATAATTTATTTTCTTCTAATGCAATTTTGTCTTTTTGACTTCTCACTACATGCGGGGTCTGACCTGGACAGAACAGTGACTTCCTCAGAGGTAGATTGAGTTTTGGTATGAGCAGTCTTTTTGTCCATACGTAGCTACTTCTGCTGTCATAAAGACCTTAGGCACAAACCTGGGTGAAATGGCTCTTCTTAGTTTGTGCTATGTTTACAAATAGAGAAGAAAAAGTTCTCCACAATTAAAAGGCATAATTTCAATAGTATTTTTTCAATATAGTAATAACCTGTTTTACTAATGGGCAAAGCTGAAAAAAAAAGAGGCTAGAAGAAGCATTAAAATGCTTACATACATATGTATATATGTATTTAATTTACATACACAGACTATATAACACAAAACTAAATAACTTCAATTCTCAAAAATAAAAAAGAACACTTAGAATGAAAGAGTCTTCATTTAAGATTAACAATCTTAGTTTTCTCTATTTTCATATGTTATGAATAGAAGTGCATACATTTTCTGTCTGCCCTGATTAAAAAATAATGATGATGATGATGATAATAATAAAGAACGAAACATCTGTATTTTCCTGAATTCTCTTCTTCCTCCTGACAGGAGGAAAGTAGTGAAAGAGTTAAAGTTTTAACTATTTTTCTCTTAATTGCTAAGTACTGAAAAGCAGACTAAAAAAAATCTTATTTTTGATTAAAGGTAGAGAGAGGGAACCCCTCCACAAAATTTTGTTGAAGGTCTTAATTTCAATGATATGACTTTTTAAAACATAATCATTTCATATATTGAAAACTCATATTGTTGGGACCTCTTGAGTACTGCATGGCACATACTGTCTGCTGCATAGAGTTCACCCTCATTTGATGTGGAAGTCAGAGATATGGTGGAAGAAGGTGGAGGAAGGGGAAGGAGAGGAAGTATGCCTGCTTATGAAAGGAGTTGGAATACGACCCAAGAGAGCTGATTTCTACTCTTGCCACCTTCACAGGCTTTTTTTTTAATGTGTGGTTGAGATAGAGAAAAGCATTTAAGTGAAGGATTGTACTGAATCTACATGGGCAGACTTGACTCATGCATTTTTCTGCACAACTGATTAGGTTTCATCTTCTACTGAATATGAGGACTATAAAGGTTGCATGTTTGGCATTAACAGTCAAAAACTACCACTTTTCAGGGCTTATAAACTACATATAATTGTCTCATGCAAGCATATGCATCTGAAAGAATTTCTACATGTTTTCAGTATTATCCCGTATGAAGTGCAAGAAAAACTGTATCAAAGGACCAGCTCTGCAGATACCACTTAAAGTGTGATGTCTTGTATTTGCAGAGACTGGTTCAGAATAGGAAGCTGATTTAATTTAATAACTAGTCTTTGCAGCACAGGACTAGAAAAACAAGGCTTACTCACTGTAAAAAAAGTAGGCAAAAAACAGATCCAGAAATCCCTGCTGTGCACATTTTTAATTTGCTAGTTTAAGAGATGGGATCTTCCTGACAAAACAGTGCAGTCCTACATGTTTGGACAAGAGCTCGGGAGTAGAAATACTCCTGCAGCAAATAGATAGCAGTTATTTTCCTTTGATAGACATTTTTATCTTTTAAACACACTGGGAAGGAATCCCTAAAGTCAAATAAACAAAAAGCTATTTACCATTTGGACTTATCAGTGTTTACCTGTAATATCACATGCTGTGGTTTATTTTCTATTCCACGGTGTAATACTGCTGCTTCATGACAGCCCAGACTGGCAGCATGGCTTTTCTGCCTTCAGACCTTAGAAATGTAATGTTTGAGTCTTACTACAAGGATTTCCACTTTTCGGACACTACCTACTAAAGGGGGAAATGGTATCTACACAGGATCAAATTTGTAATGAAAGAAAACTGATTTCTTTTCTTAAAAGCATCTTACTACCCTAAAAGTATCATTAGACACAGCTTTTGGTGGGGTGCTGTTTTCCTGAAATCACAGCCTAAAGGTTACCATGTGAAACAGAGAAACTTTTAATTTAATAGTTATATATATTTTGGAGTTTAATTACCAACATACGTATGAGAACTGAACTTGAGCATAGATTCTGGTTATACAGTAAATAAAATAAATCTCTGACAAATCTATCAATATTTTCAACTTATGATTTCTGTAAATCAATCTGACCATTCTTCTGAGCTCATAAGAAAAATACTTGCAATCAGAATTACTGAACAACTTCGTTGAAATGCTTAAACATTAATAAAACTATATGCCTTTCCCTACATCATCTCTTTAGACAATTTATGAGCAAAACATATTAAGCATTCACTCATATGAGTAAACAGCTGCTTCTTTAAGCCACCACAACATATATAATTTTTGTATAATCCCATTACAGAACAGTCTGGACTTGAAATATAAAAGTTGCCACTCTACTGATCTTTATAATCTACTTCCATCTCAAGAATTTACATTTGTAACAGGGAACTTCCTCCTCTCATTTATTCATGACCTTGTGAAGGCTTCACATAACTGAAAACTAGTTTATTTTTCCCAGCTGCATCAGTAGGTAAAATAAATGATATTACCTACTTGAATAAACTCTGTTATATCATTAGACCATCATGACCACAACATCCTAGTTGATTTTAACAAATGCAGTCAACTTGTAAAACTACATGTTTATTGTAGAGGCACTTTTAGTGAAGGAAACAAAACAAGAGTCGTCTTTTTTGTAACTAAAAAAGCCCAGGCATTGAGCTTCATTAAAAATATATCCAGTTCTCACAGAATTAGTACTGCCCAAAGCTAAGACAAGCTGGTCTGCTCAAATCCCCGATACTTTGACAATACTACTTTTTTTTCTAATATTTATGTTACTTAATGAAAATTTAACATGTTTTGTTCAAAGCAGAAGGTTTATACAAAGTTACCTTATGCTAGTTGAAATTATTCTTTTCAAAAACCTTTCAACAATCTTTGCTGTGATAACAGGGTTTAGAGGACACTTAGTGCTTCACAGTGGTAAGCACCACATCACTTGTCCATAGTATCCAGAGAATGTAGGCAGGAATTTGATGTTACCTCTGTGGACTCCTCCTGCCCCATTCCTTCCAGTGTTATGGGGAACCAGAGGTGTGACATGCATTTGTCACCAAAGTCTTTACAAAGTCCAAATCAGTTACTACAGAACGAGGCGAACTTCTCCAGCACTTTTCAGTGAGGTATGGCCATTTTTGCACCAGCACAAGACTAACGCCCACCAAACAGAAAAAGGGTTCTACAGGATTAATCACAGAATGAGCTCACCCACATGGGGCAGAGGGGGTTGGTAGCAGGAAAATGAGCACTAGTCTTGACCAAAAAGAAAGAATGTGAAAATGCAGACAAGAACAGAGAAACAAGCAAAAGGACCACACTTCTCAGTGGCAGCAAACTGTTTACATCAGCTTTGCTCTACAGGGAAAAGAGCGTTCCTGGCTAAGCAACAGATGGCAAGTGCTGGAGGACTGCTGTTTGCTGAAGTATGGCAACAGTTCATGGTCAATACTGGCTAGAAAAAGATGTATTTTGAATCACGGATCAGGACTTATTTTTTCTTATGCCAGTGAAGACATGTAAGTTTGTAAATAATAAATCAGAATTCATGTATAGATTAAATTGGGGATTAATTCTTAGGGTAAACAGGCAAGTAGCTCAGCCATCCAACTAATTTTATGAAGATCTAGCTTTGTCTTAGCTGCACTTTATCAATTTTTGTTGTGCCTCAGATCTCCACTTTAAAAACTAAGTTGATGTTTTATACTTGACTGTTTTGTTAACAGTATTTAAAACCAAATAAAAATTAAAAATAAAATAAATGGACGAGTATTTTAGTGTCTTATGTCAATGGCTGAAGAAAAAAATCTAGAGGCTAATACATGCAAACTGAGCCCAACTCATAAAGACTATTCAGATATTAATCACAAAGCACCAGAAACAGTCTTGATGACAAAGTAAATGCCCTCTGACAAACATGATTTGAAAATCCTTCACTCTGCGTTTCAAGTTTCCATGCAAGCTTAGTAGAAAACACATGACAAAAGTCTATGGACGCTTCTGGAGTAACGGTATAGAGGACCAAAACTCTGGCAGTTCAGATAACTTGATGACTTTAGAATGGGGCACTGGAGTTGGCAACACCAACAAAATAGCATAACAAAAACGCATAAAGTGCTTTGTGATTTTCTGGTTTATTGCCTCCTGATTAGTAGAAGTTCTTAGCTGAATTACAGGTAGGGATTTGGAGATCTTTCCCATAGCACAAGAAAAGATCAAAATCGGAGGTGTTTCAACATGAACTCTGTCACAAGACACCAGACTCTTCTACAAAGCCAAAACAAATCCTGATAACTTCTACCACCCCTAAGCCAACACATTTTTAGGGTCTGCTTGTTGTTTTTTTTTTCCATTAGCAACAGTAGACAAGTTTTTGCTTGTTCACTGGTGGCTACTTTGAAACAGAAATGGAAAGCATAGAGAGGAATTTGTACCTGCTGGCTGTTGGGACACCTGAGGAGCACCAGATGGAAAAGTATAGTAGGAGGTTTTTGAGGGGAGCGCTGATGGTGTCATTTTTCAGGCACCTTTGGGGCTTTTAGACTATGGAGCCAGGAACTTGAGCTCCCCTTGGCAAGTCCTTTGCAGGGAGCATCCTTTCTGACTTGTGAATCCAATCATTATCATGGGCTGACAAGGAGTGCAACAAAACAATACGGTTTTCTTCAGTGAGCCTGTTTAATAAATCCCGGCAGGAAGCTGAAAGTAGATCATTTGAGAAATGTTAACATCTGAGGATTTTTTTCTTTACAGAGATATAAAAAAAAATATCCATATACTAGAAAACCTGCAAAAACTGTAATTTGTATGCCGTTAGAAAGAGATTTTAATGGAAATTTTCTACAAAGTAGTTGTTTTGCAGAGTGCCAAGCACCAAAAGCTTCGACTGAGATCAATAAAGACTTCTGTTACATCACATTTCAGGTAATTAAACCTTGCATGACTTCTTTGAGAATATTATGTGCTGCTTTATTCTTTTTCCTAGTTGTTTTCAGACTATCCCAATTTCCACAGAAGTTGGTTTTGTGGTATTTGTTTCTTTCTTCCAGCCACTCTAAGAAATTAGTTTTCAGCCTAGGGTTTGTTAATAAACAATTAACATCTCCATGAAATTTTATGTGGAGGAATCTAAAAAGTAAGAGGCTTTTTTTGCTGTCACTCGTTTGGATGAAAGACTTTTGTCCTGAAGAATAATTGTTGTCGAGTATCTAATGAAAAATAGGAAAAATGAATGCTGTGCTTTCTATGTAGCAAAACGAATCTTTGAACATACATTTGAAATTCTTTCAAAAATAGGGACATTTTACAAATAACTGGCAATTGCCTAAAGAGCTAGGGATAATAAATGATCTAAAGAATAACAGTGATCCAGTTCCACAGTTTTGTTCATAAATATATTTCAAACTCTGTTGTGTTGCTGAGTGTTATGTGGAAGTATATACATTCTTGCTACTTTGCATTTAAAAAGAGTAGAATAAACTATTGACTAAGTTAAAGCTGATCCGATGTCCACTAAGTTGTTGGACAGTCTCCAAATGATGTCAACGTCTGTTGAAACTGGCCTTCCATATTCAGTGGAAAATTTAAGAACCAAAGTTACATTTGTCAAGGCTACCACAGTGGCCAAGAGACTACCTCAGTTAGAGCTACTTACAGTCTTTTAAAATTTAGCTGACATGACAAGTAACTTTTACACCTCATTCTGGGTGTACCCCACACATATCACTCATTGCATACAGTCTACTGAGTCCAACCATAGCTGCACACTACGTCTGATGCATGTAAGCCTGATCAATTGTGCGCGCACACTACATGTGATACAGAGAACGCCAGCCCTTTATTTTTGGTCCTTCTGAAGAGGAGAGGCCTGAGACAGAGCACCTTTGAATATGGCGGCCGTTATCTGCTTCTGGTTTTTTCCTCAGCCTACACCCACCTCATTTTCTAAAAACTTTCATCCGACAACCTAAACGTGCACTGTCACAGATCATATTCACTCAGAGACAAAAGAGGCACAACCAATTTTTGTTCATGAAGTGCTAGGATGGCAGTGATAGAAAGGCATAAGGATCTGATGCAGGCAGACAGCTATTGTACTTGCCAGCTACCACTAGCTGCACAAGTCTCTCAAGAGAGCACACTCCTCAGTTTCCCTAGAAAAAAATTGGGTAGGTATCCTGCCAGTGCTAAAAGAAGTTATAAACTTGGCAACTCAGAGATTATAAGGTAGGACATATGTCTCTTCATGCTCTTTTATTATTTGTAGTCTTCTTAGTTCATCTGTATCACTTAGAACTTCTCTTTGAAATTCAGTAGACAAGACTGTGATAAAAAGTATGTTCTGCTGAATGTATAAAATGTGACTTTGTGAAATATGCAGAAAACAAGTATTCTATGCATAAACCCCATCTATAACATACCAGCATCTGGACAGATTTCTACATTACTAAATAATACTTTTTTAAAAAAAAAAAAAAAAAAAAGTAGCTTGAAATAAATGCTTTTAAATATTTAACCACAGATTTATTGGACTATATCTCATATATATGTGCATTAATAATTACCACATTTTTCACGTAGAGAAAGACATAGGCTATGATACATAAGGATGCTAGGCTATATGAACTATGAAAGGTCAAGTCTGAAGCATTATTTGGTATTTGCTATAATCCATCGTTTTCTTTCAGGAAGTAAACAAAACCAAAACAGATCAGTTTTATCCAGTCTGCTGAGTTTATTTTCTATCCCTTTCTTATTCTCGGCCTTCAGAAATAATAAAGTAGTTATATCTACTGACATTTTTCTGGAAGATTGATCTTCTCAGTCACACAGATTTTGCAAACATAATACCAGCTTGCATTTATATAGCTCATTTCATCTCAAAGAATCCCAAAACCTTCTACAAATTTAATGTAGTGAAATATATATTCATCCCACACTGAACATGGCCATCTCCAGGACAGAGTACACTATGTGACTAACTAATAATAGTTTAAGACAGGAAGTAAGAAAGAGTATTGTATCACCTTAAAAATTCAAGTCAAGATTTAATGTGTCTGCATGATATCAGTAAAACTATGCTCTGTATCTCTTTGTTTTCTGGTTAATGAAAGCTGAGGACCCTCCACAGTGTCTTGGAAAAACTCCACTGGACATTGGCACTAAGACTGTAAGAAAGGCGGTACTAGACAGACCAGGAGCTCTTTCAATGCTGTGTTTTGGACAGCAAGCTGGCCATGAGCCAGCAGCATGTCCTGGTGGCCAAGGAGGCCAGTGGGGTCCTGGGGTGCATCCGGAGGAATATGGCCAGAAAGTCAAGGGAGGTTGTCCACCCCCTCTGCTCTGCCCTGGTGAGGCCCCATCTGGAGTGTTATGTCCAGCTCCAGGCTCCCCAGTTCAAGTGATACAGGGAACTGCTGGAGAGGGTCCAGCAGAGGGGTATAAGGTTGATGAGGGGGCTGGAACATCTCCCTTCTGAGGAAAGGCTGAGGGAGCTGGGCTTGTTCAGCCTGGAGAGGAGAAGACTGAGGTGGGATCTTATCAATGTCTGCAGATATCTCAAGGGTGAGTGTCAAGATGATGAGGACAGGCTCTTTTCAGTGGCACCCAGCAACAGTGGACAGTGGGCAACAGGCACAAACTACAGCATGGGACGTTCCTTCTGAAGATGAGGGAAAACTTCATTGCCTTGAAGGTGACAGAGCCCTGGCACAGGCTGCCCAGAGAGGCTGTGGAGTCTCCTTCTCTGGAGACATTCAAAACCCTCCTGGACATGGCTCTGTGTAACCTACTCTAGGAGAACCTGCTTTAGTGGGGAGGCTGGACTAGATGATCTCCAGAGGTCCCTTCCAACCCTGACCATTCTGTGATTCTGCAATTTTGTTTCTGAGACCAATAAGTGGCTAGAAAAGGAGTTACATAATCCTGTTTCCCTAGGTCTTGCTCAGCCTGAAGGAGAGTCAGGGAATTTCTGAGCCAAAATAATGCTTTATTTAATAACTCTCCACAGGGTTTTCCCTCACAGGCTTGCCCAGTTCCTCTTCATACCATATGCTTTTTTATCTCTGACTCCCTGAGACAAGATGTCCCAAGCTTAATTTTAAACAATTTTCACACAATGAAAACTCTCAGAGTTCACTTGACCTGAACGCCAAACCAAGTAATAACTATCACCACTTTTTTTCAATGCCCCTCCCCTCTTTTATCAAATAGAACAGTGAACTCATTCCTTAATGACGTTCTCCAAAATCCTTACGATTTCAGAGGTCTCTATTATATCTCTCATCATCTATCTCTTTTCTATAACTGAAAAATCATTTTCTCTTTATTAATTTCTCTCTAATTGTTGTTATTCTGTATTTTCTGCTGCAGCTGCTGCCTGTTCTTGCTATCGTCTCCTGTTTTACCACATTGTTTTTAGATGGGAGGAATTGCACTTTGCTGGTTAGCTTGCAAGGACACCAGGGCTTTACCCAGTGGCATAATAATCTTTCCCACTTTGATGTCTATTTCTTATTTAGCATGTTTTGCATAAACTTGACCTGTTGAGAAACCTCCTAGTTATGAAGATGACATAAACATTTTGAAGAGCAGGTGTTATCCACTGTGGCTCTGCAGAGCTCCCTGTCTCAGGACAGGCACCAGATGTTGCACTACCCCACAAATAGCCAGAATCAGCACAGCTGTGTGAAAAAGGAGGTGGGGAGGAAGTCTGTAGCAAGGAATAGTGCTGGACAGTGTGTGTTGGTAATCTCTGAAACGGTGCCTGCTGCAGCCTGTGCAGGGTCAAGCCCTGGAAGTCAAAAATAAGAAATGACTGTGAGTTCCCAGCCATACCACTGAGTTTTCTCCCTCTATATATGTAAGGTCTTTCATCTTTTTTTTTTTTTTTTTTTTCCACCCATGAAGACTTTTCTCACAATCACTTAATCATTTTTAGGAACAGCATTTATCATTTGTCATTTTCCAGAATGAAGAGATCACAGAGTACCTCAGGCGTGTTTTCACCAAAGCAGTGCAGACAGGCACTATCATTTGTCTGATGATGGGTTATTTCTCTGTATATTTAAACTCGTCACCCTATTTCCTTCCTTCCCTGCAATATGCTTCTACTTTTCCTTTGCCTTACTGCATTTTATACTTATAACCATTTTGATGTCCACTTCTAAAATCCCAGCAATTTACATTTCTGATTTTCAAGTAATTTCATCTGACAAAAAAAACCCTGTCCTTCAGGTTATTTTTTTCCAACAATATTCTGCTCTTTTCTCTGTCTAAACTGCATTATTTTTCTGTGTTCATGTTCCAATTAGACTGATGTACAACTCCAGCTGACATGTTCCTGCCTCTGCTATACGAATTTGTGTGCTTCCTCCGATATCTTTAATGGGCAAACAAAAAAAAATGTGAACTTAACATCAAATCCAGCCTACATTCCTCTCTTGTTTCCACTATCGCATGCCACTATGTAGTTTCATTACCCTTTTTTTACGTTTCTCTACCAGTATTCATTCCATGTTGTGGGTCTTAAAGTACCAGCCAATTTGGATATTTTATTTTATTTTTTTAATATGATTCATGTGTATCGCCACAAGTGATGTTTTCCCTGCTAGGAAGAGTTATCTCTAGTACTTCTTATTATTTGGAAGGACCTCATGCATAACCTCATACAACCTTTCCATAGTAAAATAACATCACATTCAGGATTCAGGGTTCAGTAGGACAATTTTCCTGGTTGTAAGGATAGAAGTAGTCCTGTCAGAGGCAAATGCTCGGAGTAGGGGACACACCTAAATGTAGCAGTTTAAGACATTTTTTTACTTTAATATCAATGTTCACTTGAGAACATACACTAGAAATCTTTTTATACTATTCTTTGCACAGTGTCTTAGAGAGCCCTCTAACTATAGCACTATTTCAACCTTAACACAACCTTGTCTCATCCTCCCATACCGGAATCTAAAACCAGGAGAGGGAGGACAACCACACAGTACTGAGTGTTTTCCTCTCCAGAGCTCGTTCTGGTGGTCTAGGGGCCAGTGACACTCATCTAAAGTCCCTGTGACTAGATGGAGCCACACAAAAGACAAACCCAGAGGTTTTGTCCAAAACAGTCTTCTCAGTCCTACTGTTTGCTGGCCTCCAGCTCATCCACTTACAACCAACCATGTGTAGGTACCACCATCATAAAAGAGATGTGCTAAGCATGCTAGTGGATATAAGAACGTTAAGGGAATAAGGATGCTAAGGCATATGTTATCATAGTTTCATTAATAGTCATCTCTTATTCAGGACAGTATGAGGACAGAAACAGTAGTATATTCATCAATCCAGTATATTTATTAGGGCAAAATAATCAATGAAGCAAAAATGTGAATACACTAAAAGTTAAAGCAAATTTAAGAAAGAGAAATTTTATTTTCTAAAAACTTGACAACTTACTGATGTATAAATACAGATGTAGGGTTTTTTTTATATATGTTTATATGTATATATTGGAAACAAAGAGGAAGAGATACAAATGTTCTAAATAAATATTATGCATGTGCTTACAAAGGGTAGAGATAATAATAAGTTTATTTTGTATATGTATTGTTTGTGAATTAAGATGCTGGTTGCAGTACAAGCCACAGATACCAATAGCAAATCGCAGCCCTACAGTGTTCAAATACTCGTTTCTTTAAGGTGCCTGTTGGGCTTTCTCATGTTCTGTTAAACATCAAATTTGTTGACAAGAATGAGAATATGACTTGTTCTTATCTCCCCATCATAGGCAAATGCTGGGGAAAGGAGTGAAGTGGTTGTTTTTGGTTTAGTGTATAAAGTGCTTGTATTTCTCTTAAAATGGAGAACAATGTGCTGATGATAAGACTAGAAGAAAGAGAAACAGCTGCACTTGATAGAAATTCCACATTCTGGTAATTAAATCCACAGTGTTGTCTGCCAGAAATTTCTCTTCTTCATCCCATAAAATCCCTGCCTTTCACAGGTGCTCAAATGCAGCTATACATACACAGCTACGGTGGCACCATCTGCACAAGTGACTTTGAAATGTTATTTTGCAGAAACATCACAGATAAAACAGGGTAACTCTTATCAGGAAAATATTAAGAACAAGATATATAGCCTCATCATGCATCTTTCAGGTAGGGACACCACACAGAGCACCTGATGCTCAGCACAACAAATTAATCCAACCTCACCTCTGAACTTAGCTGCATATAAATTAGAGTGGCAAACCAAGAAACTGGAATGCTTTATCATCTGCTTATAATGGCAATTGGAATTAAAACTAATCATAACAATGAAATAAAGAGCTAGATAAGTGAAAACGGTAGAGCTTATGGGTTGTTCATATGCTCAGACTGTCTTTAAAGGGTGCCGTTCATTACATTATCCCCTAAATACTATTTGGAAAAAAGACTGACAGTTTTATATTAACCATTTTAGATTAAACAAGTAACTATTAAACTTGTTTATCTGACAGCTCATGGTCACAGCTTGAATAAAGCTCTTCATTCCACAATTTCAGCTAATCTTTAGTTTGAAAGACAACATTGTATGCTAAATCAAAGAAAATCACAAGTTTCAGATTTCTTTTATCCAAATCCTAAAAACAAAAATATAAAATCTGTAACAGGATTGTTACTTAAATTTTAAAATGTCCTTTACTTTGCTCCTCATAAATTGGAGCCGATCAAAAGGGAAGGAATTCAAATTCATCCTCAGTACCTGAACATCAATATGGTGAATAGCTTTTGAAATATTAGCAGTCTACAGAACTAGGGAAAGAATTCAGATTAATCATTAATGCAGGAATGACCTGGCTTATTAGGGTGATGTATCTTGCACTTCCTCACTGGTTTTCTGCATTTTTCACAAGGGCGAGTTTTTCTATTCTTACTTGACTGCTACTGGAAGAGCTGATAAATCTCAAGAGATGCTTCTCAAGCACCAGCAGAGTCGTCTCTGACAACCCATAAACATGGCATAGTTCTCAGTCATTAGGTGAATCAAATTCACTTTTTAGGAGAAAAGAAAAAATAGAAAACACAAAAAGGACTAACTTTTTGCTTTGGGGTTTCTCAGATCCTCCCACGAAACTAGTAAACCCCCTAATAACAGGAAATAATTGTACAAATTTAACAGAGTTCAAATACAACATGGTTTTAATCTCATTTCCCAAAGCCATCCTTCAAAAACTCATTACCAGTCATAAGAACACTACTATGGCTACTACTGGTTTTGTAGCTATTTTACGATTAAAATCCTAAAATAAAAGAACATCGTGTATTACTTTTAGTAAATTACTCAAATATATTCTATAAATAACAATAACCCCTTTTTTTACTTGAGCAGGCAGTCTTTTGACATAAAAGTGAGTAGACAAAATCACATTTTTAAAGAATCACTTAACACTTAAATATCTTTGCATTTTGGTCAGCTTGTGCAATGACCTCACTACATAAATTTAAATACTACATAAAGCCTGTCTCTGTTTATCCTAGAAGCCTATGTGTTCCAAATAATACCTCTTTGGATTTTCTACATTTATTTTTACCATGCTTTTTCTCAGAGGATACTGACTATTAATCAATGCTATTTAATTATTCCAGGTGAGCATATGATATTTTATTTGCGACCATATGTGCCTTCGACCTTCTTTATTGGCATGTTGAAAGATGCTTACAGCTAATTTATCACAACTTTTAAAAGTGAAGACTAAGGGATTTTTTTGCGTTTGTTTCTTGTCAAAATGCATTTGTCAGATATAATGGCTCTTAAATCAGTTCAAAGAATGACCATCATTTTCAAGCATCAGTATCATGCAACTTTTTCAGGAAAGCACTTTAGTTACCAGAACTATGAATCCTATGGAAAGATTCATGATGCAGATATTACCTATGTATGTTGTCATGTTTATAATTATTTGTTAGCTAGAAAGATTCTTTACAACACAGCTGTAGCTGAAGACCTTCATTGTCATATTAAACTATTTTTCATTAAAAGCATATTTTTAGAGAAGAAAAAGCAAGTTTAATGTAGAAGATGGTGCTGCCTCCAAAGTACTCAGCTGCTGATTCCTCTCTTTTGCCTAAAACAGGTGGTTATCAACAACAAATGGCACTGCAAAACATATGTAACTTTCAAAGCAATAGTGTGTGCCTTCTTCGAAAGTCAGGTTGCCTGTTCCATTCACACCATCCTTGCTCCCTTGAGACACTTGATTCAGCCTTCCACCTCCATCCCTTCACCTGCTGTCATCTTTGTGGCCTGGACTCCAAAGGAGCTATTTATTATTTTGACTGCTAAATTAGCATAAAGAGCAATCTCCTTGTAAGCCAGGACAAAAGACACCTTTTAATAAAGATTTTCCATATTACTATGAAATTAAGCCATTCCTTTGTCAGAAGCCAGTTTGCAATTTAGGGAAGTAGTTATTTAGAGAAATGAAAAACTTAACTTGAATCATGTAAAATAAAGCTCCCTAATGTGAAATTATCATCTAGTGCCAAATAAATATTACCTTGATAAAATATTCAGGCAGGTTTGTGGGTTGGTTTTTTTTTTTTTTTTTGGTGAAAGAGTAATTAAAATAAAATTTAATTTGTAAAATATGTACCATTTTCATTCACTACAAAACATTTTCCATCAAAATGTCATGTATGACAATGCCTGGTATCGGTTGCAGGACAAACAGGTCTTTATTAGACCTACTCAAGAAATCTGCAGTCTTCTCCATCTGCGAGATACCATTCTTGCATTGTCATTATTCAAACAGCAAGAGCTGAAACCAGTCTTAATGGAATATTCTTGAACTAGGAGGTTAGCCAGCTCTTAATTTCAGGAGAATATATTGTCTGACTTAAAGGCCTGAGATAGTATAGCCTCACAGCATACAGGAGTCTGAAAAGAAGAGTCTAATATAAAATCAGAAGAGTATGAAATATAAAACTTTTTCAAGACAATCAGAAATCCAGGGGGGCTTAATGAGATATAAGTTGCTGTATGGGTCAGAAGGAAGTCACTGGTCATCTAGAATTTTTGTAGGAAGGAAATGCAAGGTTTTGTTGAAGTTTTCAGGCATGAATCTTGAGTCCTGGTTCAGACTATAAGGTTTAAGAAGTCCCCAAAGCTTGAACAAACAAACAAAAAAAAATCCAAAGAAACAAACCTAAACAAAACAATAAACCCCCACAAACCCATATAAAGAAGCCCTCCCAATTTACTCAAATGTAATCAATGAATATTTGTTAGCAATAAAGAAGTGGCTGGTGTTTACAGAATAAAAGCTTTTCCATTTTATAGATTATGGGGTTTCCCTTGAGGAAAAGAAGCAACCCACCATATAACCCAGGCTGTACTCTAAATCTTTCCTGACAGCATTTTCTGTTCATAGCACTGCTGATGAATCTCGTCTTTCAATAAGAAACTTGGTAGTTGTCAAAACATAATTGGGTTCTTTTTTGGTAGCTGTGAAAGTGTCTGCTAATGCTAGATTAGAATCAATTCAAAAGACCTGCAAGGCTGAACAGTGTTAACCCTACCCTATATAACCTCTAACTAGAGCTACAAGAAACAACTGAGATACCTGCTTCACAAGGTATGGTTGTACGGAAGTGATGATGTCAATGACAACAAACAAAAAGGCTTCACAAAGGCTTTTGTCACATCTATATTTCATAAGTCAGTCTGTTCTACATTAATTTTTGAGTAGTCTATGCTTGCCCTTCTACAGCGTTTAGAGTAATGAATGCAAGTAGCAAATACAGAGGTAACTCATAACTGCTTTTGACAACCCTAATTTTTAAACACCCATTCTAGTCATATATGATAACTACTATGAACAAAGCTGCAAGGTCAGAGTGTCCAGATGCTACCAGCTTAACTGACAGCTTTGTTGTCCTTCCTCATGTGTTGGTAGCTTTGGTTTGATTTGTTTTGTGTTCTTTTTAAAATTAGCAAGTCAAGTAAAGAAAAAGCAGCTAATAATATCAGAATTATGAAAGCCACTTCTTTTATACAAATAATGTATTTTTATGCTTTACATATACAATATAAAATGTGTATCATATGTATAATAACTTTGATATAAGTATCTATGTATTTTATAGTTATAAAAATTGTTGCAATTTTTTTTAAGCAGTCTTCTAAACTCGGGCCTGTCTACCTTTCTAGAAAAAAACCCAACAAATTCTGTGCCTACTGTGCATCTCTGGATAAGTGGTATATATTTTTGGGGGCATCTATGTACTTGAAAACTATCTATAAGTACCACATAACAATTTCCCTGCTGTTTTAAAAGCTTTTGCCTGGAGGACTTGTTAAACTAGTCACATTTCAATTATCCAACTGTTAGGAATCAGCTTGGAATGCCAGTCATCTACTTAGATGAAATTTCTGCTTTGCTCAGCTTTTGTTGCCTGACCACGTACACATTATTTATTCTTTCCATATCTTATATCTCTACCACAGTAGCACTGCAATGAGGAAAAAATCCAAGCCTGAAGAACATACCTATGCTGTGGTATCGAACATCTGTGATACACACTTACAACCAATGTTGAACAATCTGTATATATTTTCAAGCAAATCAAACTAACTCTTTCAAGTGTGAAATTCACTTAGTGACCGGAATTAGAAAGATACTAACACCACATCATCAAGCAGTCAGCTGAAGAGCACTGTGGTAGCATATTTATGCACACAAAAGCAAGAGTGCTTTAGCTTTCAAACCTCCGGTACATTGGAGCCTTGACAGGAAAAGGAGTAGAAGGAAAGACTTTTCCTGGGAGCATTTAATTTTGATTCATTAGCACATATTCAGGAGTCAAAAGTGCTAGTACCTCTTATTTAAACAATCCAAAACTCTCCATGTTGAAAAGGCAGCAGGACTACAGACACTGCGAATTAACACCACGTGCTCGGCACTGTGCATGAGGGATGCTTTGTGTGAGCACCAGCCACAAGTCTGCTTATCACTGATCTAGACTAGGACAACTTATTTGCAAGACTGGTGGTGGTTGGATGAGGTGCAATACAGAACATTTTAGGCAACCATCTGATTTGCAACAAAGATCAAAAAGAGGTATGCATTTTACTTTCACGTATATAGGAGAACTGCCTGGTGAAGAAAGCATGCTGCTTTTAAATCTGGTGAGTGAAAAAGGAAGTTACATGATAAAATTTCCAGCATATTTGATGAATATTTTATCCTTCTGTTTTGAAATATTTACAAAACACACATTTTTCTCCTATTTCAAAGAAAAATAAGTATATGGGGGGAAAATCTGCTAAAGCTATGTATTCCTCTGACAGCATTGATTTGATTACTAGGTTTTATGCCAAAATTATACAGGATTACTTAGCAGCATAAGGGATTGCAATATGTCAGAGAAGTTGCAATCTAAAGCCACGTAACTTTTCAAAGCATCCATAGTGGTCAGACCAAGTAAGAAAATTAACCCACAACTAACAGATGCTTTAGGGTCACAGGACTGCTAAGAACACCAACCCTGTCACTGTTCGACATCAGATGCTGGAGAGATGCCAAACCTACAATAGGGGTCACAAACACCCTGAGGGCAACCACAGAATATGTCTCATATGCAAACTGGCAGACATGAGAAATGTCCAACGTGAAAGATAAAGGGTCATTACTCATATATGACCCAGACTCCACTAAAAAGAGAAAAATACATTCCAATGACACATTCTGGTGACAAAATCTACTTGTACCACTGGATCACAGTCACAGATTAACCCGTGAACCTCTGTGACCTTCATCTGAGAGAAGTTACACAAGTGTATTTTGAAGCATGTCATAGAACTCTAGAATGGTTTGGGTTGGAAGGGACTCTTAAAGGTCATCTAGTCCAACCCCCATTGGACATCTTCAGCTAGATGAGGTTGCTCAGTCCCACCCAACCTGACCTTGAATGTTTCCAGGGATAATATGTCCACAGCCTCTCTGGGCAACCTGTTCCAGTGTCTCACCACCCTCACAATAAAGAATTTCTTCCTTATATCTAGTCTGAATCTGCCTTCCTTTAGTTCAAAACCACTACTCCTTGTCCTGTCGCTACAGGTCCTACTTAAAAGTCTCTCCCCATCTTTAAGTATTGAAAGGCCACAATAAGGTCTCCCCAAAGCCTTCTCCAACCCAAACATCTAACCGAATGCTGTACCAGATACTTCATACTTACTCTGCATATAAACATATACCAGTTTTAAAGTGACAGAAATAATTTCCTAATCTACTTCACTTCCAAAGCTAGGACTCACCTTGATAAAGGAAACCTGAAGAACTACTAATTCTTCCAAAGCCACTGCACCAAATAAGCATTCTTTCAGTACAAGCAATTTGGTAGGTAAATGGGTAAACAGAATGACCATGCTCCAGCAGAGCTGATGTATGGCCCACATCCAGGGAAGCACTTAGTACAAACAAGATGATCCTAAAACTTATTCCTAGTTTGACAATTTTCAAACCTGAGCAAACCAGCCAACTCTTTTAGTAGGAAAATAAAAGTTTCTATGAAAACTTTTCACTTTGCATATGTCCTAGAAAAAAACTAGTTTACAGTAAACAAAAAATAATGCAACAAAAAAGCAACCAAAGCTGACCTGTTTTTTCTAAGGGGAAAATTATTTGGAAATTACTAATTACCCTGTTATTCCCTAACTCCGTGTTCCCTTTCTATGTTTTGCTGCTAAAAAGTCATGGAAGGAGATATAGGGACTTAGAAATAAGAAAGTATGTTTCAAAATTATTTTATTTGATGAATCAAATCTTATTTTAGAGAAAATGTTAACTTACATTTAACTTAATGTAATTAAAAGTATACCAGTTCTGCAAATAATTAATCCGCCGTAATAAAAATGACCTGGCATGGCTTAATCAACCTAATCAACATGTATATACATTTATCCATATGTTTTTACGTATGTTTATCCTTACATAAACTCAGACACGCTATTGCTCTGTATTGAATGGATTGTAAGATTAATTCAGGTGTTATTTGTTTTCTTTTTCCTGCTAATTGCAATACATCAGAATAGCTAGTGAAGTATTGTTTAAAGTGGTGTGATCAAACCACAGGACAATATCATTAATCTAGATGGAAGTTTTTCAAAAATCACAGAATACAATGTGGAAAGTCAAGATTCCTTAGTCCTAGCTTCACTATTATCGGATGAAATTTTGATCCATAAATCACAGGGGCATGCTCATCTCTGACAGTAGCTACTATTACTGGATAGTTTCAGTAATAATGTAGAACTTCTTTTTTTAAAAAAAGAAAAATTTTGCATGGTACACTAACTTGTCCCTTGAAAGATGCAAGTTCATGTGGAAAATGAAATTGTTTCTGCTATGGAGAAAGTAATTGCTGAGAAAAAGCTAGCAGTATGTTTGCAGGGGGATTTTTCACTCTAGTAGTCAGACAAGTAACAAAACTATTGCACCTCTGACATGTTCTTCCCATGAAGGTTACTATCAATAGGAAAAAAGCAAAAATCTTATTAAAATAGAGTAAAATAACTCTCCAGACAACTCTGTAAAAGGTGTTTATCTCTCTTCTTTCCATGTTATTCTTTATTCTGGACTTAGTTTCATAACCAGACCAAAAAAAACACTTTCCAGCAACATGTGGCTTGTAAACTACTTTAACAAATATTTCCCTTTCCCTTTAGATTTAACTATGAGAAAAAAATACTTGCTTGATTAATAAAAAAGAAAAAAAAAAAAACTGGACAGCTTTACCTGCTTCATACTTACAGGAAAAAGGGAAGTTTGGTATATGTACTGTTATTGTGCCACCAGTATTTCAACAATGGGCAGACATCAGTTCTGTTTCAGATAACAGCACCTTCTTTTTTCCAGCGGTATGAGCAACTCAAACTGCCCATGCTATTCTAGAGAAAGAACTCCTAAATAAATCACCACCTTCTGTTGATGCAGAAGAAATAGAAGCATCACAGACAGTGGAATTTCCATCAAATAGCACTTTTAGAAAACAAAACATAGAGGCACAAAGGGGTGATCTTAGTCATTTACAAGCTTATATTTTGGATATATTTGGGGGGGGGGGGGGGGATAAAAATAAAATAATAAAAAAAAAAGATTAGGATGTCAAAACCCATTTTCTGGAATCCAGAACTTGCAAAGATGCAGAGCTGCATGAGTAAAAATAAGAGAGAAGAAAAGTTTGCATGTAGGGTAATAAAACAGCTAAGAAGAGGTCACAAGGCAGTAGTGTAGCAAAAGCATTTATTGTGAACATGAAGGAAAAGTGACTCCTTTTTGAAGATATTAAGGCCACTTCAGCCCTGCTTAATTGCCCAAATACTCCGTCTGTGGCAGATGAGAGAAACGGTTCATTACTTAACAAAGCTTATGGCATAAGCAGGAGGTAAAATACTGTGGAATTTGAACCCTCTTGAGCCTTAATAAGTGTTCACAATTAGAGTATACTTTGAATAAATTTTAAAGCAGGGATAAGGCCTGAATCTTACTAAAATTCCAACATATATAGTCCCACAGCATTCACAGGTGGCAAAACGATCACTTCTTTTTCCATAATTTTAGAAGGCTGCTCTGAGACATCTTTATTTCTTAATTCCCTGCCCCCTCTTTTACTACCACCCTATCCTAAATTTTCATCTTATCTGTTTCTACTTGAAGGAAGCACTATTTTACTCTTTTCTTTTCTTTTTTTTTCTTTTTTCTTTTTTTTTAATAGAAATACGTGTGTGTACTTCTATAATTTAGAAGCCTGCTGGGTACAGGACTATTAAAACACATTGGATGTGAAAGAATGCAAAGGCAATGGCAAGCACTGCTGTCCGGTCCTAGGAAGGTCAGCCATGATAATTGGGCAGTGAATTCCCCACAGAAATACTGTTTTCAGTTCTACTGCATCAGCTCTTTAAACTCTTTATAGCAGAGATGCCTCAGAGGAGAGATGGCTGTGGAAAAAGTACATCCAGGTAGTACAAAGATGTCATTACCGTACAATAGTGACTAATTCCAATACAGTCTGAGGGATGGCCTCAAAAGGGGAGAAGTAAGTTTAAGTTTTATTTTTGCAGGAACTTGGAGTAATTGCTCTTCCTCTGGCTGTTCCCACTTGGAAAAAGCAAGAGAATGCACAGGGGATGTGGACCCGCTCCCAGGAAGAGATAAAGAAGGAGGTGGCTGGCAATACTATCATATTCACAGAAAATATGAAAGTTATCAGAAAGAAAAAGATTGTGGATATCAAAAGATTGATAGTTGCTGTATTTTAAAGAAGGTTGTTCCTTTACATTTCTGTCAAACAGGTTTTTCTTAGTCTCAGTCCTATGTCCAGTAATGTGGGAGATTATCTTCCCTGCGCTTGGCAGAACAGAGTGAGGGCAAGGGGAGACTTGAAGAGGATCAGTCACATGGTAGGGTGGGTTGTCTATTAAGGATCTGGTGTGTACCATATGGCTTGGGAGCCACATTCTTAACACCAGTGTTTTCTTCAGCTGTAGGAGGGAGAGAGGAGGAAAAAGGCAGAGTGAGTTGTGAACACCCTCAGGGGTGCTGCTCAAGGGCAGGCATTGCAGGTCTCAATGCTGTGCCAAAGAACTGGCTGGTAAGTTCAAAACAAGAAAAAGACTGAACTCTGATTCGAGTTTTAATCTTGACTTGAATCTCTGAATCAAGTTTTGATGCAGGGATGCATGAGTAGGGTCACAGTGAGATTACACATTATTCTTTGAGAAGATCATGAATTCAAAGCTTCAAATGCGTTTCTGTCTCTCCACTTAAAACTTGGAAATAGGAACATGACAAAAATGCAGTGTCCTTGTTTCTTCCTTAGACAGTGAGAGATGATGACCAGCCATCAAAGAAATCATAGAAAAACTTTCTGTTTATAATCTTCACTTTTCCATGAATGTTATTAACTCTGCAATAGCTTTACAAAAAAAAAAAAAAAAAAAAAAAAAAAAAAAAAGCAACCCAAACAAAAAAAAAGTCAAATATAGTCAAAAGAAAAGTTTACAAACAGATTTGGTTTTACAAAGTTATTTTCTTCAGAAAACATATAGTAGCCTCAACTCAACTTGTGCAAGCAGAGGTTTCCAACAACCCTTTCTATAACAAGGCTTACTGTCCATAACTCACTGCCTCAAAGATCTCCTCCCTTCCTATACATGCATTTCAGTCAAGGCATCATCCGAATATTAATTCGATGATCAAAGAGTATCACAGAGTGATTTCCTAAAGGTGAAGGGATGAAAAGACAAGAGCTTCTATCTTTACATAAAATAGGATTTTGGAGGTTTGTAGGTGTTAGAAGGCTTGAAAGGCAGAACTCTTAAAGGGTTTTCTGCTAAGTGGACACTAATTTGATGTGCATTGTCTTGTTGACAAATGCAGCTAGTCACAGAAGCTGTATTTCCCTAACTGCAGAACCAATTGTATGCAAACGTCTCCATACTTTGTTTCAACTTCACTTCTTCATTATTAGAAAGCAGAGAAAGCTGAAAAAATAAGAAAAGAATCTTCCAGACAAACTTAGACATGGACTTTCAGGCATAATACATTAGAAACAGCCCTGTTGAGAGCACAAGTCACCTCCAGATCACCCTAGGTCCTGAACTCTGCCAGTGTACAAAACAAGTAGCGTACACAGGAGAACACAGAAGTGCGCTCATTAGCAAATCAATACAGCAAATGGATAAAGTTCTCTGACTAGAATTAATGATGGAAATCCACATCATTAACTTGAAATGGGATTTTCTATGGTCTGTAGTCTCAAGCTAGTCTTCAGATGTGCATCACTAGTTGTGAAGAAAAGATGAAACACAGTACACAAATTTTAAACCCATTATACCTACACCCAGCTATATCACTAATACTATGCTTTTATTCACTTTTCCAACATGGCAAAACACATACAAGCCACTCTTATTTCAAGTAAGAGGAATACCTAGCACGACTTCTACTAATAAAATATTATCTCCTTTCATTATGAGATGGAGAGTTTAACACTATTTTATTGTTTATTACTTAATTATTATTAATGAATACTATTAGATCACTACCTGATACAGAAATTATGCTTATCCTTTATTCTCTTCTGTGCTGCTCTGGGAAACAGAAAGATATTTGAGTAAACATATTGTTCTAACAAAGAATTTATTTTCACGTCACCACTCACAAAATCAGTCCATGCAATCAGTTCAACTATAAAGCTTTAACAACAACAAAAAAAAAAGGGTGTGGGTGTGGAGGGGATGGGGGAGGAAGTAAGACAGAGGCAGAGAGAGCTGTCCCTGCATATATAAGGAACTATAAATTAGAAGCAATCTTTAATGCTGAAGTCACACTCAAGCTCCATTCTTGGATCCTGAAGAAACTGCTTTGAAGTTAAGATGTATTAGACCATGAGGACCAGAAGTAGGCACTGGGAAATGAAATTGCTGTACCTGAGTTATTAATACATCATTTTTCTTTAATGCAACTAAATTATTTTTTATATATATACAAAATGTGAAATGATCCCATCATTCTGTTAAAAGAATAAAACTACAGTAGTTACTGTAACTAGTTTTTTGCCCAGCTATAAAGCAAAAGAATTAAAGTTATTAGGAGTTTCAAAGTTCAGCAGCTTCACTACATTTCTGAAGCTGGCATAAAGTATATTTTTATCCAACTTTCAGTAATTACTTCAGTAATTCAGTCCTTGCACGATTCCACTACTGTACAACCCTTCCACAAAAATTTGCAGCGCTTACATGATCAGACCACAAAGGAATGGTCTCTTAGCATCCAACCCCAGATACAGAAAAAGAGCAAATACATCAAACAAGATTAGGATTTGGTTATGCTTCTTAGCTACTTTTCATCTTATAGCCATTAGAAAAATTCCATACGGTATATAAGAAACTGTTAAGAAATTGCACTGTATCTTTATGTAAATTGTCAATGGTGCATAGAGCTCTGCATGAATGCTAGAGGTGAATGTGAAGATCTGTAGATCTGATGGAAATAAACAGGAAAAAAATAATAAATTTCATGCCAGAATCAAGAAAAAAGGAAAGCAACTGAAGTGCCCTAGATTTCAGTACTATAAATGTTAAGCAAAAGCAATTTCATACAAGCCAGCTATCAGTAAACTATCAAGGGGAAAATATTGTAAAGCTCTATTGCAGCAAATACCTTTCTTGCTCCCATTTTCAGGAAAAGTTAGCACAGCCCCCCGTGTCTGATGCCACAGTATGGGGAAAACATAAAGTCCTCTGTCACTGACTAGAGTTTTTGCACCATGAGCCTACCAGGAAGCCCAACTGGCATCAGGGACATATTTCCCATCTCCAACCACCATCCTTCCCTTCCCTTGGCCAAAGGCCAAAACAAAACCACCATACTCCAGCCTCCCAAGGACCGGGAAATAGAAGCCCTAGGTGAGACCCCAGCGAGGCAGCCAGTTCCAGCTGGCACCACGACCTTCAGGACCTGCCTCAAGACACCCAGGAGAGCGCTCTGTGCAGAACAGACCTGACTCTGAACAACTCTGCAATAAGACCATTGGAGTTACAGATGTGGAGATTTTCCTTAAAAATTGCATGACCTTCACAGTTACTTCTCCACACTATGCAGCCACCCTACTGCATGAACAGGTTATCTATTAGTATTTTAATAATAATTATTATAATAACCAAAACATCCAGTGCATTAAGGCCCTCATTAGAAGTACTGTTCTACAGAAACCTTTTAAAACAGGTTACAGTAACTCAGCTCATCAAAATCAGAGGGTAAATCCAACTCTTGACTCTGTGTCCAGACTGTATCTGCTGCAGGTTTGACATTTCCGCTTCTAGAAAGGCCACTTTGCTCATGAAACTCATCTTCTTTTAATGTCAATGAGACTATTAATAAGTTATTGTTGATTCATCTCCCAAAGGGGCTGGGAAGTGAAATAATCGTTTGAGAGGTACTTTGAGATCATAAAAAGATGATCAATTATTCCAATTTAACATACTTGGTGCTCACTCTGATCTATGCACCTTATTTTATACAAATAAACTTATACAAATATATCAGCTCCTGCCTTTCTTTTATTTATGCCTTCAGTTGTATACTGATAAAATATATATGGCGTACAGTCTTTACTCAAGGCAGTGTGGAACTGAGTAACACAATAGGACCAGACAGACAGACCAAACAGGTGGAGCTTAATAACAGGAGCGGTGATTATGTCATGTATGCTTGACTGACACAAAAAGATCAAAAGAATCACTCCTCAAAAAGCAGCTATTTTTTTCATTATCAGCTAATGAGTTTCAGCCCAAGTTGAAGAGTTTTGTTCAGTAGTTGTGTATTAACAGATCAACTACCTACCTATTCAACCATTAAAAAATAACTTTAAAAGGTAAATGTCATTACTTACCAAGGAGCACTACATGTGGCCTTTAGAGGACTACAGCAATTTTATACAGTTACATATGTCATTTGCCACAGAGAACTAACCCAATGAAAATTTTACCAAAGCTAAAAATGAAATATTTCAACATGAGATGCACCAGGTGGCATGCATTAAACATGCACAAATATTTATTTATATATTCCTCAAATTTTATAAAGTAATTTAAAAGTAAATAAGATAAAATTGTTTTATCCTTGTTTTAGGGACAGAGGGCACTAAGCATTTTCTGGATCTGTGCAGAGAAGAATTTTTTGTTTGCTTGTTTTATTACCTCCTAACACTTCTGGCTACCTCCTGAGACAAATTCACCCATCTGCTGAGTAGCAGCAAAATTCTGGTGTCTGCAAGGTATCATAGCAGAGATGGTCTTTTCATATGTAGTCTCAGGACTCATTAAACTAAAAGCTACTGCACATTGCCTGCTCCACGTTAACTCTCCATACACATGATCTGAGGTCACTTTACAGTAAACATCAGACAGTTCAGGGATGGTATCTCTCACTGTCTTGTGCCATATATAAGGACAAGAAGAGGCAAACAGACATTTACCTCACAGAGCTGACAGGTAGTGACTCAACATTTGCTCTGTCTTATTTGGTTTCAATAAATGCTACAATGCACAGTGCAGGCCAAATTCTCTGAAGTTGTCAGCAGTTAGCAAGATGACAGTCAATCTCAAAAGTTCCTCCAAATGACTTCCAAGCATAGATAAAGAAGCAAAGAGTGAAGTCTTACCTGTGGAATCTTGATAATCACAACTGAATAACAAAACAACAAACCCAAAACATTCTCAAAACCTAACATCTCACAAGTCATGAAATAGAGCTTGAACTTGGTCAAAACATTCCAGACAACCTGTTGATGAGCAGTAAAAATATGAAGTGAACGTACTTGATGCGCAATGAGTAACATACTGATCTTGCTTCTTGCCCTCTGAAGACCTCAAGTACAACTTATTCTGCATGTAACCAGAAGAAAATATATATTCAGGAAGGACTAGAAATGAAGGACAGGAAACTTTTTCCCCTCCCTCTTTGTATATTGACATAGGGGATTTTTTATAACTCTCAGGCAGAGCAGACTCCTCCATGCAAATGATGTGAGGGTAGGGATTGCATCTGCGTGGATACATTCTTCTCCAAGGAATAATGGTGAAGCAGCACTCTGTTTTAGCAGTGCTGGCAGCACTAGTATTAGTAACTAAGCAGCTGAGAGAAATACTCATGTGGAGTCTTTTAAGGAAGGAGATCAGAAATGCTAGCATTTTTACATCTGCTTTCAGTTATTCTGACAACTGTGATCAGAACTAGCAGTGCCATAAAGCAGAGAGAAATTAATGGTCAAAAATAAAGGCAATTCAGGCAGATTCTGTATGTTTTCCTCTACCAGATGTCATTTATTGGTAAAAACATGTATTGTGCTACAATGTATTAGTTCCTGAGGGGGGTGGAGGTGGAGTTGCAGAGTTTGTTTTTATTTTTGCCTGGATTTGCATGCGTGCACATGCACACACACACACAATTTCATACTTCGCGTAAGGATAAATCCTTAGAAGTAGAAAGACAGGCATTGAACAGAACAATTGCTTCTTCTCCCTAGGACACCTGGGAGTACCAACCATATTTACCTTATTTTCATTCATTTATAAATTAATTTATTTCATTTATTTATAAATACTTATGTCATGTTTATTTATACAAAGGGAACTGTGTCAACTACAGTGATTGAGGAACATCTTCCAAATTAGCAATAAGGGTGTTTATTTACACATTTATATAAGAGAATGCGGAACAGAGCACCCTAAACAAACACTTCAGCCAAAAAACAGCTCCCATCCCTAAAGTGCGTTCCAGGGCCAAGCAGTATCATCTTGCCGACAGACCCCAAGCCACAGTAACCAGTTCTGTCTCCAGTCTCTGGACTAGATGAGGCAGGGCAGGTCCACAGAGCCCTGTAGTGTTTCATACTCTATGAAAAGGGCAACTCCTCATTTCTAAGGTTTTGGTTTCTACTAATATAAAGCAGTGAAAATGTATTACAGGACAGCAAATCTATGTCTGCATCTGATCAGAGCAATGTGATGATTCATGAATGCCAGAAAAAATCTCACTATCGTGCACCACCATACAATTTACATAATTTTTTCGTTTGCTCTCACATGCACTCTAATAAGATCATTTCTGCTTCAGCTTCCATAGTGGGAGTTCCCTGAGGACTGGATTTCTTTATCACTTTTGATGGCTGAACACTTTCAACCTTCAGCTTGCATCTGGGCAAAAGATACAGTGAAGAATAATAAAATAAATGTCCTGTCATCACTTAGTGATAAAGTGCAATGAACTAGTCATTGCATGCTTTTCAATTTTACAGAATACTTGGTTATGTTATGCATCAGAGTCTTTATCTTTTATATTTCTCATCTCAGTCATTTGAAAACCATTAGTCAAATCCCCACACATCTAAAGCCACTTTAAAAACAATTATTTTGAAAATAAATTAATTCTAAATTCCTTCTATGTGCTTGTGATCTGTCATGCCTTTCAAGTTCAAATGTCTTAAGTTTTACATACAGACACAAGGGTTTAATTTTAAAAACTCAAAAGGAGAGTCTGGGGACTGGGACTTCAATAAAGGCCATAACTGTCTTTTTTAAAGAACAAGGCATGGTGACAATTGCCTCTTGTTTCCTTGCTCACCTAAAGGATTCCAGTCATTGGTTTAATCCAACCGAAGCCTCAATCAAGCAACAAAATTCAAAATCAGAGTCCAGCTGAGTGGTAGAGTATAAATGTGTATCAGAAACTCTGGAGACAGAAAGCATTGTAGAAAATAATGTCCAGAGTAAAACTGAGCCACTCTGAGTAGAGTATGGAACAAGTCTCTTCAGTGCTGTGAGTGTGAATCATTTAGCCTTTGCCTTCTCACATTAACAGAGAGAGACACTCTAATATGAGGATGAGGAGACAAGACTCTAAACTTATGCATATTTTTCCACTAAACTTTTGCATATTTTTCAGAAAGAGGATAATGAGATATCTTCCTTGAACAAGTATTTGAAGGATATTGTGATCAAACTAATTCAAAACATTTTGGCCCTTAAATTTTGAGAGGTGGATATTGCTCAGATACCAAACAGCACATTAATCTGGACACTGACCTCAGAAATAGAGGTCTGTGCTCCACTTCCTCCCCTGACTTCTTCCATTCTAGCATGTGAAATATCTCACCCTGCCTCTCCATCCCGTCTCATGAAAAGCCTATGCTAGGAAAAAAAAACCCCAACAATTTAACCACAGAAACAAACAAAGAAAAAAACCCATGAATCCCCAGTAAGTTGTACAAAATAGAATACTTGTCCTGGGGACACCAGTAACTTGAAAAAAAGAGTACAGCTACACTTCTTTTCAGGAAGTCATCTGTCTAATGTTTTTGTACCAGAAAACAATCTGATAAGAAACTAGAAAGCTTCAATGAAAACAGAATATATGTTGCTGCTATAAAGAGCAATTCTTCAATGGCAGTCATAACATTCATACTAGCAAATTAAGTGATCCTGGAAACGTTCCCAGACGCTTAGGCCAAATGGCCTGGAGCAGCCCATATCTATGCTTATGAGCTGCCTTAGCATCCAAAAGTAAGTGGCTTAATGCCCACTCCTTTCCCACTAGGAACTATCCTTGGAAAATTTCAACTGTTAAACCATACACAGAATAATTATTTGTCAGAAGACTAGTTTAAATAGGTCAGAAGTACAGTCAGGAGTGATCCTTATCACTGTTTTCCCAGTGAAATCATCACATTACAAAAGCAACTTCTACACATGGTTCATAGGATTAGCCCGTCCGGAGCACCATTTCCTTTTTGGTCTTTGCTCTTCAGAAGATGGTAAAGCAGCAGGAAAAGGTATGAGAGGGGCAATAAGAACAATCAGATCTCAAGAACACAGTCCATGAACAGATATTTCAAGTGTCTAAGCTAGTCTAAAAGGAGACATCATTATAACTTACATGACTGACAGAAGCAAATTATGTTGCACTTCTGCTATGGATAAATTATTAACTAGTAGGTGTAATTTCTGACGTAGAAGATTTTTAGGATGAGCCCCTTAAAGAACAAAAGAAGTTTAAAAAAAGAAGATTGCTGAACATTTGTCTAGACAACAAATTTATTAACAGATGAATACCTACCATTAGAGGTTGGTAAAGAAAAGATTAGGCATCTCCATTATTTAACAGTCCTAGCAAACTGGGGAGATCCCAGAAGACTGGAGGTTAGCCAAGGTGACACCCATCTACAACAAGGGCAGGAAGGAGGATCCAGGGAACTACAGGTCTGTCAGCCTGACCTCAGTGCCAGGGAAGGATATGGAGCAGGTCATACTGAGCGCCATCACACAGCATGTGCAGAACACCAGGGGATTAGACCCAGCCAGCATGGGTTTATGAAAGGCAGGTCCTGCTTGATGAACTTCATCTCCTTCTGCGAGAAGCCTTTGACACCATCACCTACAGCATTCTCCTGGAGAAACTGGCTGTTCATGGCTTGTATGGGCATGCTCTATACTGGGTTAAAAGCTGGCTTGGCTGGCCGAGCCCAAATAGTGTAATAAATGGAGTTACATCCAGCTGCTGGCTGGTCACAAGTGGTACTCCCCAGGGCTCAGTACTGGGGCCAGTGCTGGTTAATATCTTTATCAACGATCTGGGTGAGGGGATCAAGTGCACCCTCAATACATTTGCAGATGACACCAAGTTGGGTGGGAGTGTTGATCTGCTTGAAGGCAGGAAGGTTCTACAGAGGGATCTGGACAGGCTGGATCCATGAGCTGAGGCCAGTTGTATGAGGTTCAATAAGGGTGTCATGTCCCTCATTTGGGTCACAACAACCCCACGCAGCGCTACAGGCTTGGGGAAGGGTGGCTGGGAAGCTGCCTTGGGAAAAGGACCTGGGGGTGCTGGTTGACAGCCAGCTGAACATGAGCCAGCAGTGTGCCCAGGTGGCCAAGAGGCCAACAGCACCCTGGCTTGTATCCAAAATAGTGTGGCCAAGGACAGTGATCATCCCCCTGTGCAGAGGAATGAAGCTGGGTTAATTAACATTGATAATATACAGCTGTGGGCTGGTTTGGGGGTGGGGGGGTGGCTGATGTAGACAAGGTCCAGCTGTGGCTGCTTCTGGTAAGTGGTTGGGCAGCCAAGAAAGAGATGATGAAGAAGCAGAGAGAACATGTGCCCTGGGTGAGAAGGCAGCAGAGGGACCGGCATGAAGAGTATGTTGGTATGTGATGGTAAAAGACCTTGTTGCAGCTGGCTAGTTTGGAGAGTGCTGAGGCAGTTGGTGCCCTGTGTGAGGCCCCTCAGGTTGTGAGACTGGGTGTAATGAGCGGTGACAGAAGTGATGACTGTGCCGGGGGATGTTTGAAGTTGTGAACAGTGACGGCGGTGCCCAATATAGCAGAGACAGGTGGGGGGACAGCCTGTGATCCAGATGACATTGAGATAGGTGGGAAGAGCCTGGGGATGCAGATCAGACACCGGTAGAGGTGAGCTGTTGGGATCAAAGAGAAGGAAGCCTGATAGCCATGGAGTTAAGAGACTGAGGGTAACAGGCGATAGCAGCAGAGTACATGGCCAGACATGGCAGCAGCCCACAGCCAGTGGCAGGTCCAGAGCGGGTCCAGCCAGCCAGCGGTGATGGCTGTGCCGGGGGAAGGCGTGGGAGCAGTGCGATGCCACGGGTGGCTCCCGCTGTTGCTGCTGCTGCTTGGCCTGGTGGTATTCTTGCCAGTGTTCACGTGCTCGTTGAATGTGTCTCCAGTTGTAGAAGAAATGGCCACCACAAAGATGTTAAGAAGTTTTTCAGGGCACAGAATGATGTGTTAGTGCTGTATTCTAGATCTGCTGCAAGCTCACTCAGGTTACTGTCCAGTGTGACCCAAGAGGTGAAAGGACAAGGCACTATCAGTTCATCAGAACCCCCCTCTGAAGAAAACAAAATCCCAGATGCCAAGAAAGCAGATAAAATGAAAGGTGATCAACCTGCAGAAGCTGAAAGGCCCAAGATAAAAGTGAAGAAGGAATATGTATATGAGTTCAGGGACAAGTTGTCTGAACTGTATGAAAAGTTTATTTGTAAAAAGGTTGTAATGATTGTTAAAAACATAAGGTATGAAATGTTTAAAAAAAAAAAGGAATTGTAGAGGAATGAATCTGGGTTAATTAACATTGACAAAATACAGCTGTGGGCTTGCTTCAGGGGTGGTGGGTTGGCTGATGTAGATAAAGTGCAGCTGTGGCTGGTTCTGTTAAGTGGTTGGGCAGCCAATGAAGAGAGAGCAGCTGAGGAAGAGATGAGGAAGAAGCAGAGAGAATGTGTGCCCTGGGTGATGAGAGATGAGGAGAAGGCAGCAGAGGGACTGTCATGAAGAGTGTGCTGGTATGAGATGGTAAAAGACCTTGTTGCAGCTTGATAGTTTGGAGAGTGCTGCGACACCCCTGTACTTGGCACTGGTGAGGTTGCACTTGAAATACTGTGCTCAATTTTAGACCACTCACTTCAAGAGGGACACAGAGGTGCTGGAAAGTGTCCAGAGAAGGTGAAGGAAGCTGGTGAAGGGTCTGGAGCATAAGTCTTATGAGGAGAAGCTGAAGGAATTGGGGTTGTTTAGTCTGGAGAGGAGGCTCAGGGGGGATCTTACTGCTCTCTACAACTACCTGACGGGTAGTTGTATGCAGGTGGGTGTCCATCTCTTCTCCCAGATAAGTGCCTGTCACACAAGAGGAAACAGCCTCAAGTTGCACCAGGGGAGGTTTAGATTAGATATTAGGAAAAATGTCTTCACTGAAAGGATGATCGGGCATTGTGGAACAGGCTGCCCAGGGAGGTGGTGGAGTCACCATCCCTGGAGGTATTTAAAAAACAGGTAGATGTAGTGCTTAGGGACATGGTTTAGTGATGGATTTGGCAGTCCTGGGTTAATGGTTAGACTTGGTGATCTCAAAGGTCTTTTCCAACCTAAACGACTCTACGATTCTATGATACATTCTTTGGGAATTATTTATGTAGGGTCAGTGTTACCTGTAGACCAGGTGGTGGACCATACAATCTTCTTCACTTCTACTCTACCCCTAGTTCTTATGACCTACTTTGTGCTTTCTTCTCCAGATTCTTAGACATAACAGTTCAGAAAAGATACAGTTAATGTCACTGCAAAGCAAAAAGAAAATCTATACCTGTACATAATTTTCCCTTATTTTCAGTTGGACTTAAAACTCCAAAGCATATGGCAAGAAACAAAGAAAACAAAAATGCACATATTTTTTTTTTTTTTTTTTTTTTAGAATAATGCAGTAAGTTAGGTTTGGTTTGTTGGGGGTTTTTTGTTTGGTTTGGGGGTTGGGTTTGGGTTGTGGGGTGTTTTTTTTTTGTTTGCCTGTTCCTTTTTTAAGAAAGTTAACTTCATTTAAGTTTTTTAATTCTCCTTTATAGTTTAGGGACACTGACCTCCCAGGAGACAAACCATCTGTCCAACAATGGCAGCACATATCACCTGTACAGTATCATCCTATTTCAACAAAGTTGAATAAACAGAATGAGTTACTGCTTTTTTTTTTAACTCCCAAGTCTTATGGGGACCAAGCGTATGTTGAAACAAGGATTAAATTAACAAGAAAAGTACCATCAGGAAACATTTCCAAGTGTATTTGAAGTTTTTCTGAGGGTATCACAGAGCAAAAATGCCAAAAGACGCATTTTATTATTTATATTTCTGTGTAACTCCTTTCTCCCTTTCTAGCCCCACAGACAGGCCCTATCCACAATGCACACCCTTACTGAATTGGACCAGTTTTGTTTGTTCTGCATGATTCTTCTCTATTTTGCAAGTCTTTAGAGGGTCACTGGGACTTTTCTGAGCTGAGCTTGCTTGACCTTCTCTATTTTGCCTGATTTCTGTTATTTCTAGCTACAGCATTGGTCTGCAAAGCAAGTTTCCTAAGATTTGCATCTTCAGTGCTGTATTAAGGTAGCTTTAGGGTAGTCCATTAAAACTGAGGAATTCCATTCCTGTTTGCATAGCAGTTTAACTGATTGTCTTTAAGTCTCACTTTCCTGTACTTGAAAGTCAGATGAACTACCCTTGGTGAACACGAGTTCCCAACATTTCCCAGCTCTATCATTATTACACTGGTGCAAAGATGGGAGACAATGAAGTGCACCTGGTTGAAGCTGAACATATCTCATCTCCTGCTGCCCAGCAGCTTCTTAACTCATGGACTGAGCTAAGGATATTCCATCCAAGCATACCAAGGGGTTGGAGGAAAGCTGAGGACAATTGAGAAAAAACAGTGACCCACAGACTTGGAAAACTGAGGGACTAGGATGACTATTTTTACCCTGGATACCTTTCATGGAAACATTTTTCTTTGGCCAGCAGCCTGACTGCTTCCAGGAGAGCAGAAGCTTTATAACCCAACTTCCAAAGGCTGTAATAACGTGTGCCCCCCCTCCGGTGCCAAAGTCAAACAGCCAACATAAAACCAAATGTTATATACAGTATTGTTCTTGGAAAGGTTTTTGGATCCCTTGGCCACAGCCTTGAAAAGTCTCAATAATCATGCCACAACCCAAAAAGAAAATACAAATTATTTGATAAACAGTTCTCATCATGTAGAAAACTCAATGTAAATCAGGTGTTAGGCCTTCACAATGTTTTCTGTATACACTTCAGACATGAAAATTTATTTTATAAAATATTCTCTTTGTCATTTCTCTTTTTTAAAATGAACATACTGGCATCGGTAGAATTAGAATCAAGTATCAATTAAAGGTCTGACCTTGAAAGTGTTACAGAAGAAATGCCATGAATATATTAAGCATTTTTCACTTATCTCAGCAGTCATGATACTATGAATTATGTAAAAACTAGCATCAATTTTTCAAAGCAATAGATGTGACTATGGGAAAACAAAGTACTTACGTTAAATGAGACATGCAGTTGGTCCAAACTAATATGATATAAACAGTCTTAATTTGAAATATTTATCAGATAGAAAAGATTCCATAGCTACACTTTGCAGTATGCATTTTATAAGCAATCTTTTTCCACGGTATTTAGTGTGGTTATTCTGATGCTAAAGTTTCAGCATCTTGACAGCCAGGACAGATTTCACCATTACTGGAGTCAGGCCGCTAATGTATCTGTGTTTGTGTAAACTATGTGTATTTCACAATTTCATCCGATTTGCAGGAGACCAGAATGACAAAAAAACCCACAACCTTCTGAAAATGTTGCCACAGAACCTAACTTTTAAACTCCTTTTAAGAGTTAAAGAAATGTTGAACAACAATCTTAATTTTAAAAGCCCTTTTTGTCACCAGTAGTTTACTAAAACACTGAAAATATTACCTAATAGATAACAATTTTATATCATCATTTTATGCAATAGAAGTCATGTAACCACCATATTTTCTCCTTTCTTTCTCAGAAGCACCATCTCACATCATGTTGAGCGCAGTCACAAAAAGAAAACGGAAAGCCAGGGGTGTGTGTGGAAATAAGGTGTCTCAGAAAATTTCTGTTTCCTTCATGGATTAGTTTGTGGCCTGAAAAAAAGCAAGACCATGGTAAAATCTTGGTGTCATACCTAAAATGGCCATTATTAAAATAATACGCATTTTATTGGATGTTAGGAAAAATTTCTTCACCAAAAGGCTTGTCAAACATTGAGACAGGCTGCCCAGGGAAGTGGCTAAATCACCTTCCCTGCTGGTATTTAAAGGATGTTTAGATTTGGCACTTAGGGACATGGCTTAGTGGTGAACTTGGCAGTGCTAGGTTGAGAGTTGGACTCAATGATCTTGAAGATATTTTGCAATCTAAACAATTCTGTGATTCTAAGTAACCAATTTTGGTTTAAGATTTTGTTATACCTTGGAGTATGTTCCCCGGCACATATGAGAGCAAGTAATTTTCTGGAGTCATTTAGAATAACAATTTCACTTTCAAAAGTACTTTGGGCATTTAGAAACACATTATCTCCACAACTTAGAGGTTGTTATTCAGTGGCTACAGTAATCACAGATATTTTATCAAAAAATAATTTATCATTTTTCAAAAGTAATTATTTTACTTAGGAGCCAACAATAGCAAAATACACTAAAGTTGAAGATACATGATTCATAGAATCATACAACGGTTCAGGTTGTAAGGAGCCTTAAAAATTATCTAGTTCCAACCCCCCTGCCATGGGCAGGGACACCTTCCACTAGACCAGGTTGCTCAAAGCCCCATCCAGCCTGGCCTTGAACACTTCCAGGGATGGGGCGTCCACAGCTGCTCTGGGAAACCTGGCCCAGTGCCTCACCACCCTCACAGTAAAGAATTACTTTCTCATATCTAATCTAAATCTACCATCTTTCAGTTTAAATGACACCACACTCTGCATTTGTAGTATAAAATAATACAAAAGCTTGCTAATAATTTTATTAGATTATGTGTTGACTGATGACATTGTCAGGAGTTACATGGAAAACATACAAATATAAAAAAAAGAACAAAAAGAATTATTCTATTCCATTAGGATAAACTTGAGACAATTTGGGATAGGATCCTAAAGATTCACTGAGAAACAACAAAACTGTAAAACTTTAAAGAAATTCTAAGTCAGAATCATATGAAATACCTCTGCATCAAATATTGTTTTATCAAGAATTCTGGAAAATAGGTGATTTCTAAGCTCAGCTCCAGACATAAGTGTTTCACTTAAAAAATCAACTGCGTATCTGCATATCTATACATATTATATACAGATATACTAAAAGTGCTTGTGTATACATATATATAAAGTTATACATGTATATAATACAAACATGTTTATACAATATACAGTTATGTATAGTCCCTATGTAACAGATACTCATTCAAATTCAATTACCTTTTAGCAGCTGTGATTTACAAGGACTGTTTAGCCCAGAAAAGAGAAAGCTCCTGGGAGGATCTTATAAATGCATATAAATACCTGAAGATGTTTTGCTGCAAAGAAGTCCGAGCCAGGCTCTTTTCAGTGGTGCCCTGGTGACAGGACCAGAGGTGATGGGCACAAACAGAACCACACAGAGATTCTCTCTGAATGTCACAAAACACTGACTGCAAGGATGACCGAGCACTGGCACAGGTTGCTCAGGGAGGCCATAGGGTCTCTATCCTTCAAGATATTCAAAAGCCATGGTCTTGGGCAACTGGCCCTGGGTTGCCCTGCTTGAGCAGTGGGGTTGTACCAGGTGTTCTTCACAGGTCCCTTCCTACCTCAATCGTTCTATGATTCTGTGATTTAAATGTCTTTTGCAGTTTCAAAGACAACAGACATCTACAGTACAAGTCCTATCAGAAAGAGGCATAGATCCATCAGAATTATATTTATGGAGGATATAATTCAACATGGAGATGAATATTTTAAAAATGGATCTAGATGTCAAAATTTTGAGAAACGTCTGAACTCTAGCACTGATTAGCATCCTCATAGAAATTTGTAACAATATGTTTTCAATTTGAGGAAGCGATCATGTTCAGTGTTGTTAGAACACTGAGGCTACATGCCTAATTAAGAATGCAATTCACAGAAAAGTGGGGCAATAAACAACTTTAATGGCACATATTTGTGTAATTAATGATAGCATTGATTTTTCAGTAGTTTAGCTTTTGAGCATAAGGCAGCTGGTCTACTGTTATGTATAGTTTTAGCATAGTGCTAGAGGTATTCATCATGAGCAACAAGAAAAATAATTAGTTTTGAGACAGAGGAACTGAGGCTGTAAATATTGAAGTAACGACACAAGGTTTTAAGAAAATGCCTGAGGGATATGTAACAGAAATCAGCTTTATGGAAATTCTCATCCCAGAACATGTTCTACTTCTTGTGGTATGCTAAGTGCTCTCACAGAGACTCAAGGTAGAAAAAAACCTTCCAGTACATATCTGGACAGGTATCACTTAGTTGCTAAAGGACAGACACTGCTACCCTTATAAGACTATTTTTCATCACTCGGCCCTACAGTCACTGGGCCCAGGTTGCACGATCACTACTATGTTACTAAGCACTACCTTAAGATCCAGCAATACTAATCTGAACTAATCTTACTTGTCACTTTTTATATTACCACAGGAAGGAGGACAAAACAAAGCTTTGCATGTAGAGAATAGACCTGAATTACAGTGCAGCATATGATGATGGTCAGAATCACCACCCATCCATGGGATACTTGTGCTCATACCCTGTGAGTAGAGCCACCAAGACATGGTTCATGTAATTTTGGCCCAAATTTAGTATTTTGTCCACTTTTTTCAGCTGGTCTAAGAAAGAAAGAAAGAAGGAAAGCACTCTACTTCTGCTAATGTATTGTTACAGTAAAGCCTTGTTTAACTTAGACACACATACAAGCTATTAGCATCCTAGGAAAAGCAAAGACAAAATGAGTAAAACCTCATTAATCCTCTCCACCAGTCCGTATGATGAACATAACAGATTTATGAAAGTTAGTGTAGGAAAGGCAGGAAATGTTTTAAAAGTTGGGTTTTTTTATCTGTGCAAGCACATTGGATAGAAGAAAGGCTCTTCTGATTAAAGCGAACCCTTGAGATCATAAGAGAAACAGTCATGACACTTCCTACCAAACTCAAGCCAATATATAATGTTGAATCTTGACTTTTCAGGTCATGTGACACTTGCTTTTATGGATTTGTGGAAACATGAAAGGAAAACCATAAAGAAGAAATGAAATGAAGTCCTAGCTTGGTTAAAATCAAAGGTGAAGTTCTCACTGATTTTGGCAGAGGCAGGATTTCAATCCCAGATGTCTGCTCTGCCTTTGGTGTATTTTCTTCAACATTTGTTGGACTTAATTACACATAAACTTCAGTTAAGTTAAATTTGAAGGCATATTTCATGATCTTAAGTAATTTAATTTACTGTTTATATGTTTGCTAGTTGCAAAGTGCATTGGAGATGTCATTTATGCTTGGACTAGACATTTTTCCGATTTTATTTTATTTTTTTTTTTAGTTTCCCTTAAGCATCTACACTGAGCCATGTGTATACACTGAGCCATGTGTAACCTTCCACAGTTTTGGAAAGCACTGTCTGGTTTTTATGGATGAATTCTTTAACAGAAAGCACTGATTTAAAGACAAGTAGAAGTTACAGCTAAATTCTGGACAGGGTCATAACTTGGAAGGTAAATGAGCCTTTACAGTCCAGACTGACACATTTAGGACCTCAGGAGCAGCAATAAGGTTAGAACAGGTATACAATGAAGGCAGGGATCAATAAAACATAAAAATAGGATAGAGAAATTACTGCTATATTGTAACAAAGCATTCCTACACAAGGAAAAAGCATTCAATTTACTGTCTGTAGTTAATATGTGAGAGAGAAATACAGTGTAAACAGCTGAAAAATAAATGTGTGCATTGTATAGAAAAATATTAACACACATTTAGTGGTTATATCACAAAACTGGATATCTTTTTTTCCCCCTCAGTGCTGTCTTTCATTGGAAAAAAACAGTGGAGATGGTGCCATTGCTGCAAAGAGCCAACTTTCATTAAAATTTTTTGAGTCCTCCCTGGGAAGTTAATGAATGAATGTATTTTAGTAAAAATTTCTAATGGAACATTTCCTGGTATTTATATGCCTTCTTTTATTTATAATTATTATAATTTCTTAGATAAAAAAATTAAACATTTTACAGCTGGTGGTTCTCACAAGATTAACTCAAGGGACTGCTCTTTCCCAATAGAACGGAGAACCTGAGTGCTCAGGTCTAAATGTTGCCTCATAACCCTCTGGAAGGTTCCTCATCTTGCTGGGTCCTGATATTGCCCCTCTTCTGTTATAAAACTTGTTACATACACCCACTGCAGGTATGCCTTTCCCCACATAGCCAAAGTGTGATTCTCGTGCCTAACCACAGGCAAGAAGTGCCATTATGAGCATCCTAGGCATTCCCACAGGACTGACAGATCAGACCAAAGAATTACTGGAAATCTGCACCTTCCTCAATCAGGGTTTGATGGTCAGGTGAGGCACCATCAGGCACACTCATGACCTATGAGTCACTTCCCCGGTTTCTCAGTAATTTCTCTAGTTGCACCTTCTGGAAGCTTTATATTTGTAATGGCTACATAAAAGCTACACACTGAAACAGGTCTTAGGCAATGAACTGTGAAGGGCAGTCCTCAGCTGCCCCAGTAATGCATTGCAAGTAAAGCAACAAACAAAACTCCATGAGTAGAAATAATTAATTAAAACAATTTTAATAAATAATAAATTCGAACTATCTTTTTTTTTTTTTTTTTTTTACAACTACAAGGGTTGAATCCAATTAGTACATTTTAGCAGGTAGTTAAAACAGCTTTGTCCACTAACCAAAAACCACAGTGGCAGTCTTCTTTTAAATAAAACAGCTCTTCCATAAATAAATAAATAGAAATTAAATATTAATTAGCCACTTAGTAATAGATCTCATTTCTAATAAAGACTAGTTACTAACTATCTGAGGACTATAAAAAAGAAACTGATATTACCAGTGAGTGACAAAGTTGTTTGAATATAGATAGTTGTTGCTATTCTGGATGCAATTCTGAGCGTTAAAATTACCTTCCTCAGCCCATTCTCCTACTCCCCCCTACCCCCTTTTTTTTTTTTTCCAACTTAGGTTGTCCTGCTGCTGTTTTTTCTAAACATATTTTCTTAAAATGCAAAACTTCATTTTCATGCTAAGCAAGACACAGTTAATGGCATACGAGAAAGCTATGTGTTACACTTACAAAATCACACAAAACTATACCATGCCAAGGTAACTTTAAACAAGGTTAACGAACTTCAACAGGACCTTCCATTCAAAAGGCAGTGCTTATCCTAAGGCATGTCTGGGTTTGGTTACCGGTATGAAATATCTATGTGATTTTAACATTACTTCCCAAAAAGCAAGCAAGAAAACGAGGTGTTAAAAAAAGGTTAACAATAAAAAAAAAAGTAAATGTTTGGTCTAGTTTTTACTTTAAAGAGAACAATAAGTTTTCTTTAATATGAGGTAACCACTAGATGCATCCCACTTTCTATATACTGAATATAAACGATTTTTTAAAAACATAAAATTTTTAAGTAAAAACCTTTTTTAGAAAAGATTTCAAGCATGTAAGAAGGCATTCTTGTATATCTCATTAGAAACTGATTCAGCTCTATGGAAGAACTACACAGTGTAAATCAATTAATTCACCAAAACAGAAATTGTTTATTCTGAGTTTATGGCAGTCAGGTAGTTAGCATACATGGACCCATCTTTTCAGAACACACTCGCACTCTATTTCATCCCAGCCTGGACAAAAGGATCCAACAGAAGACATGCCTGACAGACTGATAGCAAAGGCTGAACTTCATCAGCCCTGCTTCCAAGAAACAATAAGGGGGTTTCATTACATAGCTCCAGTAATATAATCTAACATCTTTGCAAACAGGCAGGTCCTTAGTTTAGAGATACTTAGAAAACTATGTGTTTTTCAGGTCCATTAACAACTTTGGAAATAAATACAAGCTTATGCATTACTTACATACTTCTCCAACAAATTAAAAACAGAAAACGGAAAGCTATTTCATTCAAGATGCAGTTAACAAAGCACTATCTAGAAAGTAAGACTTAGGTAAAATGAACTGGAGAATACTATTCAGTAACTAATTTCTTATGAATATACTTATAGCTGTTCTGTTATGAATTCATATGCATTTTATAACCATTTTATTTGCACCATCTTCATTTTCATTCTCAGAGATAATTTTCCCCTGAAACATCTCAATAAGCAATAAACACATGATAAATGAAAAGTTATCACAGCTGAAACTGTGGAAAAGTTGGTGCTTTGGAAAGGTGCCAGCTGTGATGAATCAGTTCAGACAACTCGCACTGACTGATGTTTCTGTCAGAAGACACTACTCCAGGGTTTGCTTTGTGATCCAGCGGAGATCAGAAGGCACTATATGGTCTTTTAAAATACATTAGGATCAGTTGAAATATGTCTAATGTTACAATGAAAACATAAAGAGCCACTAGAGATTAAAGCATGTATTCTGAATACCATGCTGTCCTTGGCATCAACAGGCATTCTGCACATGGAATTGGGAAAATGTCTTTACATTATTTACACAGTTTTCAAGCTGATTACAACAAAATATTAAATCTGCTTCTTAATATAAAACTGCTAATGGTGGTAAACTAAAATGATGCACTATTAAAAGTGGTAACTTTTAGTTTAATTAAGTTCATCAGACCATGATATTCTCTGAAATACTGTAAGCATCCTGATTCAAAAGAAGGAAGCAGCAGATGTACTAAACTAGAATGTAATGTAATGTAAATGTAACCCGCATTCCTCATATCTTTGTTAACTGGCATATATTTTCACAAAATTTTCACAAAAATTAGTATTATAAAAATGTAAGCAATGTGTCTGGAAATATTTCACTCTGCAGTGCAACAGCTTCTTTTGTAGAAATCTGCTTTATTAATACATTTTCACTGATATTTTACTGCTGTATAGCACATGTTTTTTTGAGGAATAAATCTTTTTCATAGAGGTTTTTTTCAGCAGATAATTACACAGATGGCTTTCAGTAACAGCACTTTTTCATAACCAGATGATAATGTTTCCATTCTATGACATGTACCTGGTCTGGATGCAAGTCTTACTAGAGTAAAACATACTTTATAACAGATGAAAGAAGAGGAATGAGAAAAAAAAAAAAAAAAAAAAAAAGGAAGACATAAGAAAAAGAAGAGTCTTGTCCTCCTGATTTTACTCCATTAACCTTCTAGACTGCCAAGCAAATTCTTAGGTTTTCACGCTGCTGCTTTTGTAGTACCAATAAAGTAAACACACCATAAATTGAATTCACCTTAGTGTGCATTTTTTGCACTGAACTGTATTTCCAAGCTCCAGGTGCTTTTATTGCCAAGAAAAGAAAATTTTACATTTCATGAGATTAAAAAGGGTCTGAAAAAAATAGCTTGAAAGGTATATTACTTGATGACTCTGCCAATTTCGTAGTTCAGTTATTCGTCCTTTTTCCATTGCAGTATGTAATTCACATACATGAAGTTGCACAATTCTGTTTCACTCTCCTTCCAGTCTCCTTTCTCCTAAAAGTACTTTTTTGAGTATTCCCAAGTGAACATGAAAAGTCTCTAGTTCCTTTGAAAATTCATTTTTATTACATTAAACTTGATTATCTCAATTAATTTTTCACTTATATTTCAAAGATGGGTATGCCCCTAACATACAGTAAATAAAAATTACAAAATTCATATAAGAATAAAGGTGGTGGGGGGGGTGGGTTTATTTTAAAAAACATTTCTAAGTCCAAAACAAGTCTTACACAGTCTTAGAATTCAGAACGCTTATAAAGAAAACAGTCTTGTCTGATCTAGAATATCTGTTCTGAGGTAGTCTCTAATACAGAAATCTAACAGGATTGATTATCCTGCAGTCCAGCCCAACTAATAATTTTGTACATCAGCCTCTAGCTTCAGAGCTGTAATAAAAATGTTTATGAAACCAATGCAGTCTTCTCTGTAGGGAAAAGTAAAATTTATCACACAGATTTTTTCCCCCTTAAAATTATATTGTCAGAGAGAAAAGAGGTTCTCTTCTTCAACAACCAGAGAGTGAACTGGCAGAACCGATGGGTTCAGTTCAGAAGCAACTCTTCCAGCTCACTTTTATCAACTGCACTAAAGACTTTTAACATTGAATGTGATGCTATCAGCTAAGCAGGTTGATTGTACTGATAATAATTATTTTGTGGTTTCTTAATACAGACATATTTTCAAGTGCTTCTTGAACACTTCTAAAGAGATGGTGAGATTGCTAAAACTTGGCAACCAATATATAACTTTCTTTACTAGATAATTTGGTCCCCAACTTGCCTGGGCTCTGCTTTATTCAGCTCACTAAACTATTTCACTGCATCATTAGACTTATTTATGCATCACAAGCTCTTTAAATTCCACTGAATAGAAAAAGGAAGACTTTTTCAAAGCCTTATGGATGGCCCCAAAGTGGGAGGCTTGTAAATAACAGCCCTTCTCAAGGCTGATGAAGTAGCTGTGTAGTCCTACCAGCTCAGAAGGTAGTAATCATCTTCTTCATGAACTGCTGCTCGTCTCTAATGTAGGGCTGCGTGATACAAGGAGGAAAACCCTCTGAAATAGTATAGAGCTTGCTAAGGCAAGCATGGGACTAACTGAAATTAGCATGATGTGGATGTGAAAGCAAGAATTTCCAACAGCAATTTTAGCAAAATTGCCCATGGCTGCATAGGGAGACGGATCAAGTGGATTAATGATTTAGCCAGAAGTTGCTCAACTTTTTGATCTGCAACTGGAGTGTAGAATGGTAAATTTATTAGGAATAAGCAACTATTTAAGTACAAGATCAAAATGAAACAGCTTTTGCTTTTAAAACAAATCCAGAGAGTTATAACAGATCACAAACTGGAAATTAATCAAGTAATTGTATTATTGTTATAAATAAATAAATAAACAAATGTCACACTGAGATATCTAAACTGCAATGTTTTGTGCAAGACATAGACGTTAATTCTTCACTCTGCAAAAGCTATAGGTTCAACTGAAAACACTAAAACTTGAAGAAAGGTGTGGTCCAAGAGAGAAAGTCAAAGAAAAAAAAACCACAAACACAAAAATTATCAGAAAATTACCTTGCTGGTGAGCTAAGAAATATGACCCATAAGAAAATATTGGTAAAATTAATATTACTTAATTTCAAAATAAGTTTGTGAAAGGATGGGATAAACATATAAATACATAAAATGACTGCTAAAATGTGGAGAGAAATAAAGTCCATCTCAAAATTTAAGAGAGCATTACAAAAAATGACCTCAAAATGCAGCAAGAAAATTTTACATTGGAAAAGAAAACAACATCTAATTTTAGGATTTTCTGCAATAGATTGCTTGAAGGACTTTGGAATATTAACTGCTAAAGGCTGAAACCTCTGCATTCACCAGTATGTGCTGGGGTCTGAGCAGCTGGAACTCAGCCATCTAGAAAGGGACCTGGGGGTACTATTGCATGTCAAGTTGAATGGGGCCAGCAATGTGCCCTTGCAGCAGAGACAACTCATGGTGTCCTGGGCTGCATTACACAAAGCACTGCCAACAGGTCCAGGGAGGTGATCCTTCCCTCTCCTCAGCACTGGTGAGGCCACACCTGGAGCAGTTCTGTGTCCAGTTCTGAGCCCTCCAGTACATGAGAGATACGGACATACTGGAGAGAGTCCAGCAAAAGGCCACTAAAGTGATTAAAAGACTTGAGCATTTCACCTGTGAAGAAAGGCTGAGAGAACAGACTGCTAGAGGAAAGGCAGCTCAGGGGGGAATCTTATCAATGTATATAAATACCTGAACATATTTTTCTGCAAAGAAGTCAGAGCCAGGCTTTTTCCAGTCATGATCAGTGACAGGACCAGAGGTGATAGGCACAAACTGAAACACAGGAGGTTTCCTCTCAATATCAAAAACAACAAAAACCCCAACATTCTCAACATCAAAAAACCACTCTGTGACTGCGAGGGTGACCAAGCACTGGCACAGGTTGCCCAGGGAAGCTGGGGAGTCTCTATCCTTCGAGATATTCAAAAGCTGTTTGGACATGCTCCTGGGCAAGTGGCTCTTGGTGGTCCTGCTTGAGCAGAAGGGTTTGACCACATAACCTCCAGAAGTCACTTCCTACCTCAGCCATTCTGTGATTCTCTGAAAACAAAGGATGAGATAAACATCTATTTGAAATTATCTAGACCAGATAAAGTAGATTTCAAAGCACAGAGAAATACAGATAAGTTTGAACATTATTCTAATGGGATGTCTGTTTGAGAGATGTGGAAATTGTTCTGATTTTTTTTTCTTTTGTTTTGGTCAAAATAATTTTTAAAAGGCAAGTAATCCTGCTCTTTCTTCCTTTTAACTGCTGCCTCAGGTAGAGTGATCTCTTTAGCACACCTGACTTTTCACTGTGCTCATTTTACAGTTCCTCTTAATTTTGCAGCTCTGTAATTAAGACATGGCAAAAAGCCAGTAAATGGCATTGGATTCTTTTTATAAACTGTGGATTTTTCTTGAGTGCTGCATACTTATCTACCTCCTACTCATATGCCGTAGGTGTTTTATTCCCATACTCTGCGTATGGGAAGGAAACCATCTGTATTTATCAAAGCCTGTCTAATTCAAATATCTAGTGGTACTACTAACAGTTTCATGAAGAGGTTCACTACAGCGACAACCTTTACTCTTCTTTATGTAGCGAGTGTACACAGTCAAATCCTGCTTATCATAAGGTGAGCCTAACACCTCCAAAAATGTTCATATGGCTGAGGTGAAAAGAATTCATATTTATCTGTAAGTAGATACAAATTATTGTGCTTGTCATGAAATATCCATACATCCACAATAAACTGGTTTTATGGAGGAACACTTCTGCTTCACTGTTTTTGCAACCAAAAAAGTTGTTTACTATTCCATTAACTCCAGGTCCAAGAACATTATGCAACCATTAAAAAGCTACACCTCAGACACATTTCTAATGGGCTGGTATTTATAGACAATAAATAGGGCCAGTGTTTTGTCGCAGTAAATTACACATGAAACAGTTTAGCCATGGGAGAAAAAAAAAGGCAAGTGTCACAAATTGCTAGTAAAACTGCCAGAGCTCACAGCCTGCATTTTAATCAAAATATACTTTATTTCATAATAAAAATTGATTAAAAGTGTTTAACTAAATGTTTAAAAAAATTTAAAACTGCTGCTATAAATGACTTTTGGCATGCAGATGGCAAATAAGAACAGCTTTTCTGCTTCACCTTTGCCAGAGAAAACCATGTTTTAAACTAACAGTGCTCAGCACCCTGTTATCTAACTTGAGGGAAACAGCAGCTGAGAGCTACCAAATAAATATTGTGTTTTAGATAATGTCTTTCAAAAAGTAAATTAAGCACAGAAATTTTGGGTTCCACTTTATGCAAGTATGTGTAAGACGTCTCTGCTATTCAAGAGGGTTTTCAAATGTGCTCAAATACACTGTATATATTTTAAATTATTTCTGAAGAAAGAAAGCACAGCCAGTCAAAAAATATTCTGTCACCATTGCAGGCATAAACCTTTTTATAAAAGGTGATGGAATGCATGCTTATTATTTTGCAGCAGAAACAACCAGAATCCACTGAAATTTACACCCTTCCACTGACCTGAAGAAATGCTGAATTTAGCCCTTATATTTGACTTTGGTCTTCCAATCAGGTGCAGTACCATCCCATCCTTCAGCATATGGAACAATAAAGCATGCTGGTGCAGAAGAAACCAAAATGACAGACCATGCCAATGCATTACCACACAGTTCTTGCCTGGAAAAATAAATCCTGCTTCTTGATGTTTGTGGAAGTCAGTTTATGGCTTGTACTGGCACCCTTATAATGGCATAGCTGTAAAGTGTTACTAGTAATGAAATTAAATCCTTCTATCATCTCAAGGCAGTGCATCTAACCTGTAGAGTCTCAATTCACTAGATTTCACCATTAAGGCAGAAGAGTTGTCACTCCACACCATTGGAAATACTACAAGGCTATAATCTGCTGAGAGTAATACACTAAGGAGCGAGAATAATATGCTAAGATTGAAAGATGCATTCATTGCACTTTGTTAACAATGCATAACGGCTTGTCATTTAACCCACATGCCAACTGAATTGTACACAGTTCTTGCATAATTTATGACAAGAGAAGGGAGAGAATTTCCAGAAAATAACTACTGTGTTCTGCTAGGAGTTGCCAAACATGGGTCTCCTCTCCACTCCAAGGTAATGTGAGACTTGCCATCTGCCAGCCTGCGCTATCTTCTTTCCATTCCACTTCAGTATGGGGATTTTTTGTGCTACTGATTTACACTGATTACCTCAGTTGCAAAAGAGGTAAATCTGTCTCAGTCAATCTACATGACAAGCAATCCTTTTTTTTTTTTTTTTTTTTTTTTTTGTAATTTATGTACTAAAAACTTTATTGACCTTGAAACTTCAAGAAAGGTGTGGGAACTCCTTGCCAACTTAAAGCCTGAACTAAAGATGAATTTCCATCATGTTTCTGAATGCAAATGTTCAGGGTCAAATTATTTAGACTTGGCTCTAACATTACTTTTTAACTGTTTATATATGTTTGTACCCATATACATATACAAACCGACCATACAGAAATACCCTGTTTGTAAGGGTGACATTTTGCTGGAAAGATGTCTTCCCCAAAATCTCTGTGGTCTCTAGATGCTTTAATTTAAAAACCTGGGTTCATCTTAGAGTTCCTTAAGGAAAATAACATGTATTTATTTACTTACTTATTTTTACATTACCAAGATTTGTAATGTTCTATTTAATTCCAGAACCTTAAATTTTAAGGTTAAAAGATTTTATCCTTAAAAGATTTTTTTATTCCTCCTTGGACCACAAAATCTGGTTTTTCAGAGGCAGAGGCATCGAGGCTGGTAAAATGAACATATAAGGGAGAAAAAAAGACATTTAAAAACAGGTTCTTTCTATGGCGCATGTTCCTAGGGTAGATCTTTACTGTAGGTTCTCCAAGCAACTCGGAAAACAAAGGAGGAAGCTAACAGCTTCATTTTTCATAAATTAGCCTCAAGTCTGACCGTATTATAAAAGAAGGGAAGTCTTACCCTACTTTTCCCTATGCAGTCTATTGAAATGTTCCTGAAAAGGTGCATAAATGAGTACTCAAATCCCTGTGCTATTGAAAGAAACCTTTGGTCAGCCACACTATGAAGGGATAAGGAGGCTTCTGGCACAGCCTCCTCCCCCACTTCCTTCACTAGGGCCAAGAAAGGACCTTAAGAGTTTAAATATACTGCTGCAGTTAGCTAAGTACACCAGTATATTTCCCAAAATGAAGTTTACAGTTATGTCATACCTACATTTTCAATGGAAAAGTTTGCTTGCCTCCTTCTGTCCGCGGTGACTCAGATACCCCAGGGTTATCATCTGGAGTCTTCTTAGAGGCATTTTCCTGTTTGAGTCAATGAAAATATAGTTCACTGAGAATTCAGCAAAGACAGCAGGACAGAATCTGGTAATGAAATATGAATATTATTAATTTTAGAGGAAATTATTTTAACATGGGTTTGTTTTTTCTTAAAAAATTTCCACTGTTTTTAATGTGTATATATATAAATGTGTGTGTGTGTGTGTGTGTGTACATGTATGCGTGTATAGACCCATACCTTTCACATATTTGCCTATGTGGTTTGTTTTAATCGAAATGTGTGGAGAAAAAATGATGGCTCAACCTATGATTCAAGGGTTTTAATCACTTCAAAACTCTGATGCTACATAGAGTCAATAAAATACCTCACAGATGAACTATTCACATGACCCAGGGGAAAGTCTTTAGGTTTATTCTTTTTATAACAAGGAATGTCAATAACAGAAAAGAAACATTTCAATAGAGTTTGGGAATATTTTCAAGGGAATTGTTGCATATTTGTACCCATAGACTATATGCAGAGTTTAGAATGAATCATGTTTACAGCTGCCTTTGCAGGTAACAATGCAAGTATTTAAGTGAGTTATTTTCATCACTCTCCTGATTAAACTGACAATTAGTTTTCTAACAAACCATTAAACATTCATCAGCCAACAGAAATGCAACAGTTATGGTGCACAGCAGTTTATCTTCCACTGGATGGGTTGGAACAATATGCCTGTATTTCTAATTAGTATTTTTCAGTACCTGAAAAGGTACAATAAAACATGTAGCAATACCTTATGATACGGTTCTGTTACAGGGAAATTAAAAACAGAGTATTATAGAAAACTTTGTCTTATTCATGTAGTTAGCCAAACTGACCTTTTGTATTCAATTATTCTTACTGTCAAATGCTAAAGTTGTGCCCTGTACTGACACTCAGCTGAAATAAACAGCATAAAAGTCCCAACTGTATGAGTAGATAATTGTTCATCAGTGTCACGAGCAAACTACTTCATACAGGATGACTGACTTAAAATACTGAATCCCCCATCTGGTGAGATCTAATGAGCAATGGTGAAGTTTGAAGGTAATGAAGCAAGTTCCTTTTTGGCAGATGTTACTTGACAGCTGCATCTTGGGATCCCAGCAGCACTACTGCTGCTTCATATTAATATACACAAGAAGATATTGCAATGAAGCTTGTGGAAAACAGAGGATCCTTTTCTCTTCAATGGGCTGCATTTTATGTCTCTTATATCTAATCCACTTAGTAGGTTTTGATTTCAAAAGACTGTTCAAAGTTTATTAAATTGTGTTTTTTCAAAAGCTTTAGCTCATGCTTTAGCCCATATGCTGTAGGTTGAATGCCTGCAGCAAATAAAATTGACCTAAAACAAGCATGTCAAGGTGTTTGTTTTTATTTTCTTCCCCTAAGGCAAAAGGGAAGAAACATGGTTTTGGGTCACGATTCAGCACATGCATCTTATGGCATACACATGCCACATAGCATCCACAGTGAGCTCCAAAAAGCTCTATTGCATCCTGTTCAGCAGCTTTTCACTCTCCCAGGGGAAAAATTCCTGGTGCTGCTACCTGAATCGCAGAAGTGCCCCCAAGGTAGGCTGCTCTTAAATATCAGGTGCACCACTGCATACTCCAGGTCTCAAAAGGCCAGAGTAAGGCAGCTGCTGGGCTGAGAAACCATCTGAAACTGAAAACAGGAAAGGCAAAGGTGTCTCTTCCAGGCACTAGCTCCACCAAAAAACTGTCCTATTGCCCACAGGAAGCCTACTCCACACTATCAGGCCCAGGATATTATTGTTAATCTCTTCAGCATTAAATAATATACTAAAAATTCAGAATTACTTTCCTTCTTAGGAAATTAAATGGCCACAATCAGTTTGTGTTTTCTTGGCCTAATTATTGCAGTGCACTTGAGAATCCCAACACATACTACAATACATATGCAAAGCAGTCAACATGAATACTTTTGTTTGTTATATACTGAATATCAAATTAATACTAAGTTCCTAGCTTGATCCTCTAAACTCTTAGAGGGCTTAAAGTGGGATCTAAGATAGAGGCAGTCTAAGTTGTAAGCCCTTCCAGAAAAGTTATGATCCTTGGTGGCAATGACAAAACCAATGGGAAGTAAATACTGATGGAGGCCAGGGACTTTCAGCAGCAGAATTTCCTTTTTTTAAAAAGCAGAAATTTGCATGTATTCAGATTAATTCTAATCGCAACCTTATTCTACACCTGTTTAAAGGATTTTTAGGGTAATGCCCAACGTGAAACATTTAGAATTCCTGATGAGAGTACTCTGTTTCCTGGTCCCTCTCCCTCATATCCAAATCGCTTTACCTTGTAATGGAACTTACCAGCTATCTTTATACGTTATGGCCAAAGGACTTTTTTTCTAGAAGATGCATTTATTTTTGCTTTAGAAACTTTATGGAAATCCTCCTCCTATCAATCAGCATTGGTAGCTCTGTTCTACTCTTTTTACATACTAGGAGTACATCTTCAAGGACCCTGCTATTTGTGTCCACTTACACAGCATCCTATGGACTTGCAGTTATCCATTTATTTAAGAAATTTGAAAATTGTTTTACAGATTTTCTCAAGGGGATTATTCATTATTTTTGCTTTTAAAATAGAGCAGTTTTGTGCTTCTCTGAAATACAAGCAGCACAGAATTATCAAAATAAATGTTAACTTTGAAAGCTTTAGGAGTGGTGACATACTAGGAAAGGGAATTGCTAAACCAAAGTCTCTCAACAAGCTCTTCTGCATAAATACATTAAAATCATACATTTATTTAACCTTCTGCAGATACTTAGATTCTGAAAGTACCTGAACAGTTACAAGTTTGCATAATTAACTTTAAGGTTTACATAGATAAATAACAACTAATAGGTTGGAACATATTAAGTGACATATAAACATGAAGAAAAAATACATTATGAAGTTCACAGAATTTCTTTTGTACGGTTTAGTATATTTTAATCTCTATAAGAATCAGAAAATTAAAAAATACCCATGGAGAGTTCAGGTAGGCACAGTTATGCTAAGGTTAATTAGTTACCATCCTCTCCATAGACAGCTCCCTTTTGTTTTTCAGATATTCACTCATACAGAGATACAAGAATGCTTTTGATGATTCCTTGATTAAGAGCCAACAAAGCAGGGAGCAGAGAGAGGGCCAAGGAAAGCTTTTACTTTTATAACCTAGAACATAGCCAGGATCTACAGCTTCAGACACAGCCACAGAAACAGCACTCAGGAGCCCTGGCAGAACCCAACAGATAGTGGAATAGTAACCCAAAGCACCTCCCAAGAGATAATGGTCCCGTTTTCCAAGAGGAAAATTCACTCATCACCTAATGGTGTGCAGGTGGCCAGAGATGCACTCTGCACCACTGAGCAGCGTTAGGTATACATCCTTCCTAAGACCTCTTCTTGCTGCCCTGAGCACAGCTATCACCAAGACAAAACACCAGTCACTGCCTTTGCTCAGAAAAGAGCAGGACTTGCTAATAAAGTCTTAAATCCCTTGTTCATGCAAATCTGTAAAATTATTTGTGCCAGGGCACTGAAGTCCCAAGCCAGGAAGTATCATAAAAGAAAGAAAAAGTCCTTCATAAGAATAATGCCTCCTAATAGCCACTAAGAGACAGAACAAAAAGAATTGAAAAACATTTCTAGATTTTATATCTGCCAATATCTCCTTTAGACTAAAAGGAGAAAAAGCACATTTCTAATGTATGACTTCACTTTTTTTATCTGCAAGATAAAAGGGTGGCTCAGTTGAAAAAGATCTGATGCTTTACTGCATTTCTTTTCTGATAAAATCCTTTAAATACAACCATTTGCCTGTTCATCTATCAAGGGAATTCCAATGAGAACATTCCGTTCCTTTATTTTATTCCAGCACCTTCATAACAATACATATGAATCATAGCACGCATTACACTGCAGTGCTGCAACTTTGAGTTCAGTTTTTTCACTTTCTTTTCATGGTGAGTCTACAGGAAAGTATTCTTCAAGTGCTATCTCACAAATTAATTACTACCAAAGATTTGCTTTGTTTCTCTTTCTTTGACTTTTCAGACTTCAGATTTCTATACCTGCTTTTGAAATGTTTTATGAGAAGTATTCTTGTATAACGCTAAAAGTCAACCTATCCAAATTATTTCTGACTCAGGGTCTATTATATTCAGTGCAAAAATTTCTACCAGAGAATGTATTTGAGGCCCACTCATTACTCTTTGTGGCAATTATGAGTTCTACAAGACAATATAATCATGAACTCAAAAAAATCTCAAAGGTTTTATAGACCATCAAAACTTTCTTGCTGATCTCCATCTGTTCCAAAGATAATGAATACTCTTTTCTTTCAAGCACTCTGCTTTATCAGCATATTTTTTTGCCATTGCAGATTTTATCTTGGATTTCTTGAGAAGTGTGGTTTGATTTTACTTTGGTTTGATTTTTTTCTGTTAAAGAAAAGGGACAGGAATGGCTCCTGGCCCAAAGCTTATCTGTTGCTTGTTTTCTTTTTCCCAAGCCAAGCATCTGGTCAATAAACAATAAACTGAAAAAACCCCAAACTTAGGCAATGTTGGCAACCTCAATGCCATAACCTCTGTGGTGACAGCTTAAAGCAGCTGCAGATGACTGCCCCTTATATAGCAGCTTCATTGCCTGCAGCCCTTGTTTCAAAACAAAACAGGCTCAGGTACTCCAGCCCAGCTGGATTTATCAGATCAGGTGGAGCACCGTGCTGGTGCAGCTATTGCAATCCCAAAACTGCTACAACCATCGAGCCCTGCTGGACACGTACATGCAGTCTGCAAAATACTTCAGAGCTTCACTGTATTTCTGTTAGCAGGCCTTCTCTTACTAGGCCGGGCAGTACAAGAGCACAAGCTGCCCTGCACAAACCAGCTCAGACCCAGCTCAACAGTTGCTGGGCCAGGCCAAGCCGAATAAGCCCAGCCAGACCTGCACTGCTTCCATGTAGTCAGCTGGATGTGTCTGCATCACTCTGCCCACTGCCTGTGAGATCACAGAATCAATCTGCGTGATTGAATGTGATAGAATGCTGTGGAATTGAAGGGACCTTAAAGATCACCTAGTTCCAACCCCCTGCCATGGCAGGGACACCTTCCACTAGACCAGGTTGCTCAAAGCCCCATCCAGCCTGGCCTTGAACACTTCCAGGGATGGGGCATCCACAGCTTCTCTGGGCAACCTGGTCCAGGGTTTTACCACCCTCACAGTAAAGAATTTCTTCCTAAATAGCCTCTCTAAATCTACCCTCTTTTAGTTTAAAACCATTCCTCCTTGTCCTGTCACTACATGCCCTGCTAAAATGTCTGTCCCCATCTTTCTTATAAGCACCCATTAAGTACTGAAAGGCCACTGTAAGGTCTCCCCGGATCCTTCTTTTCTCCAGGCTGATCAACCCCAACTCTCTCAGCCTGTCTTGATAGGGGAGGTGCTCCAGCCCTCTGATCATCTTCCTGGCCCTCCTCTGGACCCAATCCCACAGCTCCATGTCCTTCTTATGTTGGGGGCCCCAGAGCTGAATGCAGTACTCCAGGTGGGGTCTTACAAGGGCAGAGTAGAGGGGGAGAATCACCTCCCCCGACCTGCTGTCATGCTTCTTTTGATGCAGCTCAGGATTCAGCTGGCTTTCTGAGCTGCAAGTGCACATTACTGGGATATGCTGAGCTTTTTGTCCACAAAGTCCTCCTCAGGGCTGTTCTCCACCCATTCTGTGCCCAGCCTGTATTGATACCCACGTGCAGTACCTTGTGCTTGTTGAACTCCACGAGGTTCACAGGGGCCCACCTCCCAAGCCTGTCAGGGTCCCTCTGGATGGTATCCCTTCCCTCCAGCATATCATGCCCAGACGGGGCATTGCCTGAAGCTGGTGAGATGCCTGCAGCTCCAGCAGGAACTGGTGCATGCTGAAGGTACACCAGTGCTGGCATTGGTTCTGCAAGCACATTTGTCACATGGGGTTGCTCTTCTGACGGTGGAAACAGGACATGACTAACACAGCACTCCTGCAGAGACATGCACAGGTTCTGCACTCTCCATGGCCTCCACATTCAGCTATCATGTATTTTAAGATGTTCTTTGCGAGATTATCTGAAAAAGATGACAAACTTGAACTATTACAGATCAAAGACAAGGACATATACCGTATGCAAGTAGTTCCAAACCAACAAAGACTACCTTGTTAACTGTTCCGTCTATTTTATGCCAACAGACCTACACAGTTCTCCTCCCACAATTACTAAAAGGTATACTTATACTAAAAAGTATGTTACAAACCCAGATTTTAAAGTGCTCAAAAGAAGGCACAGAGCATTGTTCCTGTCTCACTGCTGCCTAAATTAAGATTAAATAGTTTGTTCAGCACTGCAAAAAAGATGAGGGGCAGAGAAAGGACTTCTTTTCTGATTCAGAATTAAATGCTCCATCCACTGAACCGTGCCATATGCATCAGCTTATTTTATTTCAGATACACTTGATCACTGAACTGTTTCTGGTTTGTCATTTCCTTTGGAGGCACAGAGAAACCGAAATGAAGGGAATAAAACAAACAATTGAGGAGTAAAGCAGGCAGTAACATAAAAATTGGGGTGAGCAGTGCTCTGAGAATAAAGGTTAAGTAAGGAAAGAAAACAAAGAAAACCTGATGAATGTAAAGGGAACAGTTTAGCTGCCACAGCTCTAGCTGTACACAGAGTACATTACCCTGGCCAAAGCTCAGGGCTTATGCCATTAGCTTGCTTTCAGATCCTGAAAAAACAATGTATTCCTGAGAGATTAAGAAAAAAACACATCACATACCATCCCAGGGATAATTGTTAACAAAGGCCATCCACCTGTGCTGTCCTGATAAAAAGTACTGGCATTTCCTACCGTCTCAACACTTCTATGTCAATGAAGAAGGTGACAAGCAAGTGTTCCTGGGCTCCTGGAAGCACTCATTCAAGCATGTAAAGTGCATCTTTAGAGCAGAGGCTGCTGCTTTCTCTTCCTGAATAGATGAATTTGGGAATTATCCGTGAAGATAACAGGAATACATGATCAGCTCTAAATTTGCCAAGTATTCTCACCATGGTGATGGTCTAAATTTATTCCAAGTTACAGTAGTATCTTAATCCTTCAAGTAGCACCTAATTTAATATCCTGATTCATTACCTGAAAGAAGCAGGAGAAAGCAGTTTTTGAAAAAACACAACTCTCAGACAGTAGCAATAAATGACAGTCTCAGTAGATTTTTCATGCCCAGGTCTCATAAAGTAATTTTTTAAAACAGACTAAGGAGCCTTTTGAAATCCAAATAAGTTAAGAGGGATACTGCAGAGGCTGTGAACATTTTGGTCATCACTGAAAAAAACAACCAACCCAACAAAAAAACAGAGAAAATTTTATACCCTACAACTTTGCTCCAACTCTCCATTCATATTAAAAACTCTTTCCTAAGTGAAACTGAAATACACTGTTCATCGCAATCTGCTGGGTCTGTTGGCTTGGGTTCTCTTTAGAGGTTTTTTCTTTGCAAAATATTTTGAAACATTTTAGTTTTGGTCCAGTTCAGAATATATATGCAAATTTGTTTTCCATTAAGACTTCGTTTCCTAGACCAACAGGCTAGGAAACTAAGCTAGCTTTTTACTGTAAAAAACACAAAACAAAGGTGGTAAGTAGAAGATGAAGAACGTATCAGCAAAAAACAGAGAGAAATGTATCATTAATAGAATGAATACAATAATTTCAGGTGTTTTTTTAATGGGGCTTGTATACTTCACTGTAGACTCATGTCCAAACCAGTTTGCCTTGTGATTATTTTCAAGTAAAGATAAAAAAAAAAAGAAGCTTGACCAGAGTTTTGCCAAAGGATGAATATAACACTCATTTAATAAGAAGCATTTCTGCAACTGTTACACCTGTTATGGAGCAGACGTGCAAGGCATACAGTTGCACTGACTTCATTTAAATACACAGGGTGGAGGTCTTGTCTTGGAGTCTACCTGCTCTAAAGCTCATAGTAGCTACTATGTCATTCATTTGTCCTAGCAATATCAAGGTGCCAATCATTATTATTATTATTATTATTACTGTTATTATTATTTTCTTACATTTCCTATTGTGCGACCACAAAAATGCACAAGCAATTTATTGTTTCTTTAGTGATACCTAAAATATTTTCTTGATATAAATTTAAACCTAAAACCATATGATTCAGGTATACCGTTATATAAACATACCCTAATCTCAAGAATTAGAAAACAAGTAAATTCATCCAAAACATATTTGTCAATAGCTAGATAACTTAAAACATAAGATTTAATCCAATTCTTGGATGCTTATGGTTAGCAAGTCCACTAGTTAGGGAAAGTTGGAAACCAGAACTAATTCAACTAGAGCCATTTTTAAATGGATTGCAGGAAGTCCATAAACTACTTCTAGCTTTCTGTAGCAGGTAAGCAATGCACTGACACACGAAGAGAACACAAAACCAGAAAAAAAATATGAATCTTCTGAAATAGAATATCTATCCCAACTCTTCCAGTCATACTTCCCTGCATTTGGAGCAATATTTTGTTATCTCTCTAACTCCTAGGAAAGTGTTTATTCTCTAGCAACTGGCACATATGGCACTATAAAACACAGTTGCTTTAGCTCATGAAAAAGAGTTTCATTGTAGATGCTCTGCCAAAGGGTGTAAAGCCTGGACTTCAGAGCAATTAGACACATCACAGGTGACACACTTGGCTCTGAAAAGGGGGAAATGACATTTGTTGAACATATGAGCACTTTATGCCAACTGCTTCATTCACAGGCATCTTCTGCCAGAAAACCTGAAAGGCATTTTTTTCGCACTGGGATTGCAGCATAGGAAGATGGAATAAAACAGAAAAAAATATTGTATTCAAAACTGAGAACCTTGGCTAAACCAGAATGGGCACTGCTACACCCAGGTAAAGAAAGACAGAAAACGGCAGTAAAAAGAACTTTGCTACCTGGACAGCTCCTTGTTCATTCGTGCCAGTCACATTTAAAAGAGGGCAGACACAGAAATGACACTGCTGACAAGATTCAAACAGGTTTGAAGTCCTGACTCAAAAAAATGACCCCACATAGGAACACATGCCTTTTGACATCAACCTAGAGAGAAAAAATCTACTGACTTTCCCAACATTTTTGACCCTGTCAAAGAAAAAAGGCAAATTTTCAATCCTGTGACTTAGAAAAGCATCATGATTATCAGCAGGGAAACTGCTTCTGTGCTAATGGAAAAGCAGAACACAAACCTTGCTCTGAAGGAAGCAGCAGGAGGGTAGCCAAACGGTTCCTGGGAAAGGCACTGCTCACTCTTGACCTTTCAAGCAACAAGGATCAGAGAACACAGCTTAAACAGATTTTTCTCACCAGCAGAACTCAGACTGCAAATAGCAACACTTTTCTAACCCCTGTTTCATCCTTGTGTAACTCCAGCCATCTCTGTGGTATGTCTTGTTGTTTCAAATGTACATCTTACATGTGTTGTGTGGTCAATACACACAAGAGCAAGAAACAGAAAAATGTGGCTATGACTGCTTCCATTGCCTTCCCACACTACCACCACAGGAAAAGAGGAGGAATTTAGTGCCATTTGAACCACACAGCTCTGGCATGGCTGAAGGGATTCCTAGAAGTCCTTGCTCACCACTGCCTAGGATAACTTCTGATCCATGGTAAGGGCACTTTGCAATGCAGGTCCCAGCTTGGCCAGCATCACTTTTACAGAGCCTGCAGCTTCCTAAGCTCTGTCCTTAGGATCTGCTACCACATCATTGTCTGCCATAGGTAGGGACTGCAACATTTGTAGAATGTGCTGGGAAGAGAGGTATGTTGGGAAAGAAAAGCCTCATTTCTGTTCTAAAACATGCAAGGAAGACATAAGAATAAGGATTTAAAACTTGGATTGCCATCATACAAATTATCAGATGGTGGCATTACCACATACTTGAAAAAGAAAGACCTAGAACAATCCTCAGGCCTCTGAATAAGCATCTGCAAATAATTAAATAGCCAGTCTGGATTTGGAGGCTTTAGGTTTGGGGTTTTTGTTTGTTTGTTGTTTTTTTTTAAGGTTAGAGAACCAGACACTCCTTTACTTTGCTCAGAGACGTGTTACTGTTGCAATGGAGAAATCACCTGGCTGGCAATAGAAGTGAAAAATTCTTGTTAATTTTGAGTTTCTTTAATGTAACTAGGAACTTATTGTATCTGAAAACAGATTGGGAAACTTCTCGGGTTTATATTGTACTAGGAAAAAAAAAATACAAAAAAAAGCCAAACCAAACCCAAACCCCAAAGGGAATTAGAGTGACTACAAGTTTTTCCCAACATAAATCTTAATTACTTTTACTTAACTGCAAAAGTGGCCATAAATTCCCTTATGCAAATGGCAAGGAGTACAGACTACAGCAGGAAATGAAAGGAGGAAATGAATGGAGGAACAAGAGCTGACCTTTCTAGGGAGGTAGGTGATGGCTGCAGGCAGCCCTCTGATCCACAGCTCAGCAGGATCCATCCCTGAATTTAAGCACATGCACCAGCTCAAAAATGGCACATACAAGGTCAGAGGGCTTCAAATCCATCTTCATCTGATCATTTTCCTACAGTTCCAACAAAGAAACATGACATACTTTTGGATGGATGTGTCCTTACTGTGCAGGAACCCTCCCCAATATTGTACAGCTTTAAATCACTGCAAAAAAAGAGGCATCTCAGGGAAGTGTTTTAAGAGGATTAGTTTCTCATTTTTGTTTTGTGAGCAAAGCTTCATGAGCAATGAATGATTTTGTGAGCTGTGAATGATAATCTGAAGGGAGACTATGTGGGATTCATGACTATTTATGGGAAGGTTTATAATGGAACTGGTCATGTCACCATTGACATTTTTCCTGTCTATTCTTTTAACATACAGGAAGAAAGTCAAGGAAAAGAAATGAAATAAAGAAGAATAGTTGCGTTCCTTCCTTCATTGTACTTCGACAAGCTGAATAATATAGAGTCATTTGCTGTGAAACAGGGCAAAAAGTCCACAAATGTTAATAAATCTCCATAGGTTTTACAATATTAATTTTTCTATAGCCTATATTGGTGTTAATTCTGAAGTCTTGTGCTAGCAGTAAAGGCAGAAGACCTTGTATTTCAAACCAGTACTACAGGTTTGAGCCTGCTGTATTGAACACCAACTCAAATTGCTAGGAATGAGGGCTGTTTTAGTAGTTCCCATGAAAAATTTAAATCTATATTTCAAGTGGTATTTCAAATGCCACTGAGCTCCTGTGAATGCTGAATAGACAGAACAAGAATGTTTCATCTCCTTATTTCCTCAATGATCTTTGAGCCACTCTGTGGAGTATAGCTGCACATTTTCAACCTACGGGCAAAACTGAGTACATAAATAAGAGTATAACAGTAAAAAAAAAAAACAAACATTTCAAATATGCTGCATTCACAAACATACTCAGTCAGAAGGATGGGTTGCTTCTTATAGGAGAAATAAGCTATATTAAAATTGAAAGGGGACCTTAGAATACATCCCCTGCTGCATGTGGAGTACAGCTTGTTTATAAATCCTAATCATGTGCCCAGTAACCTCAGGGAGGAGTGTGACCCTAATCCTCAAAGTCTGCAGTGAGCAGCTGGAGGTGATAGTGTGCAGCTACCTGCACCCCACAGCTGCAGGAGCACCTTTTGGGATCAGATCTTCCACCTATGCCAAGACAGTCTTGTGTTCCCTAAAGCTGCCCCCAACACTTTTGCACCTGAGCAAGATACTCCTCAAAAACCAGCTGCTTGGAAAATAGGTTCCTAAAGCACTCATTGACCTATATTTCAATAGATGAGATTAACCATTTAAATCCTCAGCTATAAGTCTATGTTGTTCTCCTTTAGCAAGAACCCTGTCTCCTGGAGAATTTCAGCAGTCCTTGGTTCTTACACTGGGCACAAGCAACCTTCCTGCATTCACCAAGTCCTCCTTACCACTTGCTAGTTGAAAACATTTTTCCCTTTGGGAATTTGGGATTGGTGGCCAAGACTAGCAGGCTTGTTCCACAACTGGAACAAGTCATTTTTTAAAAAAGCGACACTAGTGTGAAAGCCAGCCTACATGCATTTATTTTTCACCTTCCTGTATACTTTTCCACAAGACAAAAGGAATGGCTCCTCTCTGGGGATAAGGCAGAAAAACAACATTTTTCTTCCTAATGCCTGCTCCAATCCCCTTGTATGTGCACAACTATCCTCATTGCAAATTTTTTGTTTCAAACTGTTTTGGTGACTCAGCTGGACAGTGGGACGGAACCACTAAAGGTAGCTGATTTCTCTAGGGATTTTATTCCACGTAAAGAGGCAGAGTGCAGAAATCCCTCAGCTTATGCTGGATGATAATACACACAGACCATGCAATTCAGCCCCGTGAAGCTAGCCAGGCACACATTCCAAAAGCAGTGTGACTACGTTTTTAAGGTGGTGTGTACAATCTAACAAGCTCAGCTGTCCCCAGACTTATTAGGATCTAATTCAAGGATCTCTGCTGTGTTCCTACTGAGCTGCAACATTTGCCTGATTAATATTTTCTAGTATGAGCTAGTAGAGTGATTACTTTTCTCTGTTGCTTTAGGCAGCAAGGCTACTTCTGCTACCAAGACATCTGTAAACATTTAAGGGATATTTCATCTCAGGCAGAGGATCCAGGCACTCTGTTAACCAAAGAACACTGTTAGATCATGGCCCCAAGGCCCCACTGCCCACTCAGGTTCAGGCTCAAGTTGTCCCAGTGTTTTTTGGATCCAGACTTTTGTTAATTTTTGAGAGGTGAAGAAAAAGAAAAAAGAAGAAAGAAAAGAAAAAGAAAAAAATAAAAAGGGGTATTATTTTAGATAACTGCTCCTTTGTTCCATGTCTGAAACACCAGAGATGAATACTGACCACAACTTCCAAGCAGCTGCTTATACTTTCAGCAGCAAAAAAGCAATCCTTCCAATGGCAGCTGTCTGAGCACTCCCTTGTGATCCAAGATTCCAGGGGTCCAGTTTCAGCATAGCAGGTCATGGCCTCCAGGTGCAAAACTTCAAGCCATTATCAGTGAGATACCACCCAGTAGGATCTGTCCAAGTCATCCAACACACACATTTAGGATTCCTGTAGTTTTCCACTCCCTTTCAGCTTTCCTCTCAAGTTCATTGGCTGTCTACCCAAGTTTTTCAGCTCCTCAGCCTGGTTTTGGGACAAGAATTAAAAAAGACACAGTATGTTTTACATCAGAGCACTGACTGCTGTGTGATTATCTAACTCTCTCCAAAAAGAGGAAACTCAGCACAGTCTCAATAATCTTTTGTAAAACAAAAAAAAAGGGGGAAAAATAATCAAAGAGAACAGGAAAAATGGGATATTATCCATAAAGCTTAGAGGGGAAAACAGAACCCAAACTCATCCAGGTATTTCCTGAGGCTCTGCCTGAAACTAAGAAGAATAAATATTTTAAAAGTGCTTGGGGGGAGGAGGGGGGAAGCATTTAAAAATTACATCTCAAACATATTATATTTGCTACATTTTATTTTTCATATATTAGCACCAGCAAATTAAACTCATTACAAGAACACTGCATAAACTCATGGTTTATAGAATTTACCTTGTTTTAATTTTGGCAATAAATTCTAGTACTAATAGTTATTAGGAAAGGATAAGAAAAAAAAATCTAAAGAGAACTATAGCCTGAAAGCACTTTGAAATTAAAAGGAAATCTGGTCTTTATTTTGTGGAGAGTGTTAGTAATAGAATATAGCATTAATGAAGAAGCTTGTTTACATTAGACAGCACAATGTTTTTGCTACAAACACAAATTAACATATTTGTTTCTAGTGCAGAAATCTATCCTATCAATTTGTCCTGAGAGGCTTTGTTTTCTCACTCCTCAGGGCGTCTAGCTGTTGGAAAAGAAAAAACATTGATTTAAAACTCAATTCTGTAAGACTTAATTGTGGGAGTGGATCTTACTCACAAGTCATCCCCATGAAGCTACTGGAAATGCTTGTGTGCACAGGAATTAGAGCTGGCTGAGAATTTATTTTTTTCTTTCTTTGCCCCTGGAAACAATTTGTGCATGAATACTGCAACTTTTGAGGAAATATATGAGGTTTTACATTGAAATTTCAGTAAGTTATCTTTTTTTACTGGCCAAGCTGGAAGAGAGCACAAACAGGAGGTAGGAACTTGACTGTGCTCAGAAACACACACAGCAGTAGTTGTCTGAGGCATGTCCCCCTCAGGCTCTCAGCTGAAATGTTCTGCCTTTTTTAAAACACTCAGCTATTGACAGGGCTAGAGAAAAAAGAGATAGAGCAGTCAGGATTCAGGTCTCAGATGCCAAGGTCCCATGCTGAGGTGCCTGGACATTACAAACCTCTACACATGGTAAAGCAGTTGGATAGGGATGAAGGCCTTAGAGGGGAAACTTCCGCTATGGTCTGATTTCTAGTCTGGAAATTAAAGAACTTCTCTAGCAAGTGGGAAAAAATTTTAGCAAGAGGCTCAGTTATAGTCTCGCATCTCCTATATATATATATAAAAATAATAATTAAAAGTACATTTCCTGAGGGCAAGAGTGTCTTGGCTGGTATCTGCTTCTTTCACAGATTTGGAAAGGGATTTTCCACACAGCTTTGCACACAGAGGCTTAGACTCAAAGGACAGCTTTTGTCTTGCACTCACACAGCACACGGTACAGTGAAGGTCTTGGGGCTAACACCACTGTCCTGGGAAAACTACAATTATGTGCCATTTTAGTACGGCCAAGATTAGGACACTCACACTTGTCATTATAAGAAGTTCTGCTTGTACAAAAAAAAAAAAAAATTACAAAGTTATGGTGAAGGAAAAAATACCTCAGTTCTTCCATGTTAAACCATTCCTGCTCTGGTCATTGCGCTAAATCAGCATTAGCAATGTGCTCTTTTATGCCTTTGAGGCAGACATCTAACACCTGATCACCACCCTTCAGCCGCAGGTTCTTCATAATGTCTGAGGTACCTTTTCATTGACAAGCCCAAGACTGTGCATTTCTTTGTCTCCTGCTTGCAAGTTCTCACTTCTTGCTTGGAAGGATGGTGATATTTACTAGTCTACTGAAGCTGCATAAACAGACCTTTATTTTTTACTGTTTGCTGCTAAACTGTTTGGGATTTAACCTCCCATTTGCCAGAAAAAAAAACCAGTTTCATGCATAACCAACACAGAGAGATGCTCTGACTGTAACTGTAATTGTGAATCAGAGCAAAACTCAACTTAATTATGCATTATTATGTACTTCCAGACAACTTGATCAATCCTTACCATGCACCAGTTCGAAGCACATTTAGTCTCAAATGTACCACAACACTGACGAGCCAGATGGAACCTAATTTATTCAAACATGGTTGCAGGTCCAGCCACAGAACTGAGAACGCATCAGAAACCCAAAAGCTTTCTCTGCTGCTCCAGCAAGTCCTGCTGCCTGCACTGATCCAGGTCTCTCAGCTAGCATACTACCAGTGCTCAGGTCAGCTAGATTAAAAACAGGAGAGCTCCAATATTGTCCTGAGTCCTACAGATGCGCATATATACATCTACATACATATACAGACTAGTAACATAGCTTTGGCTTTTTTGTGAGTTACTCACCCATGCAGGAAGCTACTGTTTAGTAGAGTTGGGATTTTTTAATAGTCATACTCATCTTCAAATATTTTTTATGGTTTAACTTTTTAAATTTGAAAGATCTCTCCACAACCAGAGGGAACCAAGCTCTTCTATAAATACAGATTATTTGAGAAGACAAATATTAAGGATTACCCTGCTGTTACTTTTAAGCCTCACTTCACAGTTCAATGCTACGTGAGGGACGTGTGAGCTACTTCTGAGACAAAGTACATTTCCACAGGCATAGCACAGTGTTACGCAGTGATAAACTGTGTCCCATTCATGAAGAAACACACTTCATCTGCAAGGTCCTGGATCAATGGTAAGTACAACCAATCTCCTGACAGGAGGAACAGGGGTTTTTTATGACCACCACATGCTTGTACTTGATAGAGACAAGGTTTCCTATTGATGTCTGCTGTAGAGAAAAAGGATTGATGTAATTAAAGCCAAGGACCCAGGAGAGACATATTCAAGTACCCTCATATGGGACTTGGACAACGGCAAATTCTGTCTGTGCTTATATTCCCATTTCTAGGAAGCGGAAAAGTAGCTTTCTCATTTCTTCCAGGGATTTTGTGTGCATAAATATGTGGTACTTACAAGTACCATGTAAAATGTAAAATAGAGTCTGAACAACAGCCTCAAGAAGATGAGCATGATACCATTCTTTTAAAGCAAGAATATTAAATCAGTTAAGCAGAAGTATATCATTAAACTATTCTTCCCAAACTTGTAAGAAAGATCATTCCCCTGAAGGTGACTTGTCAGGAATGTATGTGTTCTCTGTAAGTCACCAATCTCAATTTGCAGTTTTTAAACATTACTGATAGTAGAATGAATGCATTTATGCCTCAAAATGGGGTATTTTCAACAGCTACCCACAGAATCACCTACCTGTCAAATTTTCCCATCATGCACCAAGAAGAAATAAGGTAAGAGGAATGGGATTTCTCTTCCCTAATGTTGTGGCACAAACATTTAAATCTCAGCTAATTACCCAAGGTTTCCTTTTAAGACCACGTTGTGAATACATTCCTTCTAGCATGCGATTCATCTCATCCTAAAGCAGACAACTAAAAATAGGTCAGAACTGCAGGCTAGGAGGGTTTTTACTTCCATCAGCTGCAGCAGGAGCAAGCATGAGAAGGTTACCTAAGAAGGTCTATGCAGTGTCCCACCATGGATCAGTTTTGTCTCATTGTTTTGTGTAGGCTGTCTTTATCTCATTTCTCTTGTTTGTGTTTAGAAAGTCTTTTAGCATAGTCTAAAATAACAGTTTCCCATAATGTAATGTGTTTAGAAAGAATATTAAATGCAGATTACACTTTTTCCTTCCTGAGATTAACATTTGTTATGCAAATCGATTGTACTAAAATTTTCTGTAGCTTGAGTTTTGTCATACATAGCTTTGTAAAGAATACAGAAAGTTTAAATGCTATGCTGGTCTTTTTCTTCCTTCTGAAGTAGTAGATGTTCCTGTTTCCACAAAAATGTGATGTTCTCTGAAGCCAAGCAATACAAGCTATGGGAGAAGAAAATAATATCTAGCATCCCGAAATTACTATCTTTTTGATAAACACATTTTTTCACAAGTTCCTTAAAAAGATAAGTCTAGGACTGATCTTCACAGGACTTATAACTGTATGCACATCTCTGTGCAATGACAAAGATCCTCCAGTCCTCTGCAAAGAAAAGATTAAAAGCACAGCTTGCCCACAAGAACAACACTGAGGATTCAAAGACTTGCTCAGAAAATTTCATAAGCAACAAGAAGATATCTACACAAGAATAAAGAAATTCTGTCACTAACAACTAAGTTACATGCTGACAGCTTTAAAAAAATCAACACATATTTTGCCCATGAACACCAGGATTTAAGAAAACATTTATGCTTTAAACAGAGAACAGCTTCCAGAAGAAGATAATTTTCCTAATTTAGCTTCAGTGATCAATAACATGTTTTCAGTAGAGGCATCTTGGGAAGATCTACTCGATAAGCAATCACATTCACCAGAAATACCTCTTACTAGTGGTTACTTTATAAACAATTACTTCTGAAATGAAAGACATTAGTAAAATTACATTTAAACCGTTGCCATAAATACACCAAATAGGACCTTAAAAAGAACAGAGAAGGAAAGATATCGTATGATTTTGTGGCTTTTTCACATAACATTAAAGCAAGAAAGAAACCAGAATTTTAGTTACAAAGCAGTAGTACAGATCTGCTTGTTGTTTTTACCATCTTTTACAGGATGAAAAAAAAAAAGTGATGTTTTTAATCCATTTTAGAGTAGAACAGAGAAAGGGAATTGATCTGACTGGGTTTTTATCCTTGAATATCCAACAACTTCTTTTCTTGACAAACCTCTTCATATATCCAAGAGATCTTAGGAACCTGTGAGCTGCTGAGCAAAAAGTAATACAACCACCTCAATATATAAGCTGCATTGAAAAGGCCATTATCATTTTCTTCTAACAGCCAGACGAAAAGAGCTGAAAATTATCTCAAGCAGAAGCCCAAGCTGCATCAGTAGGGGAGGGCCTGTCATGTTTCTGAGACCCTGGGCAAAGGAGCCACCAAGCATCTGGAGATAATTTCCAGTGCATCCCAGATATGCTCTGGGTTGCTTCCTGCACTGGGTGCAGGTGCCCAGGTGCTGGCAGCAGGGGGCTGCAGGGGTGGCCTCTGTGAGGATAGGCTGGGGCTGTCCCATGCTCCCCTGTGGTAATGTATTTAAGACATGGTAAAAAATGCTGCACAGCATCTGCGAGAGAGTGAGAAAAATGTGAGAGAAACAGCCCTGCAGATACCAAGGAGGAGAAGGAGGCAAGGAGGCGCTCCAGCAGCCAGAGCAAGGATTCCCCTGCAGCCCATGGAGAACCCACACTGGAGCCGATGGACATTCCTGAAGGACTGAAGCCCATGGAGAGCCCATACTGGGGCAGGGAAAAGTGTGGGGAGGAAAGAATGGCAGAGAGGAGCTGTTATGGACTGAGCCCAAGCCTCCATTGCCCACTCCACTGCCGCACCACTTGGGGTGTGAAGGGGCTACAGGAATCTGGAGTGAAGGAGTGAAGTTAAGCCTGTGTAAGGGGGAGGACAAGTCTTGTTTCAATGTTTTTTCTTTTATTTATCACTATCTGAATTAGTAATTACATTTTTATTTTAATTGACAATAAATTAATTTTCCCTAAGTTCAGTCTGGTTTGCCTGTGATGGTAACTGCTAAGCAACCTCCCTGTCTTTACCTCACCCCAGGAGCTTTCTTGTTCCTGATCTTCCTATTTTCTTCCCTTGTCCTTCTGAGGAAGGAAAGTGAAAGAGCGGCTGGGTGGGGGTTTGGCTGCTAGCCAAGGCTAACCCACTGCATTTCTCTGTTGCTGGCTAATCAGGAGTTGGTACAACATAGAAATTTCTGACCATTAATCTAATTTTGACCATCACCATTCACTAACATAGGATTTGGTCCTTTCTGCAGGAGTATTACTCATTGAAGTCCACATATACAGACCGCGATAAGATAATACATACAGTACTTTGAACAAGTCCTGAATATCCAGCACGGAGGAAGAGAGGTAAAACAGTGGCTTTGCCACCAAAATTGCAGCCAGGCCCCAGTTTAAGTTAAAAGTAATCTCAAAGATGATTTATCTCAAAAGCCTTAAGCAAGGATTGCCAAAGCTTGAGAACACATTGCTCACACATTATTTTTCTACAGTGAGTTAGAAGGGGCAATAAGGAAACCAATTCAGGAGTTTTCTGCCTTTATGTCTTCCACCAAAGGGAAACCCTGGAGCAGTCAGTGAGGTGGATTTAGCAGTAGCTCTGTTGGCAAAGTCGTAGTAGAATATTTTATTCTTGAAAGTTGTACTTTTATCTGCTGTTAAACAAAAGCAACAGAAAAACCTTTCTTGTCGGAAAGCCTCTTCTTTTGGTGGTGTGTAACCACATGAGGATGCAACAAAGGATTTAAACATTTATATGTTTTTTAAGAACCCAGTGATCTGGTCCAGTATTTCACAAGAATTTAGTCCCACATGCAGACACACACACCTACCTTATACATTTCTTGAGTTCTAATTTCTTTCTCTTCTTGACAGAGCTGTATAGATCAGAAAGGGTAACGGGCAGAATTGCCACAGAAAAGACGAGCTGGAAAAATGGATAATGGTGTTTATGTTCATAATTTACAATCATTTTGCAACTTCATTCAGAACTCTAGCCCAACAGCCAGTTACAGTCTGTTCAAGTGAGCTAGATAAAAGATTTTTATTATTTCTTTTGAACAATCTCTCATCTTGCCTGTAAATAAAATTATTTGTTTTGTCCAAAACTGTTGAATGCTCTCTAGTTAATGAACCATTTGTGGCACAATCTGCCCACACTAATAAAAACAGATGCCTGAACAGGAAACTTTTATTTGAATTGGTACAGCAGCAGCATCAGTACTGGCACTTCTCAAGTTTACAATCATGACAAAGTATCTGTCCAGAAAAAACAAATGTCAAACTTAATAGCACTGAAGAGCAGAAAAAAACAAAACTTAACACAACCCTCCACTCTCTCCACAGAGAAAAAGAATTACTAGACAATTTCAACTAGCTTTCAAAATGCAGATTTTTGTCCAAGAAAAGTGAAATACTCTTAAGCATATACAGTACAAACCCAAGAAATACATTTTCTGACAGGTTGGTTTTTTTTCAGGCAAACAGATGAATTGGCCTATGAAAAGACATAATAAATTATGTTGGATATTAAAACACTAATATAATATAATTTTCCATGAAACAACATGGCAAGTTTTGATCTCAGCTTGTTCTAAAATGAAACCATGTGTGGTTGTTGTTTTGTTTGTTTTGGTTTTTTTTCCTAAAAGAGTCAAGGGGCAAAAATCAAACCTGCAGAACGTACAGCAGACAGGATACTGAGAAACAACTGTGTTGCAGAAGCAACACACAACTCGATGCTCACTAGCTGACTAACTTGAAATATCTTTGTCATTTCTACTTTATTTTCTTGAGAAGTGAGACCGAAATGTCTTTTGCCCCAAATGCCTTTGAGTAACTTCCACATTTCCTGCTTATTTCCCCAGCCAAGCCACAGAAGAGGCACGAAGTCAGGCATTCTGCTTCCCCTGCCGTGCAGCTGCAATACAAGGCTGGAAAATCACCATTTCAATTCTCTAAGGGAAAAAAAAGAAAGAAGGTCAATATTTTCAAACAAAGGTTCGATTTGGGGAAATACACATTACTCTTTATCATTTCAGCAGAAGATTTTAAACCAGTTCCAATTTTCATTTCTCACATCTGGGTAAAAATATCCTCCCCTAACCGGCAGAGGCTTATAGGGTCTCTTCAACCTGCTGTCATCTTTCCACCCAACATGGAAGGGACAGGTATGTGGACTGTAACTGTCACCTTTGCAAAACATTCCTGGTCCCTCAGGAATTTCTAGGCTCTGAAACCACTCCCTTGACTTTTATAGCCAGAAACATGACCTGCAGCAGTGGGAATACATGAGGTCCTTGTTCACAGTAAAGCATATATTCTACTCCGTGACTTCTGCCTGCAGATCTCCTGTCCCTTTCTTGCCCCTTCGTGACTATTCCATGCCCACATTTTTGTTCTTCTTCAACTACAAGTCACAAATGAAACCTTTTCACTGTTGCTAAGCCATTTTCTAGAGAAATTTTATAGCAAAAACACCTTATCGTCTGGCCACCTAGAATGTGAGCAGTGATGGGACCTACATAGGTCTTTGCTATCCATACAGCCTATATTTTCTGTTATACATAAAATTTCTGTATCATAAAGGAGATCAGTTTGCTTTAGCTGTAACCGTAAATCTGCAATAAAGGACTCAGCCAAGTTGTGAATATGCTGCACTAGCTACAAATGATTCCAAATCTACAAACATTCCCAGCTCTGGCACTCAGTAGTTAGTGGGCTTGTCACATCTCCCTCATAACAGTGTAACTATTCCAGTCACAAATTCTGACCTTTTCCTCCAGAACATTGAAGAATGTTCAAAACTGTGTGAATTGAAGATACCCAGAACTTGGAAGAGGTCTGTAAACACAAATGGAGAAGTGGGTATGTGACCAGAACTCCTTCTTGATTTACTGAGAACTCATGCTTGCAAAATGTTTTGAAAGCCTAAACAGCAGGCTTAAATCTAACTCTCAGATCTCTTTTTATTGCTCACACAGCACTAAGGAAAAGCTCAGATAATATGCATAAAAGCAGGATTCATTCTCCCATTTTCCTTCCCTTACAAAGCAATACAAAACCTACCCACACTCCAAAAGCTGTCGCTCTGAATGATCAGATGTAATAAACAGCCAATGGTCCAAAACCAGCTTTGATACATCCACTCTTCAGTGACAAAAACCTTGCCCCAAAGTTCAGTCCCCAGTACCATCTACACAGTAGAGCCCTGTATACTCATCTAGGGAAAGCATATTGCATAGTGTGCGTTCCTGTCTCATGCTTTTATTAAAGGCACATAGCTGCAAACCTGCCCTAGAGACCCACTAATTCGCATTTTTTCCTCACAGAATCATTCTGACTTATCAGCATGGCTGTAAGTTATCTGAAACATGAGGTGAAATCAAAACTGGTTTTAGAAACTGGCAGAACCCCTGATTTACCCAGTTACTAAGTTTCCACTATGCTAATCACAACCAACAATTTTGAGTGAACTTCTGGATCTGAGGTGAAAACTTATTTTTCCTCCATTCATCAGAGGAATGCACTTCAGCACATACTTTTTCCCAGGTCACAAATAGGATATACTTGCCAAAGCAAAGCTTTTAAACAAATGCTTCCTATATGTTAGTATGACTTCAAGGATTTAACAATAAAATTCTAACATTTGTGTTATATTTTAAGGTCAAATTTGAATCTTTTCTTTATACGAAAGATACATTTTATATCCCTCTCTTCACCTGTATTTTTACATACAAGACCTCACAGAGTGAGTTCAAAATTTGACTTTAAAAAGAAGAGTTCATACTACAGTGTATTAGCTATTCCTGTGGCTTTTCCAGCCCATGATTAAAACTTCAACATTGGTCAAACTTGGAGAACATCTCTTCATTTTTCACAATGCCAGAACCAAAGTTACTACATACTCAAATTTGAAAGAGTGCCCTTCAGATTAAGTATAAAGGACTTGATTTCTAGTTAAGACCTATACTGAACAGGCACATAATTTAAGTATGAACATAGTTAAGACACAAACGTCTTTTTTGTGCTTGCCTCACTTAAAATTAAGATTTAGGAGCCTGTTAAAGTAAATAGTCCCTGCAGAAGCACGTACAACTTGCTAAGATAAAGGACAAAATAGAAACAGGCACAGAAAACAGTCTTGACTTATCTTTTCTCTTCCCCTTTATTTCTACCTGCATGTGGCTACAGCTTTTAACCTGTTCAGGCTCCATTTCTTTAAAGGATGACATTTGGATTGTGCTGGTAATTAGCCTGGGGAGGCAGAGAATAATGACCCCAATTACTGCTAGAGGCACAGCTGGAGAGTCTTAAAAGCTAAAGTTTATCAGAGTGTGTGGGAGGTGGAGGGTATTAAAATACAAACAGAACAGCTTTCCTTGAGCTAAGAAATAGGGTTGCAGTGTTCTTGCTATATATTGTAAATTGAAGTTCTTTGGGAAAAAGTGATTTTTTGCATCCAAAACAAAGGGGCTTTTTAAGCAATCCAAATGTTTGAGATGGGCTGATGAGAAGGAGAATTTTTGAGAAACATAAAGATCATATTAAAAATGGTCACATGTATTCAAAAGCACCTTCTACAATTGTAACTGTGAAGCCCTGTAATATGGTATTGTCACTACTAGTAACCAATCACATTAATGTATTGAGTTTGCAAGGCCTCTGCACTGCTACATCTGATCTTTCCTTCACCTGCTCATAGCTTTATTTTACTCTGTTTAGCTGTGACAGCAGTCTCTCCAGCTGACTCAATGCAGCTGTTGAAGCATGGCACTGTCTACCTCTTTTAACTTCATACTTAGGAATATAGGAAGAGTTATAACAAAAGTATTAGCAGAAATCATTCACAAAACTCTTTAGTAAAGAGCAAGACACCATAGGATTCCATTTCCTCTGAGAATATGACTATTTTCAAAAAGAAAATAAGCAGCTTGCTGCTCGTATTATAATGAAAATCTAGATATAATGTTATGTGAGCTTGGATGGGACTACAGTCTAAAATATGTGCTTAATTTTACACCGCACTGTCTGTTCATATTCTTCTAAGCACACAGGAACGTTCCTCCACAGAATTCAGCTCAGCTCTATGTTTTGCTGCTGCTTTTGCAGAACTTCTGAATGTCACATGCAGAGCAAATGTGCCAGCCCTGCCTGGTCCAGGAGTGCACCGAGCACACACTCTCCTCAGGCCCTCTGCAGACACAAAATCTGTGCTGCACAAAGGGTGCTTTTAATTTTGCTCAGAGGAAAGACCACTCCAAACTCAGGGCAACGGTGAGCTCTGCAACTCCTAAACCCAGCTACAAGGATCAGTTGGGTAGCATGCAACTCCAATTTAAACCTCTGTTGGGAGAGCTGCTTTTGGGAGATGGGCTCTCTCATGGTCCCCAGGCTACAGTAGGGTGCAAATGTAGAGGACTGCATCATCTTCCTAGATGTATTTTTTTATTTTGCTGTCAGAAGTATAGTATTCCCAGAATAGTACTACACTAGTTCCATTGTCTATAATGGTACCCTTCATGTGCGCGAAGTATGCATAGATCGTGCACAAGTAAAGCAACATTATGGGCTTTGTATTGGAAAGATAAGAAAACTTGAAGAGATACCTCAGTAACATTATGATAATATTTTCTCTTGACACTTGGTGAAATAGTAATAATCCATTTCAAGACCCAGAAAAATAAAATAGATACCCTTTTATTTTCCTTTTGGAGGCAAAATTTCTCTAAGTATTAACATCCTTTTTGACTCACTGAACTTGAAGTATTTTCTGGGAATAAATGGACCCGATGCATAGAATCATAGAATGGTTTGGGTTGAAAGAGAGCTTTAAAGGTCAACTAGATCAACCCTTTTGCAATGAGCAGGGACATCTTCAACTACATCAGGTTGCTCAGAGTCCCACCCAACCTGACCTTGAGTGTTTCCAGGGATGGAACATCTACCACCTCTCTGAACAACCTGTTCCAGAGTCTCACCACCCTCATCATAAAAAATTTCTTCTTATATCTGGTGTAAATCTACCCTCTTCTAGTCTAAAACCATTACCCCTTGTCCTGTTGCTATAGGCCTACAAAAAAGTCTGTCCCCATCTTTCTTATAAGCCCTCTTTGTTATGCGCATGTTCAGTCTGATCAGTTCTGCTGATCACGACCACACAAAGACAGCCAAAGCTATCAACAAAGTAAAACACACTATCCAGCCTAGTCCCAGCTCTGAATTGTCTTCAGGAATGAAGGCCTTGCAAGTAGGCAAGACAGCTGGGCTACACATTGTATATATACAAGATTAACACAAGAAGGGGGTGGGGGTGGGGTGGGGAAATCATATAATTTTTTTTTCCCTCTTTATTGAATAGGATTGGATTGAATCCACATGGTCATCTAGGGTAAAATGGTAGGAAATAATTACATGCATTAGTCTACACATGCTGAAGTAAAAATGTTATCTAATGCGTTCCTAGGAGTACATGTTCTTCCTAATCTCTCCAGTTTCTCCTGTGACACAGCCCCTTGGCCAGTACTGTAAAAGCTTCATCGTTTCATGCAGATGAACTGCTCATTAGTTACAGTAGCTGATAACATTGCATAAGGCAGCATGCATACTGTGTTGGAGCGGAAGATAAGAAAGAAAATGAAAGTAGTAATTTTCTTTTGCTGAGGCTTTTTCTCCACTTTGATGTGATTTGTTAGAATGCATTTAGTAATTTGATAGCATTCTTTTTTCCCCCAGCCAAGTTCCAGCAGTACTTTAACAGTGCCCCAGGGTGCCTGTCACTCTCTGACATCTGTTAGAGTTGAAGGCCATCAGCTGGGTTTGCATGTCGAAAACAAATTCTCAGTGGGTTCTGCAATTTTTCTGCGCTATTGCTGTGCAGCAAAGTAGTATCTATTGATCACTGACGGAACTGTGGTAGGTCAACAATTACTGCTGATGGGAGCTCTCCTGCACCTTGGTGTAGCAGCACACATTTATGTTGCTTTAAATGAGCAGGTGGAGGGGAGGGTACTTGGGTATATGAGACAAGGAAAGGCTTTGCCCCTGAGAAGCACTTTTATAAAAAAGAAACTTTAAAACCCTCAAATGTGCAAAAATAAAACCACATTATCTAATGCAGAGTATCCATCTGGCACAGGGGGGAAAAAAATAGGCAGGAAAAATGAAATTTACACAAGATTAAATTAAATATCTACATCAAAAGTCAGAGATTATAATGAATTATTCCTAAACACTTTCAATACTTCATCCTACATCCGATGTTTCACACACACACAAGGAATTAAAGAAGTACTAATGTATTCTGAGAAGTATAAAAATATTTTCTGCTTAGAAGTGAAACTATTTTAGACAGTATTTCTTCCCTTCCCTTTTAAAACTTTATAAGATTTTACAACTTCAATCAATTCAATTCCATGCTATAGTCAATAATTACCATGCTAATGGTAGGTGATTGCACATTTTTAAACAGTGCTACACAGATTTAGACACTTGGGGTTATTTGAGAGAAAATAGAGAGCATGCAATTCAAGCCAGAAATTTGGCAATGATGTGGAATAACACATGTTGCTTTGTATCATAGGAAGTTACACAGAAATGTCAAGCCAGTCTCACTGCCCAGGGGCTTGGTATTATGGCGATTACATCTCCCAAACAAAGATTTTGTTTCAACCTTGGTTACTAGAGACAGCATGCAAATGGCCACTGGCAAGTACCTTGAATAAATGCAGTTTGCGAAGGTTCACTGTCAAGTCTGTCAGACAGTTAACAAATCCGATTTCTATCATTCTCTTTCACTCTGGAAAGAAACAACCATAGTTTACAGTATATACTCTACCAACGGTGCCAAATGCACTGCAGCCAGAAACAGGACCGAGAAAGCTGTTTTCAAGTTCCCTAGACCAGCTCACACATGTTTCTGTGTCTCTACCCAGTATGATCACCAAGGTCTCTGTTTCTTCCCCCCAACACCTCCTGATGAGGCTCCTCTCCTGCCAGGCTACATGACCACTGGCAACAGAAGCTGCTGCCTGAGGGAGGAGGTCCAGAGGGACCAGAGTTCCCTCACCTTCCCCCCATCTGTGCATCTCCAGTCTCCCAAATAAACCTGAACTCACATAAAAATGGAAGTCCTCTCCTTTCTGAGCAGAAATGCTATTTTGCCTCTGAAGCAATCCATAACACAACTAGTACTAATACATTTCATAAAGCCCTATCTTAATCTTGCAAGCTGCTCACGAACAGAGCGGAGATACTCAGCCTACTGCATTCATGTTTTCACTGACTTCTATTCCCCATTTTGACATGAAAAGGAGACTAAAGAACAATCACACAGAGACTGGCAGACTTTCTTCTACAAGCAGAAAACTCCCTTCATCTGGAGAAAAGTTTTTTTTCTTTGCCACTCTTACCATGACACATTAAAGAAGCATTTGCTTCACGGCACCTCAGCAAAGAGCAGGGATGGGGGAAAACAGGAGTTAGGCACTGGTATTTTTCCATCAACAAGCAAGAAAACATTAACCAGAAACACATGTAAATAGAAAAAAATAAATTATTTGTTTTAAATCATAGTAGACAATTTTAGAGTTGGCAGCACTTGAAATAATAGAAATACCTAGAAAATAAGAGGACAAATAACTGAAAAAATCAAATCTGAAATGAAATGGCAAGCAAGAGCCATTTGAGTCACTCACACCAGCATGACTTAGGCAAATGGGCCCAAGCTTTTGTAATAATGCCTCTTTCCACTAATTACAATGATGTTATGCAGAAATTAAACCATGGCAACAGCCTTGCTGCTTTCAGACAAAATCTGATTTGAAACATGTTCTAGAAAGAAAGAGACAGACTTACAAATGAAGTAGAATTAAAAGGTTTCTAGACTCAGTCATACCCAACAAATGGTTCGTAATAACTATATTGTTCAAGATGCTTTCTTCTGGAACAGTAACAGCATGGTACTTCCTCTGCATGGCTAAAAAATTTGAAAGCACAGAAAGTACAGCAGAAGCATAAGCTTTTTTTCTCTTAGATTTCTACCTATTTGTTTAATATTCAGCAATACTAGACTACCATTGAATACATAAAACCATATTTTCTGCACCTCTAAAAAAGCCATTTTCCCTTCCTGTGTTTTAAAGGACACAGAAAAGTGCAAGTAACTTGGGACACAGTTCTAGTGTTGATACACCAGTGGCATCAGTCGCAGCAAGTACAAATATATGAGCATAAACCAACTCAAATGTAGACACACATGCTTTATTTGATCAACCGATAAACCCTCCAGACTGCATTTTTCCTCTTTTGCTCTAGTCGTTCCTGAAATAAGTTTGCCACATACAACCACAAACACTCTTTTTGTGGCCTCTGATTATAATCTCCACATGCCTTTCTGCTTCTGGACTCTAGAGCCCGAAATTCACTACCATGTCTTCATTATACAAATGCTTCATTTTGGCATAACCTGGTTTTCTTACCAAAATTTAATCACTTTCTTTGTTGAGCCTTAACTCTGACTATCACAGGAATCTACCAGAGCAGATTTGTTACACTTCTATTTATGTTGTTGTCTTGTAGTATCATAATATTATCTCTCAACAACTTCCGCTCAATCTAAAAATCTTCTGTGTGTCGCACCTCCTTCTAAAACTCTCTGTAGATCTCACTTTAATGTTCTTTGGGGTTTGGGGGATGTGGTGAGCAGAGTGTGTTTGGGGTGGGGTTATTTTGTTGGTTTTTAAGTCTTATTTAATCTTATTCAGATCTCTCTTGCCCAGTTAAATAAAAAGAAAGCAATCAAACAACACTGGAAACCTTTTGTTGTTGTTGTTGGTTTTAACACCACCTTCTTTCATTCAGGTTGTTCCTTCCTTTTATTTCTTTTTGGCACTGAGCAGCATGATGCATGCTGGTTCACCCACAGTTTCAGATCTATTCAGAGAGACTGCAACAATCAAATAAAGTTCTTCTTCCTTTGCCATTACTACACAAAACCACATGCAGCGATGTAATCAGAAATGCAGAATTTTAAAATGTAGTTAATGACATTTTTTTTAGCCTGTAGTTGGAAGTTTCTTTTAACAGTATAAACCAAGGCTAGTCACTACATTAAGAATTTCAGAATATATAAATAAAAGCTACGGTTTCATATTCTTACGTAACACCACCCTTGTATTTAGGTATTGTTTCTAGACTATTATTTCTATTTTATTTGCCCACTCTTTAAGAGAATTGACAGGTTATATAAGTGTAAGCCTTGGAAACCACTAGATTTCTCACAGTGACCATAACAGGTGGGTAGAGAAACAGAACAAGCTAGCAAATGTTAAATTGCCCTATGAAAATAGGTTCTGTATGGGTATTGAGTTAATTTTTCCATTTAGCACCCTGATGAGCAAAAAGAATTTGAAAAATCAAATTTCTGTTCATCAGGTAATCTGCATAATATGCATTTTTAGGTCTCTGCAATATTGCAAAGAACTTCCATATAGACTAATGCTGCTAACCCTACTTTAGACCACAAACATAATGAGACAATTTAAATAAACCAGGGGATAAGCTGTGATCTTCTGTATGATGTTGAATTTCATGAATAAAATGTAACAGGAATTACCATTACCAGCCTTTGTAAAAGTAGCAGAAATACTCCTATGAAAGGAAAAGCGATTGAAATTGCATAAAGTGTATGCCACAAAGTATATTAAAGTATATCTACAGAGAGGCAAAAATTGTATTTAAACTGGATAAATGCAGTGTATCTTGCTTTTTTGCAGTTTAAATTTCAATGCAGTTCCAAAATCAGTTGAATAATTTAAAATAAAAACAAATAATGCAATCTGCCTCCGTATCACTAGCTACATGCAAAGCAAATTTTGCTGAAATAATCCAATTATTCTTTCTACTATTTAATTAGATAGCATGCTGCCTCTAACTAATTATCAGAAAAGTTGGACAGATGTAGTTCCATAGGAATTATGCTGGTACCAGCAGCTGACATTCAAATACCATGCAGGACCCAGCAAGTGGAACACTCCATTCCTGAATAGGGTTACTTGTTGACTTTAAAGCTTTTGATCAGAAGTACTCAGGCTCTGTCTGAGTCTGATGACTCTTATTCTGGTGATTTAAGATTTTATCTTCTCCAGATACCTGGCAGACATCCGTCTTGTGCCAGCAATGACCAGCTACATTTCAGCTACCCCAGTTCCTAGACTGACATTTAGGGAAAACAGTCAAAAAGGGGTTTTGCTGGCCCATCAGCAGGTGAGCCTGAGCTATAGAGATGTCCAGTCCGGTCAGTTCAAGCTGCCTTAGCTCAATCAATCAGGCATTGTCTGTGAGGGACCTGGACCTTTGCTGGCCAAATCTCTGGAGACAGCGTCTGCTGTGGTGGCGCTTTTCCCTTCTAGACCTTGCATTTTAGCAGAATGTGACATGTTGATCGTGGATGTTCTTAACAGATTAAATAAAAAGAGGAAGATATAAGAGTTCCTTAGAGATCACTAAGATTTTATTTTGAAGTATAATGTTTACTATTTTATATTTTATGTAGAACAGGTAAATGTTATAATATATTTTTACTTGGGATCTAGAATGAATTCTGCTAGTCTGACAGAATTTCCATTTGACTCAACAGAACAGGGCTGCATCCTTGTGGTGGGTTGACCCTGGCTGGGCACCAGGTGCCCACCAAAGCTGCTCTGTCACTCCCCTCCTCAGCTGCACAGGGGAGACAAAATATGAGGAAAGGTTCATGGGTGGAGATAAGGGTAGGGAGATCACTCAGCGATTACCAACCAATTACTGAGCAAACCAGACCCAACTTGGAGAAACTAGTTTAACATACTACCATTCAAATCAGAGTAAGGTAACAAGAAATAAAACTAAAACTTAAAACACCTTCCCCCCACCCCTCCCTTCTTCTCAGGCACAACTTCACTCCCGAATTCTCTCCCCCCCCAGCAGCGCAGGGGGACGGCACGGGGCTGGGTCAGTCCGTCACACGCTGCCTCTGCCGCTCCTGCCCCCTCGGGGGGGGCTCCTCACACTCGGGCCCTGCTCCAGCCTGGGGTCCCTCCCACGGACACGGTCCTCCGTGGCCTTCTCCAACGCGAGCCCTGCCCAGGGCAGCAGCCCTTCCCAGCCGGCCCCAGCCGGGTCCCCCCCCGGGCGCAGCCCCTCGGGCACAGCGGCTCCAGCGCGGGTCCCCGCGGGGGCACAGGCCCGGCCCGCAAACCCGCTCCCGCCCGGGCTCCTCTGCACGGGGCCACAGGCCCTGCCCGGAGCTGCTCCAGCGCCGGCTGCCCGCGGGGCACAGCCTCCTCGGGGCATCGCCCTGCCCCGGCCTGGGGTCCCCGTGGGCTGCGGGTGGGGATCTGCTCCACCGCGGCCCTCCGCGGGCTGAGGGGCACAGCCTGCCTCGCCAGGGGCTTCACCGCGGGCTGCCGGGGAACCGCTGCGCTGGGGCCGGGGGCACGGGGCACCTCCTCTCCCTCCGTCTTCTCTGACCTCGGTGACTGAAGAGTTGTTGCTTTCACATATTCTCACTCCTACCTTCTGCTGCAATTTGTTGTGCAGATTTTCCCCTTATGCCCCCTTGTTGAACAGGTGCTACCACCATCACTGACAGGCTTGGCCATGGCCAGCGGCAGGTCCATCATGGAGCTGACTCCATCAGGCACAGGGGAAGCTTCCAGCAGCTTATCACAGAAACCACCTCTGTAGCCTCATCACTAATAAAACCTGGCCACACAAACCCAATACAATCCTATATGTGGTGCTTTTTTTTTTTCTTTTTTAATCTTTTTTTAGGCAGACATTTCTAAACACCGTTAGAAGACTATCTTTTGTATACGGTTATGCAAGAATACTGATTTACCAAACTAGCTTCTAAGTCAGAACCATATTTTTTTAAAAATTCAAGTCGAAAGGAAAAGCAATTCTTTCCCCTCCACTAAATTAGAACTTTTTTTTTTAAAAAAAAAAAAAAGGATGTGAAATAGGACAATTTCTTGTATCACAGAAGCCAAATGTTCTGTCATAGCTCTGGAACATATCTCTTGACAAAAGTACAACAGAGATATTTGTTCCTAGGGGTGTGTTATGTACAAGGGCTTCCTAAATAATCCGGGAAAACAGCAAATCTTTTTGATTCATTGTCCATATTCATCCATTCAGCCCACTAATGTGCCTTCTCCTGGATGGACTGCTATTAACAGTTAAGGTAATTATCGTGTCAGTGCTACTTTCATGAAGACACACAGCCTTTGACTTTCTTCTCTTCAGTCCAAATTACTGATAAGTTTTCCTCTTTTTCTTTTTCTTTTTTTTTTTAATATATCCAACCATTTCTTTCTGAAATTTAGTGTTTCTAGTCATAATGAAACAAATTCTTTTCATCTTGCTTATTAGGACACAATTTTCCCATGAATGAATATTTAAGAAAATGGAACCTTCTATTTTTATATGCTCCTATCATTAGATATTTCCCGTTGTTAGCCTAAACACACAAATTACAATGTACAGTCATGGCTACTGTAATTACAGAGTTCAGTCCAAGAAGTCTTCAAGTAAAATTTTCCACAGTAAAATTCAGTGTCTATCTTCTTTTGCTTCCACACTCCTCCACTACAAAACCGATGGCTGAGTCTGTTTTAAGAATGTAAACCTGCAAAGATTGACAGAGTAAATGTAGCTGCAGACAGAGAGATGTGGCCCTCTGCATTGCATGGCATGCAGATTTTAGGAGTCTGACGTCATATTTACTGTCCCAAAATCTGTGCTGTACCCTAAAAAGTCGTCAAAAAGGTTACAAGGAGTAAATAGAAAGAACAACAAAGGCATGTTGCATTTGGCCTTGAAAGCCAACAGAAGCATAGCAGAGTCAGCAAGAAAAGATTCCCCACTTCAAATTAAATACGGCAGTGTATTTTGAAAAAAAAGCTCTGAAATACAAGGCAATTTTGCACAGGCCAGCACCAATACGGTAAGCCTTGGGGCTTACTCCTTTACAGAAATCAAAGGAAACAGAACCAGCAGTGTCCTCTGTGTGTCCTTCCTTTGCTTTTTCTGTACCTTCCAATCCCATTTTTCACCATATGAACTTCATTCAGAATGAAGAATTTCCTTCCCAACTTCCCTACTTACAAAGGTTAAAACATGAACAAATACAAGACAGTAAGCATGACAATCATTAGAAATTCCAGCCTATCAGGAGAAACCGCCTTAAAAATTGTCACATTTTCTAGAAAGAAAAGATTTAATTCAGAGGCAATTGCCACAAACCCTATCCAAACTTGCCTATAGCCTGTGAATATGCTAGTTATTACCTCAGGCTGTAAGTTGCACTTTTACTTAAAGCTGGAATGAATTATCAGGCATTAACACCATTACAGTAAGATGCACTAATGAGATCTGTACTTAGACTAAATCTGTTTTGATCACCTCCCATTACGTTAAAGATGAGAAGCTAGGAAAACTTGCATGTCATTTTTTTCTATTATTATTCAAAAAAGTAAAAGAAAGAATGCTGGAAATATTTTACAAGCTAGTGAACCAATTAGAAATTTGAAATCACGCCCTTCTAGTAGTTTCCTAGTCCTTTCTTTTCCCACTATTGACAGTGAACTTATTAACACTGTAAACTGTTAAAAAACCTCTACAGACACTTGCTTCACATGCTCAGAAATCTTACTTTTAAACGTAAAAAAATTAAAAAGCCTGTATTTAAAAAAAACAAAAAAACAAAAAAAACCCAATGAAGAATATGAACCATTCACAACTACTATCCAACTCCATCCCTTCATAATGAGATAACTTCTCTTTTAGTCTTTTGTTGAGCCTCAGAGGAAGGTTTGCACCATGGAGTCACCAGTAACCTTCCTGGCGAATATCCCCACGAGAACGTGTGCCTTCACCCACCCAGGAACCCATCTGCAGCACCACCCACCACGACCCTCCAACATGTTTGTAACCACCAGGACTGCACCTGCACTCTCCATGGTGCCTTCCATGCAATGAATTTAAAAAAACAAAACAACAACAAAAAAAAACCCCAAAAACCAAAAACAAACATAAACCAAACCACTTTATCTCAGGTTTGCAGAGGAAGAGGTGTGCATATACAATCATTCACCATTGGCTGTAGCGTGTGATGACTACCCAGTCAGTTAAGGCTAGAAGGTAGATGAGAAACGTGAAATGGGAAGTCCTGTATGATCAGACTGACAGTGCAATCAGTATACAACTGGACCAGTATCATTAAAAAACAAACACAACCAACAAACAAACAGAAAGAAATCTAATAACAGATGGATGGGATAACCAATCGATCAGTATTTAGAAACTGGATAACAACTGATACACAAAGTTTTCTCCCCCTTCTTATACCAAGAAGCAGCCTACCCATCTCAAAAAAATCTATACAAATCATTCCAAGAACATGTATTTAATTTATATACACCATGAACCTGTCTCCACCTCTACCCAGTAACAAAGTCAGTATCAAGAAAAGTACTGATAAAGGAATCTATTGATACTCAGAAACTGAAAAGTTTATAGTTTTATAGAACATTACCAGCTAGCATGGTAACTGACAACTTTTGAATGATGCTCTGAAACAACACTTTTAGTAATTTCCAGTGAACTACATAAAAATGAAAATAAACTGGACTCCTCCTTATACAATCTGTTTTCAGTTTAATTTTGTGGAACACAAACATACATAAAAGAAAGGGAGTGTAAAAAATGCAATATACTGTCCTACAAGAATAGTTAAAATTGGAAAGTTTTGCTAAAATACTTTCTTTTCTCTACTGAAAGCATTTTCTTGTGAAGTCCTGAGATTCCCCTGCTATCCATCTCTCTTTGTCCTGAGATTCCCCTGCTATCCACCTCTCTTTGCATATTTTAGATGAGACTTTTCTGGCTCCATATTGCAAAAGGAAATGTGTCATTAAATGCTTTCCAAAGTGACATTGCTGAGCATGTTGGAAGTATTTTCTGTGCTCTTCCTGAATGACAGGCTACACATCTCAGGCATCAGCTGTGTGCAATTCATTAGTGCTACAACTGCAGCACATCAGATGAGTGTTTTATGGGGTCTTCAAAGGCAGCGATATGTAGCCAGCATTCACTGTCTGAGGAAAAGATGATTCCTACAGCCACAAACTTTGGCTTTTTTTTTTTTTTTTTTTTTTAACAAGTTGTCAGCCAAGAAAAAGAAGAATTAAAAGTACATTTCTAAGACACATGGAGACCTTTACAAGAAACTTTTCTAAACAGGGCAAAATAAAGAGTGGGAAATTGTTTGCTGGTAATTGTTCTGAAACAATCCTCTACTTTTCTTTGATGCTTTGCTTTATATTTTGAGGAGGTTTTTAGGGAAATCTAACACATGCTTAGGAGCATCCAATATCTGAAAAGGCTACATAGAGACACTTTGCTTGCAGGAAGTATACCTGAAAGTTCCTTAAATGTATTCATATCATACACTTTAATTTGACTTGTAATTACTAATTCAGGTAGCCTTTCTATAAATCTGGTTATTAATGTATTCAGTGGGTTCATTGCACTGCCAGTAGCTCAATTTCCTCAAATGGTTTGCCGCATGACTAGATTTTCATGAATGGAAATTGAACCAGTAGATTGAAGTTGGACTTGACAATCTGAAAGGTCTTTTCCAACCTACGTGATTTTATGATAATATTTTGTAGGCATAGACAGAGAAAGATGACAGCAGGAGTCTCTTAGGTCTCATTTACATAGAACCATTCTGAAGATTAGTTATCCTTACACTGAAAGGTAGGATATCCTTTACCAAAAAAACTGGACAAAACATTTTTAAAAGGTACAGAGAAGTATTTTACAAAATGTTCTATTAGTTCTCTAAAACTAATTTGTCAAGTTCAAACCTGAACTCGAATACTTTCAGAAACTTAGAATTGGGGTAGGGTGTTGGAAGTGAATGAAAACCTCCCCTCTGCCAAATCCTACTGCTAAGAACTAAAAAATGAGATGTAAACAGGTACATACAGAAGCTTTAAGCATAAATTTGACTGGTTTCTGCATGTATTTACCAAAGCATCCTGCTTCTCCTGAGATATATCGAACAAGCCCTCCTGCAATCCAGGACACTGACAATACCAAAGCAAATTTATGCAGCTACATGATACCATACAACAAAACGCACATTTAAAGAACAAGAGCGTGCTGCTTTTGTTAGTATGCCCCATCAAAAAAAACATCAATGAGGTCCTTCAGAAACATCAAAACCTGAACATCTGGCACCCCTGTTATAAAATTCTCACGTTTTCTTACTTCTTCCTTTCAATTTTGGAGAGGTAAGACACCAGGAATATTCATAACAAACTGCAAACTGTAAAGCAAAAAACTTCAGGCTGGATAAACACCATCCATGCTTCTTGTATTTCTAAAGTCAGTTCAGATATGCTTGTGACAAGACATTGCTCAGTGACTGGAAGATTCAGAATTAGACATAATTAATACACTGGGAAAAAAAGTTCTTGAATGGCTATTGGTGAATAGCAGCTTTGCCAAGACATCAGGTGGAGAGAGACAGATGAAGGATGCAGACTCTATTCAAGAAACCAGGTATCAAACTGAATCCAAGCTCACAACTTTTCTATAACTGACTGTTTTCATAAGTATCTTGCAAAAAAAAAAAAAAAAAAAAAATTGTCCCTTCTGAAAGGGTTTCCAGCTCAAACAGTAACAACACACAGTAAAATAAAGAGCCCACCCTCACACTTGATGACAACTTTAGGCATATCATCCAAGACATGAAATACAAAGCTGTATTTGATAACCATTCCTTCTAAGGAAAAATGAACTTTTTTTATCCAATAGAACACATAGGTTGGAATGAGAATAGTCAGATCTCAGACAAAATCCTATTTTGCCCTTGACAAAGCCAAAAAGGTTTCTTCAAGATGGAAAAGCATCTTTTTGGCCAACCTTATCCTTTTTACAGTTTGCTTCACTTCTTCACAAGAATAGGTGAATTCTTCATTTCAACAGCAAGCCAAACATGCCATAAATAGATCAAATATGTTTGACACAATCCAAGTGAGAGAAATGCATCCTATAATATATAAAATTAATTAAAAAAAAAAAAAACAAGCTTTTAAACAGGTATTTATGTCTGAGAAATCACTGTCTATATTCTGATGAAAACCAGGTATTGCACTTACCTATTTTAGTTTTTCTTCAGTTGTTGTTTATCTTTCATACGCATACCCATACAAACCACTAGAGAATTGCATGACATATTGCAACAATGCAGAGTGCTCAGCTGGAACAATTGAAACAAGGTTACATTCTTTATTAGCAAGCAGTTAGTTTGCACCTAAAAAGCCTGTATTTATTACCAGGATTTTTTAAATCTCCCGGTGTTCTGACCCATTTCAAAAAGCATTAAATTAGGTATCTTTTAGGTTGATACATGCTCATTGAAGGACTTCAGTGGTATGTCACATATCTATATAACCAGGCTAATGTTGAAGATAGAGGGTAAGATAACAAGCAGATGTAGTCCTGTGTTTAGCTTAAGTTTATTTGGCTTATGCTTAAACAGTGCTAGTTTTGTACGCTTTGACAGAATAAGGTTATAGCTTGAATTAATAAATAAACAGGGCCAATTAAATGCATACAAACCTTTCTCTAGTTTGCTTGTGGGTACATTTGCAGTGCTGGGCAAATTTTTTTTCTTACAGTAAGAACTTTTATCACTTGTATCTTTTTTCAGGTCACATGCCAGGAAAATGGTACATTGTGGGAGTTCAAGGCATTGCTTATAATACATTGCAGACCTTTGTTATAATTAAATTAATTTAAATACTTTAAAATAAATCTCTCCGATCCCAGAGGTTTTAATTTTCTATATATCTTCCACCTTTTATGGAACACGCATGGCATTAATTCTCTTTTAAGATCCCATATTAATGCCATGCAAAACACTGATTAATTATACAGCAATGATAAAGAAAACTACCAAGATAGAATCACACTCCTTCTTGTAGAAGGTATACAAGTGTGATGATTATTATGGTAGATTCCTCAAGTGTAGCAGCCTGGAAGGGACTGGTGCCCTCCAAATAACGCAAAAAAGCTCATAGCCATCCATTGATAAAAAGTGACTTTTCAGTGATTTTTCTCTACAGATTTTTCATCTGCTCTCTTCTACACTGCATATGCAATGTCTTCCCAGTGCTATTTCACTCCCTTTACTACATCTTTTCACATTTCTTTGTGTCCAGTTCTGGGCTCCCCAGTTCAAGTAATACAGGGAACTGCTGGAGAGGGTCCAGCAGAGGGGTGTAAGGTTGATGAGGGGGCTGGAACATCTCCCTTGTGAGGAAAGGGTGAGGGAGCTGGGCCTGTTCAGCCTGGAGAGGAGAAGACTGAGGTGGGATCTTATCAATGTCTGCAGATATCTCAAGGGCGAGTGTCAAGATGATGGGGCCAGGCTCTTTTCAGTGGCACCCAGCAACAGTGGACAGTGGGCAACAGGCACAAACTACAGCACGGGACGTTCCTTCTGAAGATGAGAAAAAATTTCTTTACCTTGAGGGTGACAGGGCACTGGCACAGGCTGCCCAGAGAGGCTGTGGAGTCTCCTCTGGAGACATTCAAAACCCACCTGGATGCAACTCTGTGTGACCTGCTGTAGGAGAACCTGCTTTAGCAGGGATTGGACTAGATGATCTCCAGAGGTCCCTTCCAACCCTGACCAATCTGTGATTCTTTCAGCTGTGGGCAGCATCTCACAAGGTCCCAGGCTCTGACTGGGCCAGCCATGCCACTCAGGAAAGCGGCAGCATTTACATAGGACCTCACTGCCTTCCACAGAGGAGGCTTCCTCAAGGAGGAGTGACAGACAGTATCTGACCTTAGACTGTAAACTGGTGCATGGACTGTGCAACGAGCTTGACACATGGGCCTTTCATGAATGATTAGCGACTCGAACAGTACAAACAACAATAGCAATGGGTTTTTATAATGTTGTTTTAATTTATCAATTAACTCCAATATAATTCACAGATAACTTCTTAACTAAGGCCTCCTGGACTCAGCTGTAAGTAGGTGCTATGACTTAAATTGCTTTTTTTTCAGGTGGGTGAGGTAGGGTGAAATTTTCATTGATTGGAGCTTCAGTAAAAAGAAGCTTCAGTAAAGAGAATCTGAAGGAACAATACACAGTGTTGTGGCTATAAAATTTCCTGCTTAGCATCCTCAGGTAATACACTGTATTTAAAAAGATTAATTCAACTGTGATCAGATCCAATCCAAAGTTCTTTCATTCCCCCATAATTTCCAGCCATCTATCATTTACCTATTTAATAAACAGCCACTTGTTTCCCAGGCTCCAGCAAAGCATCAGGCAGATAACTATCAAGGCTGTAAAGACAATAACAATGACTACAGAGCTCTCAACGCTGTGGTAACTCTTTCCTGAAAGCAAACTAGCACAACTCCTGACTCAGATCATCTCATCCACACACACAGGACTGAACAGGCAAACAGAGTGTGTTTGTTCACAGCAATTTTAATCAGTTATAGTCAAACTAATTTTGGTTTTAAACAGTCCACAAGGACGTGACAGGCTCAAAAACCTTATCACTTACAAATGCACACTCTGAAATAATAGAAATTTTATAATCCCATGCTGCTGTAATAATTGTGCAGTGTTTCTTATTCATATTACACTCCCACAAAACATTTCCAAGCATTCCCTTCTGATGTACAAACATAAGAAGAGCAAAACCTACATGCGGGAACCTTAACTAAATGACAGTAGAAGTAATCAAGCTGAAAAACATCTGCCATTATTGGCTGTGCAATAAAGATTGCTCTGAAAACTACAGTGTGGGAGGTTTCTCTCATGAGCAGAGAAAAACGTACCCTGGTTTAACAGCAAGGAGAAACAGCAAAGCCCAAACTTTCAAATGCACATCAGCCTCCTCCACCAGCAATTGCACTGTGTGGCCTCAAGCCTGCCATCCAATAGGCTTCAGCTTCCATGTCTATGCAGACATTTCTATTTATTTATTCACAGTATCCAGCAGCTTTTTTATTCACCCAGGGCACCTGAGCACCATGTGATGCAGCCACATGTTGTGGGAAATAAGCACTTCTCATTTAAGCGGACAATTTTCTGTCCTTCTGCTCAGAGGTCCTGCCAGTACTAGGCTATTTGGAACTGCTGCACTTTCACCTTCAGTATTTCCAGAACTTCAAATGTTTTGAGGTTCCACTCAGGCACTGGGACAGTTTCCCTACTCCCCGTGCCCCCAACCCCATCTCTCCATTGCCACTCAAACTCTTCCAACCCAGGCAGTCACCTGCGGTCTGAGCCTTCTCTGGAGCTCTCCTGAAACCTAGGACAGCAAGGCCGTTTCCCTACGGCCTGGGGTAACACCTGAAAAAGGTGTCTGCATGCCAGCAGGTGCAGATACTATTCAAAAGGAAAGAGAAGGCAGAGGAAGAGCTTCTCCTCACCTGAAAAGTAATGAAAGCCAGGCTCGTCAACTCAGCTGTGCACAAGCCTACAGGGAAAGGGGACTAATGTTGCTGATGCCAAATTGTCTTGCAAAAGAAGAGCTGCCAAATGCAACTCACTTCCAAAACTCCTCAGAGATAATATCAATCTCAGGCTGAAACCAGCAAGAAGCTATGTAGATGCAGAGCATAAAATCTACATCACATTCACTGTGGCCTGGTCAGGTAAACCCCCTCTCTTTTGTTTTTGCTCATTCTTCTGCCTTTCCCCATTCCTTCACAGTAAGAAGGAACTAGGAGGAAAGCAGCTCCCTGACTTGGTCTGTCCTGCACCAGGATCTGGTTCTAGCTGCCTAAGGTCTTATATAAATAATAAAGTGCTTCTTAATGTAGTCGCCCTTGTAAAATCATTTGCCAAAGCAGTTCAATGACACAAAGCGTGTTTTCCCAATGGGTCAACTGAGGCATGGGCCAATGATGTCACCAAAAGACCATGGAAGAAGCCTCCAATTCCCCCCAAATTTCTATTACTAAGAAAGGCTGCTTCTTCAGATCTGCTGTCAGAATTCAAAATTTATGGCTAGATCCACTAAACAGCTTAGATCTCACAGTTTAAGCATTAGCGTTGCACAGTATTCCCTAACTTTTGGATGTGTTGCCATGATAAGTGCTCCTATTGCCAGGCAACAGTTTAAAGCTTTAAGGAGAAAATTTTGAAGACAGGTTCTTTGTTTTCAGCTTTGCATTTTGATGGAATAGATTGGCATCTTCAGAGGAAATTAATACCGTTCCCTTGGACCACAGTGTAGAGCATCTGTATTTATTCACAGTCTCCTGCTGGGCCCCATGCCAAAGCGATATTCCACAGCAGCCCTGTCCCTGCCTCCAGCCAGCCCCTGGTTTAACTGTAGATTTAGAGGTACGCATGGTACCCTGCATGAAGCGCTCCCTCCCCCTCTGTGTCTGTAAGGCCCCAGAATAAGGATGGGACCAGATGACAGGGGAACTGCAAAGGCCAAGGAGACTATTCAGCTAAAAGGAAATGCTGAAGAAAAGGTGGGACTGGAAGGCAAGTCTGAAATTTTAGCTTTAGGAGCAGGGTATTTCACTGAGTGCTATCGCTTACCTCCATCAAGACTGAAAGGGCTGAGCATTCACCTGATAGATGCCTGTGCTGCTCCTTTCTCATGAAAAAAAGTGTGAACGTCAGTTCTTTCTTCCATAGTTTAATTATTACAAGAGTTTTCTAGTATTTCCTCTGCTCCCTTGAAGGAAGCACGCTGTGCTGGCAGGAGATGGGGTGGTCACGGTCAGCCATGGCTGAGAAACAGCTGGGAAGACCCTGCCGGGAGGAGGAGCTGGTGCCCCAGTCAGCACTTAGTGGCTGCCAGTGAGTTCATCCCACTCCCTTTTCGGGGGCAGTCACAGCCTTTCCCCACCCCCTGTATCTGCATATCTGCTACCTTTCACCTGTTCCCAGTCAGAACTGTCCCATTTGCATGGCTCTGCCCCTGCCCAGTTCCCACTCCTCTCCCTTCCATCTCCATGTCCATCCCTCCCTTGCTGAGAACTGCACTGAGAGATGTCTCAGCCAAACCCTTGTCTCTCCATCACTTTTTCTCTCCTTTTTGGATAGAAAACCTACCTGGACTTTCCTGGATTTAGTTTGTTCCTTGTGAGGGTGCTTAAAATAAAAACAAAGCTACATTGGCAGGTTGAAATTCAAGTCCCTTTTCTCCTCAGTGAAGACCCTACCCACCAGAACCATTTTTTTAGTTCTCTGACCTAATGCTAACTAAATTATTCCATGTAAACGAAAATAATTTTGGTTGAAGAGACTCAGAAAAATCACATATCTTCCACACAGGGTAATCTACAGATCAAAAGTTAGCAAATTCAAAAGATTTTCAAACACTCTGATCTAGCACAGGGGTGCAAGGGGCATATCGTATACATCCAGTGGGCTATTGTTTAGGTTTTGGCTTCTTTTTTTTTTCTTTGAGGATTTACATATATTTTAGATTGGATCCTGAAAGCAAGAGAGACTGAGAATAAAATCAGCAGAACTGAGGGGTTTCAGTGTGAACAAACCCAACCCACTCAAGATGTAAGGACTTGTGTCGCTAAAACATTACAAGCATCAGAATAAACTTTCTTGCCATTCTCAGAGTTATCTGGATGATCTCCCCAAACCTGGGAGAATTGATTGCTATCTGTTTTAGTCAGGCTAGGTCAGAAGTCAAGCAAGGCAGTGCCGGAACAGTCCAAACATCACCTATCAGAGCCAACAGGTCCCACTGGGGCTTTGGAAGCTCACAAAATTTCAGGAGCTTCCCATGCAGGGTACAAGTCAGCAGCTGGCTCTTCCAAGCTACAACAGTATCAATGCCGTTTTGCATCTTCCCTTTCATTGCCATTCATTGGTCCCACTCCCTCTCCTACTAGCAGAATTCTAGAGCAAACCACCTCCATCCCTAGTGCCCATTACTCAGCTCCCTCACCTTCCAACTTTCCTTTCCTTACCTCCTGCTTCATTTGCTCAGCTCATATTCTAGCAAAACCCTCATGCTTCTATGAAGGCTCAGCTTAACATACTACAAACGAGAAAAGGCCTCGCTTCAAATTTTAACAAATTCTTTCAGGAAAAAAAATGAATGTAAAAACTAATGTGACATGAAACTGGTTCCACACTACATGCATACCGTATTGCTTTCCTACACAATTCATCTCCTTTTTGTCTCTTCAGAGACAGGAAATTTGTTTTGAATGGAAAAATCCAGTATTTATTGGAGGTGATAGCACAACCCCTATTGACTTGAATGGGATCAGAATTTAGTATTTTTCAGTTACTCGAGTAGACCGCTGCTCTCTATCAAAATACATTAGAATTATATTTGCAACTGCTAGCACATTGATGCATAGGTGAAATTTAAGTCAGAAGTTTACATTCTGTTTAAAGAGCTAAAGTTTCTAGAATATTTATTTTTAGTATGTCAGAGACCACAGTGAGAAACTCACTGTTCAGCTGTTTTCGTTAATGATTTTATTGTCTGTTCTTAGCCATATCCCCAAGCACTAATTAGAAAACTGCTTTGACACAGAGCTTTAAAAATCGTCAAAGCAGCATAGCTGGCGTTTTTGCCATTCTTGTGACCAAACATTTTCAATAGCCTTTTCAATCTCCCTTTTTAAAAATATTGATTGTGAAAGCTCAAAGCAACTTGGCAGCAAAGCAAGGCTACATCATTAAAGGCAACTGATGTATAAAAGCTATCATCTCAGGGGTTGGGAAGCAGGGGGAGATAAGATTTGAAACTAACATAAAGCACATTCAAATAAACATACATTTTGCTCTGCGGTGCTCCATGGTGGGTCTTCTTTTCCCCAGAAGGGTTAAGCAGATCATGTGAGACCTGTTATCCTGCTACCTGTCCACCACAGATCTGAGGTAACTTGTGGGAAACAGCATGAAATTCACAGCAGTCAGCATGATGAGATGGGAACCGCTTCAACCAGCCACAACTATTGAAGCCCAAGAGAGGAAAAGACAGCTGTTCATTCACTTCCATTAAATCTCCTACCTGTCACAGAGGAACTTTCATTGGAAACATTTGTCTTCCTGGCTTTGAGAGAGCACTTGCATCAGAATCTCTTGCTGTTTGCAAGAGCATCGCTCACCTTCTCCAAGGCCTAATCCAGCAGGAGCTGCATTTAATTTTGATCTTTCAGGACAAACTAAACTGGGGAATACCTGCTCTGCGATCCTTGTTGAGACTTAGGTGACAACTAAGTTTATTAAATTCCATGGCAGGCAGGTGGGAACTAGAGGTAGCAGTTGAGTTCAGAAGCTGTGGTCATACAAACTTTTATTTCAGGTGCCTCAAGTGGCAGCTGGACACTTGAACTCTTTTGCAGACCTTTGCCTTTATGATTTGCAAGTGGGTTTTTGGTGTTTTTTTTTTTTTGTTTTGTTTTGGTTTGGTTTTTTTTAATTTGTATTTGCCTGAAAAGTATTTTGTAACTCCACTATCCACTGGCATTCAGCATTTCATGTGATCAGTTCCTAGAGATGAGATTCTCCTCCCATCATCTTATACAGACAGTGGCTTGTGACCACTGGAGTCCATGGATTACACACAAGGCAAAAGATCAGCAGTGAATAAAAAAAAGCAAGGTTACTGTGACGGAACTACCACCTGCTACCACCACTGCAGAGAAAAGGATATTAGTGTGATTATTTTAATAGGAATAAAAGGAGATGTTTACAGGAAAATAGTTACATCAGAATTTATTATCAGTCTCAAGTTAGTATCACATCAGTATCACTCCCCAAAACGTCAGTCACCTCCGCTTCTCCATAAAATTAATGAGATCTGTTTTTGTGCTCAAGGGATAAAAAAAGAAAAAAAGTCTGATTAACTTTTAAACCCAATTTCTTGAAGTGAGGTAAGGTCATGGAGATGCATGTCATTATTAAACAGATTTAGTAATCATTAACACTTTTAAAATCCCTGTTTCTGGATATGGGAGAAGTCACTGACTGCAGGTACTTAGGATGGTGATCCTGGAACAGCTTTTTCCAACACATTCACACAATCCTTATTTTAGAGAGTATCTGAAAATAGAAAAGAGGTGCTGTGGAACAAAGCACTAGAGGTTTCATAAGGAGATGGCTCGTTACCCCTTTCCCACATCTCAGCATGTACAAACTGTGGTTTGAAAGCTGCTTAATAGCACTTTGTGTACCTTGGGCTATTTGAGCTAACAAGCCTGCCAACCTTTGCATCCATGCAAAACCCTGCTCTGGTCTTTTAACATTCAGCATTCATGTCCTCCCTCCACTACCACAATAGTTTAGAAATGCATTTTGTTTTTCAAGTAAAGTTGAAACTGCATCCGAGTATGATTGTTGCCAATGCTCATCTCAGCACTGGCATCATTAGCAAAGCTGAGACCACACTGTGCAAACAGTATGACAGATCTGTTTGTCTCATGCTTTAAATATGACACTTGCTTTTTTGGCCACTATTTCATATTTTTCCCAATTTTCAGAAGTAGATCAGCAACTGCCAGAGACGCTAAACTCTCAGGACTGCAAAGCTGCCAGTCTACATAATCCAGAGGCTTGGACAGCTAGCTCGGTTGTTGCTGTGAATACTGAAGGTAAGAGTGGGATCTGTCTGTGGCATAGCCAGAGGATCTGGAATAGACAAAACTCCTGTTGGGGCCCTTGGCAGCAGAGCAGTACTCCGAGATGCTTCCCCTCGGGTTACACCTCTTTCTCCAAGAGGTGCTGTCCCGCTAGGGCCAGGCTTTAGCGCCACATGCTTCATGTTTAATGCATATTTCCTTCACAACTATAGCCTCCCCTCCAGCAAATGCCTCTGCAACAACACTGCTCTCCAACTCAGGCGACTAGCAGTAGCACTGTACAGCAGGCACAGCAGCAGCAGGATACTGCATTATATAGGTCTGTAATAGTCATGCACAGGTATGGATGATACCACGCACAGCTATTTTCTGCACATGTTTCCTCCACACCTGAATATCCGGTCCTCACGTAAGGTCTCAAGTAAGCATTAGTACAAAATCCAGATCAACTCTAGCAGCCGAAGGCATCTAACGCCCAATTACACAGCTGGTCAAGTCCTTACAGACCCTTTTACAGTGTGGTACCTTGAATTTCTGAGTAGAAGACTTTATCCACACCAGCAACTCTGGTAAGGTCTCACATTACATTAAATTATGCCCCAGAAAAAAATAAACCTATTATACTATACCACTGAAACAGAAATTTCAGGGAATTATTTGGAAAAATCAAAACAAGTCAGAGAACGATTCTGCATCTTTCATTGGGATCTTTATCTAAGCAAGTTACTCAAAGAAATATTTAATTACAAAAACATCAATGTAGATATTTTGTCTTTCCTACCAGTTACCAGCACGCAGCCTTCAAGTTTTCCATAAGGCAATGCTGCCCTCTCTTGGTGCAATTTCTTATGCACAATGTTCTTGATACAATTCCTCAGCAAGGTTAGAAAGCGTTTTTTAGGGATGTACTGGGGTTTTTTTCCTTTTATAGAAAAATCAACGCGTTGAGTTTGAAAAAGAAAAAAAACCCCAAACCTAAACACCCCCACCAGGCTAAAACAAACAAGTAACAGACTTAGTTTTGTAGGGTGTTGATTTAAGAAGGCCACTATCGGTAACAGATTACTGCCAACTTTACAAGATTTATTAGGTGGAGCAAACAGTACTACAAAAACAGTGCATTCTATGTTTGCCCTTACAGATTACAGCACAAATATGTACTGTACCTTCTAGCAGAGAAACAGACCATAGACCAGGACAAAAAAAAATAGTTAGAAAGATTAAAAACAGGTATTTGAAGTGGTTAGAACACAAGCAAAATCACCTTTCAAACCAACGTATACAGAGACTATTGATTGTACGGATGTGGGAACTGGCACAAATTACAGATTTTGAAGCAGGAATCAAAACTTCTTGCTAAATTTTTATGATACAAACAGTAGCAACAGGTCAGTTTACTTATCAGTCACTGCCTCCTATACAAATTTCTCACCTCCCACTCCTGTATCCCTGCTCCTTTCCCAACCCAAACAAAACAAAAAAGAAAACTTTCTGATCACTTAACAGATAAAAAAGCTTGTCCCCACCCTTGTGTAACCTTGCAGTATGGTACTGACATTGCCAACCGCAAGCCGTACACCGCACTGAGTTTGCAAGGCCTCTGCACAGGGTATAGCTGAGCTTTCCTTCACCTCCCATGGGTTTTATTCAGTTTAGCCGTGACAGCACTCTCTCCACCTGACTGTGTCTACAGCTAATCCATTCTACTCATGTTTATCTTCATGTGGTACAGGCCTAGTTTTATATCGATAGCACTGTTATTGATGGAAAAACAGGGTAATTATTCTCACAGTGCCGTAGTATAGAAAATGCAGCCCTGGTATGCGAGCAGAAGCCCTGAGAAGTCGGGACACATGAGGAAGTGTAGGTGTGTACTGGCATGGGGTGGCAAGAGATGGGCCCACACTTGGTACTGCAGATGCCACAGCTGTGCACAGCTCTGTAATGCAGTTAAAAAAAAAAAAAGACAAGACAAACTGGTCTTGGGATAACAATTTACTGTATCTAACAAACAGATCATCATATAATCCAGGTTTTCTGTAGCAGGAGCTGCAGAACAACAAAGAAAGAAGATGCAAAGGCACATTATCCAACAGACAAATAACTCCCAAGCTGATCCTAGGGGAATAAGGAGAAACCAGCAACATCAAAGTATTTTTCCCACAAAGGACTGCAGAGGCACAGAACTGTCACCCTCTCCAGCAGTTACAAGCTGTGGATTTAACACTTCGGGGAAACTGAGCTTGAGCATAATTTCCGTTTCTTCTTTTAAAGTGCATGCACTACAATTTTAACTGTATTACTGTGATTACTACTGTGATTTTTCTTTTCTCTATATGAAAGCACTCTAACTACACTGTTCTTTTCTGAAGTATCTAATCACGATTCTTAAATTAGACTGTTAAGACCTCTGTAATTGTGCATGTACATATACAGATCCCCTCTGCCTAAAACAATTCTGAGTTTAACATATTCCAAAGACAAAAACTACCTACCCCTTTCTAGGAAGTAGAGATTAGCGAGCCTCCAGATCTTGACTAGGAATTAGATGAAAGCTGCTGTAAAAATGACTACTTTAGTCGTGATTCTTTGTATCAGAAGATGGAAACAATCTCTATCTTGGACACACAGGCTGTCAGATTTTTAATAAAGATCTTGCCATTCACCAACACAATTTCAGGATTGAGAGTCTAAAGTAAGGCTCCTGAACTAGTTCGCTTCCTTAAATAGCCTGATTTTCAGAGATGTGAGATGAATAGAAGCCACTATGCTTCAAAAATCAAAGTATACAGAAGCCCCAAACTCAACACACTGGTGGAAGAACTCAAAAGAATGTCTGAGAGAAAAAACTACTGAGGTGTGTATCAACAAGAAACCCTGCAGGTCTACTTGCCTGCAAGGAACATTTCTCAGTGTGTAGAGGTCATCCACTTGTACTGAAGATGTTTGAAACTGGGCAGTAGTAAACCCTAATGAATTACTTTTCAGTCTGGACAAAGAGGCTAGCAAAACAGCGAGGAAATACTCATAAGAAGAAAAAAAGCATAGAAGAAAAAATAGGATTTAGCATGTACCAACACATTTTTGCCCTCTTCTTCCAGCCTATGGTCATCAAGGCTGCTTGTGACTACATGAAGGAAGAGTGAGAGAAAATTCAGTGCTTTCTGCAGTGCTTTCACTTCTCTCCAGCACTGAAACTTTTTGCAAAATCCCCTGGAAAGGCGTTACATAGATTCCTAGTTCTCCACAGAGATTAGAGCTTTAATAGGCAGATGCAAATTCCTGTAGCTCCCCAGACAAATCTCATTGAAGCATCACAGAATACAAAGGATGACAATCAGAAGACTCCAGAAAGAAAGTGTTACCATCATGTTAAAAAGCATCGATACATCAGTGTCAATTCTTGGTTCCATACGGACCATAAACATGGGGCAAGCTTGTTGCTGAACAAGCCAGCTTTACCTGAGCAGAGTCATTCAACAAGTTGACACACGCACTGTGAAGCTACAGAAGCCAAAGACAGGTGTTTTATCAAGCCAGACATCCAGATTTCACTGACTTTTACTGAAAAATATCAAGAAGCACACAACTTTAAAGCCTTACTGTTCCAGTTACACTCCAATGACCTTCTCTAAACAAGTTTATGGAAAGCACCTCATACATTCAAGTGTTGTCAAAATAATTAGCAGCTCATTAAGGTGGATTTCTGTATACGCCACCAAGAAGAACATAGTTCCTTTATCTTTTGTAATTGATTAGCAAATCACGAAGATAGAAGCCTTCAGTTTTACTCAATTACATGAATGATGGAAGGACACACTCTTGAGTAGATATGGATTAATATTTAATGAGTTAAAACGACTTTAATCAGAACATACCACATTTCATTATATTCCCTATTTATTTTCAAATTGACAAGTAAAATGCATTTTAAAAAGCAGTTTAGAGAAGAAATGACAGCATTTTCAAAAAAGAAAATAGACTATGTTTCCAGCACTTAAGCAAGAAACAGTGCTCAGCTGAACATATATGCTCAGGTTCGTTTCAACTAAAACAGTTTCCCCAGTTTTTGGGAGGTAGCTGTTCAGTCTTTCCTGAACACCATGGGATTAAAAACACCAGGTCTTGTGAAAAGACTGCACTGGTGTCAAGTCCTCCTCCATACTCAAGAGGAGAAAAATCCCTGAAAATTCCAGTTCATCACATCTTTCCTTACAGTGACCACAATTACAGCATTGATAGTCAGCGTAGCCCACCTTGTACTTTTCCTTTAATTGGTAAAAAAAATAAGGCTGCCACCAAGACAGAGTTTCAGCAGAAAGTAATACTTGCTAGTAGTTGCTCCCCACCCTTGCTGTTCTTACCTCAAAGTTCTCCTTATTTATTTTGACCCAGATAGTTGCTCTGTTGAAGGTAAAAAAAACCCCACACACAACCCTCAATATTTAGCAAAAAACCCAAAAACACATGAAACTGTTCTTGAGCATATAGCTCACCTATAGGTTCTAGGCTCACTAGAAAAAAACAAATTCTCCACCCGAGTACTTCAGAAGTAGTGCTGGGCCCAAAATAGCTTTCCTGTGTCATGAATAACATCTCATCTTTCAACCTTTGTTAAAAAATTCAAGTTTTAGCAAAAGTGTATTACTCTACTTCTGAAATTCAAGAATAGCTTTCATTAAGAGGTTACTGACCTAACTATGAACTGGCATCTTAATTTCCAAACAACTGAAAATACTTGCACAAAACCAGAGAAATTCAAACAAGCAGAAACCACCAAAACAACCCCCCATTTTATTGCAACAATGTCCCCATCATCAACTGATACGGCAAAAATTAAGTTTTATTTCATTTTTAATTTCTATCTTTTTATTTATGCAAATATAAATTCAAGAGTGTAAAATAAATCCACATATAAAACACAGAAGAAACATTCTCTTTCAGTGACTCCGAAAAAAACTTACATACTGAAGAATCATGACAAGTCATCCGCTATTCATTTTTCCAAGTATACAGGCATTAAAGAATGCAGAAATTTATTCTCCAAAAGCATCCTGTATAAAGTCCTCAAAGTACTTAAGTAATATTTAGTCATCTCATACTCTTGAGCTTATAGATGTAGATTCCAAGAAGAGGAGAGACAAAACCTCAAACTTCATATTATTTAAACTCCATCTAAAATAATCCATTTAAAACAAGATTATGTTCAATTCTTATAGCTGAAGCATCACAATTACTTTATTAGTATAATTATTTTGGAAAACTTTCATAGTAGTTTTTCCTGCTTTTAAAATAAAGTCAGAATATTTATTTCACGTAGTTTTTACTTATACTGTAAATATATTGCGGAAAGTAACTCCACATGCTGGTACAACAGGCCTTCATGAAGTTCCACTTAAACATTACTATGATGTACCTTAAAAAACAGGGACTACAGCATGAAATGCATAATAAAGAGTCAGTCTCATGGGATTACATATTATCTTCCTTCTCAGATGCAACAAAATGCTTACGTATTTTGAAGTCAATATTGGACTGTTAGACCACATGAACATTGGCTGGTTACAACGTGGACTAGGAACGTTGGCCGTTTCAGAAAGATGTGATCATTTTGTTTCTATTGTGCAGGATATTTCAATAGGAATTCTCTTCACTGGGTCCAATAGGCATATGTTACCAATGATTGGGGCTTTTAATGCGTATCATGCCGAGTTCTCAATAAACACTGTTTTCCCTCATGGTTACGTTACAACAGAATGAAGAAATCAAGATAGTAAAAGCAAACAAAGTTAAAAATGAGAACTGCAAGTAACTTCACAACTAGAAGAGGAAAAATCATAGATTTAAATCAGCACTATTGTGGGTCCCCACAGTTGCACTGCTACTCTTTAGGTTTCCAAAAGATGTGTATATTTTATAAATATTTGTGTGCTAAGAGCCATGCTCAGAAACAAAATATAGGCTAGCACAAGTCTACCTTCTCGGAGATGCATGTTAAGTATAAAATTCACTTACTAAAGTGCATTTGCTTAACAAATTCTAACTTCTACTATTATAGCTATCCCAATAAGCAATACAAACTAAACTTTGTTGAAATTCTACCTCTACTTAAAAGCAGTAAATATAGATGACTGAAATCTAAATTACAATCTTTTATTACCAAACATTTTGACTCAATTTTGTGAACTGTAGAAATAAAACGTACTGTCCTAAACTTCTCACAAATGAGGAAGTACCTCTAATTAGAAATACTGAAAGTGTAGAACGGAGTAAAATATAAGCAGAGCTGAAGTAAGCATTGCTTTGCTTCTTATTCAATATGGTGTTTAAGGCTCTGAGAGAAGCTGTTAAGTTTCCTCAAGATCTTTTGGCAAAAGAAATAAATGCAGAAGTAGCAGGGTCATCTGACATTTCAAAACTTCTATTTTCTTATTTCGTTAAAGCCAGCTCGTTCAGTGTCTGTATACATTTATTGCACTTGTGTTGTTGGAATACATCTATACCAACATAGTAATAATGATTGCAACAAAGCCATAGTAAAATAAACTTTTAAAAAGTCTGATTTCGGACATTAGAGGATAAGTGTCTGCATGTTTAAGGTGTTCCCCTAGTAATAATAAATACAGACAAATTGTTCATCAAGTCAGATGCACGTTCAACAATTATTTAGCATATATAAAATTTCACTCATCCTTTCATCAATACAAATCTGTTAGGGATCAAAAAAAGACTTACCATGCAAAATATTGATTAGTGCTGCATAATGGAATATATATTTCTATCAGAGTTAAAACAGCATTTTCAAAATTTAAAGAAAATAGATTTTTAAAAAGGGATTCTACTGTTGAATGCAAGTCTTCTTTGTAGCAAAGACAAGATAGAGATAAGTTATGATTTATCGCTGTACTTCAGTCTCAATGAAAGACTAATAATAATTTGTCCACCTACTTCTTAATAAATGCTACATTTTCAAGAATAAAGGAACTATCAGTAGGCATTATTTCTACTTAAAACAAGTTATTTCTCTCTGTAATAGGTCAAGTATGCTTTTAAAGATTCAGGTAATGGTAGACTCATAATTTTCTCTCTCAACAGATTTCGAGGTGGCTCTTCTGGCTTCAAGGCCTCACTGTGATCTTTATCCTCCTCCTCTTTGTTATCATCTTCCATTCTTTCATCTTCTTCACTATCTAGAGGCTGAGGAATGAGCTGATTACCGACAAACACATAGGTGTTAATCCTGCGTCTACGACATCTTCTGCGTTTTCTTTTTGGAGGAGCCTTCTGAGTAATACCCTTGGCTTTCATCTCCTCATTTATGAAGTTTCTAAGGGTACGTCTGATATATATTCGAGCTAGGTCCTGGAGATTCCTAACAGCACATGGAGCTAAATAAAAAAAAAAAAAAAAAAAAAGTTATACTAAGTGAAATTTCCCTCTAGTGAAAAAAAACTAGCTGCAAGGCAGTAAGAGTAATGTCCAAGAACAATAGAAATTTTAGTACGTGATACAATATGCAAATGAAACAAAGCTAGATAGAGCCACCCTGACAAACCTTGTGGCACAGTCCAAGAAATTAAGAGGTCTTTTGACAGATATACAGGACAAACAGAAAGCATGAACAGATTATCAGAATAAATTTAAGAAAGCATACCACAAATACTGTCATCTTTTAGCACCTGACAAGTCTTGGGACCTACTGCTGGCAATGTTTTAAGAACCTACTGCTAGGAAAAAATTTCTACTTCTATGTCACATTTGTTTAGGCAAGTGCCTTTTTTCTGCTTCCTTATTCTACTCACTATACTTTTCCCTACTTCCTACTAAATTCAACTGATGAGGGAGGGCCATGTTGACTTCACAGCTGATCAACCAGGTAAGTCACCCATATCTTTGCAGCAGAAAAGGAATCAAAATTACTGAAGTCCTGAAGACAAAAAGCAGGTAAGAAAAAGCCAAAACCCACATATTTTCTCATGACAGACAAGCAGCTGATGACCAAGTATTGCTGGGCTGGTGGATGCCTGCCCCAGATGAGCAATGGCTAGCTAATTTCAAGGAAAACAAAATTTAAGGAGTAAACCAGCCAAAAGTGCAGCCTGTTCATCTTTTTCACTTAGAATTTTTCTTCCTATACAGAGCAGCATAGAATTAATGGGGACTACAGCAACAAAGAAGTTAGTGAAGAAATAGTTTTTGATAATTACACTTCCAATACTGCATTCAACTTAAAAAACACTATGCATTTCAAACAAAATCTGTTGGTTTATACACTGATTTTAGCTGCATGCTAGTTACTCAGATCTGAGACAGAAAGGGCATTGATGAATGACAACACTGATATCAGCTAACACCAACAGAAATTTTTCAAAAGCCCCATTTGTTTAATATAAAACCAACTCAAAATTCAAGAACAAAACCCCATCTAACCATTAAAACCACATTTATAATACCAGGCTATGATTGCATGCAAGCCATGATTGCAGATCATATGTCAATTATAGTAAATGAAAGCAGAAGGTATATAAAGTTAATGGACTAACAGACATTTGTCCAATATAAAGAACTGTGTAAGAGAGACTTCATAAAATCAGAATAACAAAAAATTATTTCCTTCAGAAAAGAATGGAACAAAATTTTGAAATGCTGTGTCCTGAAAAAGGTGTGAAAGTAGGAAGCTCTCAGCTTTATCCTGCAAGATAATATAAAATAATCACATTATTTTCAGTGCTAGTTATGCTTGATTATATTCTATTTGATTTTGAAGACAACAGCATCTAAAAAGTTTAAAGACAAAGCTCCTTACAGTCACATCCCAGATCATAAGCCAGAATTAGTAACTACCAACAAGTCATAATGCATAAAGGAAGTCAAGGCCTAACGGTCCTAAACTTCTGTTCAGAAATGCCAGACAACAGACACACAGAAGACAGCATAAAGAAAATGAGGTTTTAGAAAGCTTCAGACTTGCTCTATTAACAAATATTAACAAAAAAAAAAAACCACAGAAAAAGCCCACTTGATAGGTAGGAAGGACAGTTAAGTAGGAAGTCCTAGAGTAATATAAAATCTGTTTGAATATGGAAATACTCAGGAGACACCTAAAGAGAACTTCAAATAACAGAAGTAGCCTTAAGTTCTGCCGATACTCATCAATTTAAGCCAAATTGACCAAGAAATACAACTCATTTTTTGTTTTGATTAGTGATCTTAAACTTTATATTTAAAACCACAGTAAAATTCCACTGGATCTAAGCCATTTCATCTTTTCTCATTCATTATGATTAAATAAAAAAGAAAATCAAGACTTCAATAAAATCTATCATTACCAGTGATGTACTTGGGTTCATGATCAGTTTTTAGTACATACAGTACTGTGGGTCACCACAAGTTCACTTCCCACACAAAGTTAAGCATGACGCAATGCAACCATTTCAACATCCTGCTCAAATGTAAAACTGAGATGAAGAGTATTAACCTTACCAGTGCTAGTTGTGCTTGACATTTATCACATAGCATACAGTCTACCCAAAGGCAGAGTTCATCCTTGCTCGCAATATGCCACACAGCTGTAACCATTTTGGTGTTGAATAAGCCTTCTTAAATCATTTACACCAAACATGAGTATCTGAGTATTGTTTACTGCCACTGTGTCTTAAGTTTTTTTCCTAAAAGCATTAGTCAAACTATTCAAATTATAGGTACTATTCTGTTTTTAAATGAGAGGAACAGGATGCAATTTTTTGATGTTTAATGTCTGGTTCTTTCTAATTGTCTAGTAGCAGCAAACTGTGTCCTAATTAACTAAGTTGGTAAAATGATCCTTTAACAACACCTCTGTAGTTTTCTATGAGGAAAAAGATTCTACTCTGAGAATGACTAGCTGACAGGTATTTTACTACACCCTATGAAAATATGACAGTTGTAACTGCAGTCTATATGTAATGTCACGTGTCAAAAGGCATTCAAGGGCTGTCCAGAGTATGGCACAGACTCCACGTTTACTTAGTAGTGACATCTGCAATTTCTGGCCACAGTTTGCAGAAGGAAAATGTTTACTGACTACTCTGAACTGAAGGTAATTTATAGGTATGTGGATTTGAAATAAGTAGACATCACTGCTGTAAAAGAAATTAGCCACAATTTTTATTTCTTGCAATTCATATCACTACTTTTTACAGTGCCCCACTGAGCAGTGGAAAGAAGTGTATCTTACTGATTTCATTTTACTGTGCGTCTTCAAGTCCCTAAAGTTTGAGGGGGTTTAAATCTTACTAAGTAATGCCAACTTAATAGCACATTTGTTTGTTATTTTTCTCTGCTCACTAAAAAGTATTTTTGAAATTCTTAAACTACTTACAGGAAACACCTTTATTGTACTGCAGTTCAGTTCTGAATGCTACTGGTCTGCACTATTTTCATCGTGAAAATTCAGGAATGGTCATAGAAAACACTTGAAAATCCTCTTCTATCTTGTAAGGAATTAGACTGCAGTAAATCATAGTAAGACCAGCAAGTTTGACAAGCTACCTCTGTATTTCACTCTCAGTCATTATACAGTCTATCTATTATGGACTACATCTAAAGCAAAGAATGGACAAAAAAAATAATCTTGCATTAACAAGTTATTTTCAGGAAATAATTTCTGAGGTCTAAAAAAGCAAGTGTTGAAACAACCAGAATTAATTATTTCTGGGGGGAAAAAAAAAAAAAAAGATCTATACTTTCAACAAAACCAGTAAAGGTAACTATAATAAGGAACTAACCTTGGCAAGCTCACATACAGACTCAAAATTAATAGCCAGATCAGCAGCAACAGGTAATGCAACCTGACAGGACATCCTGGACTCCTGAAGGGTTTATACCTGTTTTACAGTTGAGAAGTGTGCATGGAGGCAAGAAACATGACAAGAGGACAGGGGAATTCTTTCCCTTTGGTTAAAGGTTAACAGAACAACACAGGAGAGAAAAGCTGTTATTTTCTATTGTCTTTGCTGGGCTTATTTAGGTGTCCACATGCTACTGAAGCTCTGTGTATTATCCTACTCCTAGACCTAACTACTCTGACAGAAACTTTCAACCCTGCACCCTTCTCTGCCACTTTTTTCCCCTTCCCTTATCTTGGCAACAGTTGTACTTTCAGAGACCTTTTCTAAGTATCTTTACTCGCCTAATTCAAAGCATTGCAATTAGAAAGCCAACCCCCATGACTAACAAAATACAGCTAGGCATGATTATATCAGTTGCAGACAGACACAAACACACTCAACTATTAATATCCTACCATACACCACTGCTGCAGAGTTTAGACCTGTTCCTTTCATTTTGGGGGGGAAGAGAAGAAATATTTTTCTCATGGAGACATCAGGAAGTTAGCACTCCTGACAGACAGCTTGCTATTTTATCTGTACCTCACTAGAAATAGAGAAGCTGAACCTAAAAGGAAAAGAAGTCTGGAAAATAAGCTGGAAACACTGTATAATTTTAATTCAGGGCATTAATCGTTCAGCAACACAGAACATGTGTCAGGAGCACAAAAAGGCATCAATAAGCTCCTGCTTTGCTAAACTGTATGCTTCTGTTCTATGACATTATGTCTGTATAGCATAGTCTACCTACTTCCAGACCACCACCAGCACGCACTATAACCACCCATCAAGGCAAAGCGAGTGAGCACAAATGACACTTACGCAGTCCCACAGTGTCATGTTTGCCGTTGTCATTTCTGTTTGGTTGCACTAGTGGAGCAAATGAAACAGCAAGGATATTTTTACTTTCCCATGTGTTCTGTCCTGTTCTCAAGATCTGTGTTAGCTGCATAAGAACAACAACAACAAAAAAATCAGTAGTTACATTTTTGTCATTCTCAATACTATTCAGACTGGCATTCAAATACACTACTAGTTTCATTTGCTTCACAATTAATTTATAAAGACTGCTTTATGAACAGAAAGGACTTTCATATTCCTTGAAATTGTAATTGTTCACCTGAGTACCAAATAAGGCTCTTTAGCAATGGGAAGAGACGCAGCAGGAAAACAAAGGCCCAAGGTAAGTTTTGCTCTTTCTGATTTTTCCAAAAGATCACAGAATAAGTTGGAAGCAACCTCTGGAGTCTCCTGCTTGAACAAGACCAACTTCAAAGTTAAATCAGGCAACTCAGATTTTCTGATGAAGTTAAAAAGATCTTCTAGGACAGATTCCCCAACCTCTCTAGGCAGCCTGCTGTAGCTATAACCATTGTAGTTGGTTTTTGTTTTTTTTTCCCCATATGCAGGCAGAATGCCCCCTTGCTGCCATTTGTAACATTCTTCTTTCAGTTTGCTATGTACCTGCGAGGAGCACTGGACTCCAGTCTACCAGCTAAGTTCTCCACCCTTTTCAGAAGTCAAGTCAGGAATTAAATGTTCCCTTAGCTGTTTCTCTGCAGGCTAGAGTAACACAGATCTTTCAGCTGCTCCTTGTACTTTACATGCTCAATCCCCCTAACCATCTGTATATAAGGTAGAAATATTCACAGTTTTGATTTTGCTTTTGAATTGTGTCTACTTTTAGGTTGGATTCCATAAATTTCGAGTGACAGTATCTTAGTCCAATAAATACTAAAAAAATACTTACGGAACTGAATCATGCAACTATGTTTAAATCACTTTGGTACTTTGAGAAAGCAGATACATAATGTGATAATTATTTCTGGAAGACAGAGTAACTAGCATGTTTAGCAACAAGCATTTTAGTAATTATCCATATTTAGGAGGACATCAGCCTGAGTCACATAATCTGTCTTAATTTCCCTATTAGTAAAACAGGGAGATACTACTTACCTTCGTAAAGCCTTTTGACATCTAAGGATTGAAAGTGATAAAAGTGCGAACATATTATTAAAATAATACACCTGTCTAAAAAACATTTCATCTAACACAGTAAAACAACACTGGAAACTGCTGGAAATAATGTCATGTTGTTTCCTCCCCTAGCAATGTTCCACTAATCACAGTTATTTCTCATTTCTGACACAAATTCTCTGGTTTAGAGGGTGGTTTCTTTGTTTCAAAGCAAATCTGGGACTAGTATAACTGAAAATACTATGAATGGAGTTTAGTTTCAGTGAAGACAGTTTTGCCACAGACTTTGTTGGAAGCAGGATATTGATGTTTTCCTACGAGTTTAAGGGAAAACCTTTCAAGACCATTAAAAAAGACTAGTATCTGCTTAACTGCAACAATACACTGAATCACAGTATTAGTTGAATGTTAACTTAGTCAAATATACATTTAAAAGCATTCCTTAAATTATATATTTCTCATACTAAAAGATAAAAAGGGGAAATTGTCACTAAGTCACCTGATCTTCTATAGGCATTACTAAAATGCCTCCCACTTTCAATAAAATTTTCATGTAGTTTTCATGGTCTTTCTGGACTCCAGCTCCACAGTAAATCCGGTCATATTGATGACTGTCTGAGGCTATTTCCAAACAATTACCAACCACAAAGGCAGGTTCACAGAACTCAAATCTAAGGGGAAGAAAAAACAAAAGAGGGGACATTTCAAATGAGGATTTTTAAGAAAAGCCAGTCCAGATAGAAACAGAAAAATGTTTTTCATACCTTCCTTTATGTAATGAAGAAAAATTATCATACATACTCTAAAAGTCTGTAATTAGGCAATACTACTTGAAAATAATGGGGTCTTTTTCTGCTACATCAGGGACCAAAGAAACATTCTTAAGCAGTTATAATTATGTATTATGCAAAACAGAAAAGGCCTCAAAGCAGTAAGAGACTTCCTAAGTGCAAGTAATTAATTTGTTTAAAGAAACCTTACAAGCCATACAGCAGAAGTGCCTATAAAACAGTATATTCATCAACAACATGTGATATCCAGGCTGTTTGATAAATACTGAAACAGTTAATTTCCTAATAGCCCTCCCTCTATTTTTTTTAAAGATCAGGCTTTTAAAAGACTTGTTTTCCCCTAGCTCCCAATTTTCCACCTTGAGCCCAATCCACTTTTCCCAAAGAAAGGAATTTAATGGAAAAGACTGACATTTTTTGGCCAGACAGAAAGCAAAGAGAGATTCTCAGAAGCATCTAATTTTCATCAGCAAATCGAAGTTACACAAACACTTTCAAGTGGACCGAAGTTAGTAACAGAAGTCATAAGGACTGTAAATAGTCTTTGTCACTGCATAAAATACCAAAGGAAACATGTACAGCACAGAGCCTTATTGCTAAAGCTGCCTATTTTCTCCATTACAGTGATATTTTCGAACATTTTTCAAATCTCTGAAGTACCCTCCTTCTTCAGCTGTTAACATCAAGGTAATTTACCTTTTTGTAAAAAATTCCTTCAGCGAGTAACTACATTTTTTCCCCAAATACTTTAAGATTACAAAGTAGCTCATAGAAAGGCTTTGTGGTTTTCTGGGGGGGGGGGGGGGGGGGAATAAAACAAAAAATTCCAAGTAAAATCTAACACGCTGTTGCATGAAACAGTTCATAAACTTAATCTGGCAGTATTACAATCCAAAGCATCTCAAACTTCATCCTGAAGGAATGACTTCTAAAAACTTCTTCAAATACATGTAGCCATTTTTAAAACTTTACAGTTGACCATGATTGGAAAATAGTATTTTTTTTTACTTGGCTAGCAGTAGCAAATCCCAGTACAACACCTGACAACATTCAAATCAACATTTCTTCAGTTACAAGGAAACCTGGCAGCTTTCACTGCTTAGGGATGCTGCCTATAAGGCTTGGCTCACTTTCTCATCTATACCACTGCCATTAACAAATTAGAATTCTATTAAACTGAAGTTTTTTCTTGAAGTATATAATTTTTTCCCCAAGATGGGATGTTTGATCTTGAAAAGAATGCAAATGCTTCCTTTTTTGTCTAGTCATAGACTGACTCCAGAATCCTTCACCAACTACTCAACAGCTCACGTGCTATGCGGCAAACAGTCCACAAAGTTGTTTCCTCTTCCAAGTTCAGAGGAAAAATTGAAGTCTACAAACACCGGTAGATTACAAAGGAAAAAAAGGGAGAGGGAGGGAGCATAGAGAATGACTGTTGCACAAACTGGGCAGCTAGCCCAGCATGAACTGTAGTTGAAATAATTTCAGATTAACAGAGAAAGATCTAGAAATACATTAGACAAGGTTAAATGCTGGGAAGAAACTGAAACTTGAGGCACTGATCACTTTGCTGAAGAAGCCAACTCATTTCATAAGCACTTGGACTATCACGTATTTTTCTGTATTCAGTGAAGGTCAATCAAGCAGTTCATGCTACAGTTTTCATTTCAGGTCACCTACAGTTTAAGTCAAGCACCACATCAATTTAATTTGAAAGTCTGAGTAAAGTACTTTTGTAGGCTTCAAAAGTACAAGGGTGGGGGAGCAGGGAAAGAGAAAATATGGTACTTTTCTAAAATGCAGTTTTAGATCTTGAGACAGTCCCTAGTTATTTTTAGAAGACAGCCTGCCTGCCTAACCTGGCAATTTTCACTTGTGATCTTCTCAAAATGCTCCTCTAAAAGCTAGCAAACTTATTACCAGGTATGTCTAAACTGCTTCCTCTACTAGAAAGCACCTTAAAGCTCATGAAGCCACTGTTCACACCCTCTTAGAACAAGCAGGAGCACCAAACTCTTAAGTCAAAAATACAAGACAAAAAAACCCACAAAACATTCCCCAGACACAAAATACACTATATGTGAGCTATGGATTAAAATCCAGTAGTCTTTACAAATACAGTAAAAGCTGAAGAGAATTTCTTGTTTAGCTCCACAGTTTGAAACCAGAAGGGCACAAAGTGCAAATGAAGGCACAGAAGCAACTTATTATACCTACGAGATGGGTTAAGCACTAGAGACTAACTCTATCTATAGGCACTTTAAATTGGCTGGACTGTGATCCACATTATTAGCACAGTTTTGTGGAGATGTGAGGCTTATGACCAAAACAGCCAGTTATTTATTAGTCCATTTACTTCAAAAAATAACCTTCTTCCCCCATATAGCTTCAGCTAGTTTCAATCCTGTTTGTCAGTAGCTGGAGTTTCCTGAAGACTCATTTCCCACAGCAAACCTGAACAGCATATGGACTAAAGTACATTTAATTCCTGAAGAACTCTTTAGTCCATGTCTGATGAAAACCAAGGAGGTCTACTTGGCTCACCTGGCCATGCAATGGTAACATCCATCTGGCCTGCCCTGGTATGCCAGCTGCCCACTCAAACACAGGCAGTTTAGAAATTGCCCTACATACCTTCCTGTCACCCATAAAGCTAAAGATAGAACAAATACGAGGAAAAGGTTATGAACTGTCTCTGGTCACAGCACCATGCAAGTTCAAAAGCCAACCCTTTTCGTTCGTGCTTCTCACAGAACCAACTGTTTCATGTGTTACGGTATGAGCAGTAACAAAATGCCAGAAATAAAGGCATACAGAGCTCATGGTAGATTACAGACTTTTCAAACCTAGTAAATTGTACAATAGCAAACCTTACTCCTCCACACTCCCATGTAAACCTCACCAGTAACGCAAGGAGACTCTTCCCCGACTCCCTGAATCTTCACAGCTGATTCCATTTTCACAAAAAGATACACAAGCCTCCGAATCAAAAATAACTGATAAATGCATGTAACGTTTTCTTGTATTTATCTAATCCAGTAATTTGTGATGACCTTCCAAAAGAGACTGGAGTGTAATTTTGAGAATTTGTTCCACTAGCTTTCCCAAATAATTTTCAAAATGAGTAAAACTGGACTTAGCTTTGCTTAAGTATAAAAGACTCCATCATTTGATCAGGAAATTATCTAATAACTTAAATACAAAGGTTCTGCAAACACAAGGGAATAAGTGATTTTAAGAATAACTACCAAAAGCATCACAAGCCTGTTAAGTCTTACAGTATTAAAGTAGTATCAACTACATTGTTTTGCAATGGAACTTGAGCTAATGAAACCCCTATTACTTTAGTCCTAATTGTCACTATCTGGCAAGTTGATTTTATTCCTATTGCCTTTAGGCTATCAAAACAGATCAGACATTCTATTACCTTCTGTGATACACTGAACTATCTTTAATTAGATTAATGACACTGCTGAAAATAAAGAGTTTATTGCTTTAACATGCAGTACTGACAATTACATAAGCTACCTATCAAGATGAAGTAATATTTTGCTTTTTGAGTTACTGAGTTGAAATGGAACTAAGAAATACCAAGTGTTCGTGACTATTTGTTCACCTCTACCAAAGGGTCAGGGTGGCTTTCCAGAGCATTATGTAAGTAACAAAGAAAACCTCTTATTTCTTACATCAGATGCCAAAAAAAGGCAAAAAAAGTAAAGCACTGGAACAATCTGGAGGAGTTTTATACACATTACGTGTTTAAACTGGTATCTTGATTACAAAAGAACCAAGCCAACAGAACAGAAAATGGAAGTTCCTACTATAGATAATAAAGCAACAGAAAATTTCTGTTTAAACAAGCACTTGCCATAGGATAAATCTAAGCACATGCAGATCACATTTAGCAATGGCCTAAGATAATAAAGCAGTTTCAAGCACATAAAATACTGTTGACCTGATTTTGCCCTTCCATCTTTTGCAGATTTTAAGCCTATCCTGTTTCAAGTTTATCCTCAATACAGCTATGGTACTTTTCTTCCAGATAACTGTAAAAAAAAAAAAAAATCTCTAGAATCCGAGGTGTATCTCTGTCTTTGCTGCAGGAACTTAAGAAAATCATCAAGTAACAGATGTTACTGCCCATGTTCTTTTAAGATTCCCCATAGATACCAACACTAAGTATTACTATTGTAATAAAATGAATATTAATTTTAAAAAAACATTTATAGCAAAGAACTAATATTAGATTTTGTTGCTCCTGTATCCATATCCACCAATCTAGTATTTCTGTCATAGCAAGCCATTAACAAAAAAATGAGCACATTCTTGGGCTAAGGTCTTCTACCTATACAAACTTCACAAATGCAGGATGTTATCCTGATCTCTCTTGGAGATGAAACCACATTCAAGTAGGCATGAATTGCCCCCTTTTTTTTTCCTTTAGAAAAGAAGTAGTTCAATAGAATTGGGGAGAAAAGTCAAGTAATTTGAAGGAAAACCAACTTTCAATATCCACAGGCTTCTCTGATGGAAATAATAAAGTATGTCACAAGATACTTCAAAAAAAGCAATACCGACTACTTACACCTGTCTTTTGCTAAGAGAAAAATTAGTTCTTAAAAGCAGCATCACTCCAGCTACATTTTACACCTCTCAACTACTTCAGTCATACCAAGGTATCTAACAGTACTCTTGTTCCTATCTCTATATTTGGTAACTTGTATCTCAGCTTGCTGCTCTTACAAACAGAAAACCCATTTCAGTATGAATTTAGTGTAGTTTTCCCATCCACATTCATTTCCTGCAGTCAGACAACTCAAACCCTCCAAGTCATCTGAAATCTCATTCATAGCATCAAGCTGCTCCAAGTAATTCCCTTCTAATAGGAAATTTATTTAAATTTATCTAAACTTAGGGCACAAAGGACTATTCTTCAACTTTAATGATGTGTAAGAAAAGGTTGGCATGTTTTTAACACTTGCCATTTGAACTACAGTGACACTGCACTGGAACAAAGAATTCAAAACCATTGCAAGGCAAATTTCACACGTGTCTCTTCATGGGGGAAAAAACCAAAACAAAAACCAAACACATTTTAATACATGTTCCAAAACACAATGGTAAATCCAGCATAAGAACTCATGAAATTAGCTTTATATCATATTTCCCTTAAACCAAATACATTAACAACAGACACTGAAATGAATCTGCAAAATGTTCAGACTCTGAAAATACATGATAAAACATTAAACTATTTTTGCTACTATGACAAGGAAATAACACTCACTTTTGTCCTATGCTAATATGTCATTGCCCTAATTCTAATATACTGCTGACCATATTTTCCACAGAAGAGCTCCTCAGAATGGGGGAAGAAGGAAGAAAAAAAACCCAACCAAAAAACCTACAACAGTTGTGGCAGAATAGTTTGGAAGTTGCTTATTCTTTTTACCAACAAAAAACTGACCTAAGAGAATTTACCGCAGCTGAAAAATAAGTGTTTCCTCTGTTTATTTAAGACAGACTGAAAAGCTACACATAATTTAATCTAGGAAGTTCCATCTCCTTTGTCCATTTGTATTAAAAAGACAATACTCCTAAAGCTTCTCCTATGTCAAACAAGAATTTCACAGACAGTAATCCTACTCGAAGTACTCCTAGACTCTGTTTAAACACCAATGCATTCACTGAAGGAAACCTTGAAGCAGCTTTCAGATCATTTAGTCATTTTTCAGGTTTTAAACTGACATAAAACTTATCTTCTTTGAAATCCACAGATGAAGGTCAATGCTCACGTGGCTTTGTGTGATATAACACACCACAAGAATACGCAACAGAATAATGAAATTACTTTGTTTGCTATGCCTCATTAGACTTTCTCATTTTACTCAACTGCAGAAGTGCTTTAGAACTAGTATCAATCAGATTTAAAGGTACTTCGTATATTGCAGGAAAACATCTTCCTATTTGCCTCTCAATGAATGGTTCCCACATTGTATCGTCTGATGTCTATTTAAGATTAAATCACTAGCTAAGAAACTTTAAGCCTGCATCAGTTAGCATGGGAAAATGATTTTTAAAGAGCATCAGTTCTTTTCCTGTGAAATGGGACAACAGCAGAGCAAGATGGCAAGTTCTTTCCACCTTTTTTTTTTTTTTTTTTTTTTTATTTACTGCTCATTCCACTTTGGTTAAGTATTCTGAACTAGTCTTTGGTTCATGTATAAATGCGTATTTGTGGATTGCTAGCACATTTTGTGGAAAAGTTACACACATTTTACCTATTAGTAGTATTATTTGAGAGACCTTCTGCATGTACACTACAAATTTTAAACAGAAACAAACATTAAATCTTTGAAAACAAAATCTACAACAGATTTCTAGTCCCTTGCATCCAATTACAATAACAGTAATTTTAATCAGCAATAGAGTAATAGCCAAAACTGATGCTGGTAAAATTTCTATTCAGTAATTTTGTCTTGAATATTTTTTCAGCTTCCACACAATGCTGTAGGGACGGTAAGTGAGACACCTGTATGTCTACTTCACTTGTATCTGTCATCCTTTTTGGATAAACTTAGCTGAGGCTATATAATAGAGTAACTATGACATCTAGTTTACAATTTCTTATAGTCTCATCAGTTTCACTGAGGTGGGCCAAAACATATCACACAACTGTTTCTGAGGAAAACATCAAACACTGGTTCTTAAAAAACCCTTACAAGTAATCTCACCCTCCCTTCAACATTGGTTTACAAAATTTAAATTTTGTTATGTACTATATGTAAACTGTATGTGGTGCTAAAATGAGAAATTACACCGAAGGAATAGGTTTTTATTCCAATTCCATAGTGAATTTTAAGGAAAGTGGGCAGGAATAGGATGGTAAGAAAAAAATTTCTGTCATTTCAGTTTACTGTCAGAGCCCTAATTATCTATGGATAGAAGTCTGGAAAACAACTCATCTATTAACAAAAAAAGCAAAATATTTGCTTTCCTCTTTTTACTGAAGCAGAAAAATGGTTTAATAAAGTTAAAATTGTCATACTTTATATTGCACATATCTGTGAAGCAACAGATTTTATAGGAACCATGCACTGAGCACTGTCATCACTTTTAACAAACTTTCTAAGTACTTTAAAACTTGCAGCAATGAGAGCTGTCCAAAGCAGCATCCACTGTTGGATTTATTAATTTATTTATGAAAGATATTTCATGTATGGTTCTGAGAGGACAAGAATATGTATTTCTTCGACTATCAAATGCTTGAAAAAAGCAGGGTTTGTTCCTTCCTAGGTAAGAGTAGATTCAATTGTCATTTTCGGAGCCTTCTGGTTTATGATGTGTAGTATGCTTTAATATCTCTAAACAAAAAGGGATATTCCAAAAGCCTGTTTTCCTTTCCTTTTTGTTTAACAACCTCTGGCATCAAAGAATTCCACTGGAATTCTTGCAGTCCCTGTGTTATTCTGATTAAACTAACCTCAACAAGAATTTATTCACCACTAACAAAACCATCATACAATTTGAAACTAAGACTAAGTTATGAGTAAGATTTAAACTGAGAAAGTTTATCAGTGAGTTCTGGTGACCATTTGCTCTTCCTGATTTGATTTTTTTTTACTGCAATTATTAATCAGCTGCACAGGCAGGATGGAGGTTTCTTTTCTTTGTGTGTATACAAAGAACTTTCCATTCGAAATCTGCTTTAATAAAAAGACAGTGAGCCTTCAGGGGCCTAACAGGAGCCCTAAATTTTGATGAAGACAAATGTTCTATGGAAGATTAACTTTACTAGTTTTCAGTGCTAACACAACCTACTACAGGACTTCATGAAGAAGTTTCACCCATAACAGTTATCCCAGAAGTAGTACTAGGGTTCTTGTCACTTACCATTGAAGTGGTTTCTTTTGATCCCGAGAAGGGTTGGTGATTTTCTTTCACAGCAGGGACTTCACCATCTTACCCACGTTTGGTTTTTGATAGGGTGCTAGAAGATGGGCAACCTAGCCTTGCCCTGTGGCTCTCTCTCCGAGCTGGATATTCTAGGTCTAGAAGTTGACTGGGAGCAGAAAAGACAACACATTCCCCTTCAATAAACAGGTGAAGCGGGGCCTGGTACTTGAACATATGTGTTTTAGATAGAGCCTTCTTATGGAATGTTTTTTCCCCTTAACTGGCATGCATTCCCTGAAGGTTTTAAGAATGGAAGAGAGCCTTATGCATTTCAGGGTCAGAGAATTTGCTATACCTAAAACCTTTACACCTCAACCACAACAACACTTTCAGGTGCTTTCAGATGGAACTTCCCCTGTGCTTCTACTGGCAAACATGTGCCATCAAATAAAATCAAGGCAGCATTTTACTCTCAGAAGGAACAACTCCACCTCCATTTAGAGGAAAAAGATTTTTAGATTGGTGGGATATGGATACAGATACAAGTGATTATGGAATTACTTGTCTTTCTGAAACAGGTACCTGAAAAGCTTTTCCTCTAATCAACAGTTCAACAGGCCAAAACTGAGAGAAGCTCAGCTACCAGAGGTAGACAACCCTCCCTTTATTTAAACAGAGTGAGTCTCTCAAATCCTTCTGGACACACTATTTTTACATTGCTTCCAGTCTTTAGTCAAGCATCTATCCCAATCATAGAAAAGTAAATTCTTAATTTCACCAACATTCTTCTCAGGAATCAAGGGGGAAAAGTTAGTTTATACCACACAACACTGGATCATTCCCCCATAAAAATGGTTATCTTGTCATTCAATAGAAGTATTCCATCTTGCTTTTTCAGGCAGAACCCCACGTGAATTATCATGACCCAGCTCCACAAAAGTCAGGTGCAAAGCCAATGGCCTATTGCTCCAAGCAAAGGAACACCACAAAGTTAGATACTGTTTATTTCGGATCTAGGTTGAAGCTCTCCGAGTACCCACCCATAAGGTTAAACCATCTTTTGTTTCAAAGGTTAAACCATCTTTTGTTTCAAAAAGGAGATTGCTTAAAATATTCAGACCAGACCAAAGAAGATTATACACTAAAGAATGAACACAGGGAAGTGGCAATGTGAAGTTTTACAGAATTCCCCATCCGCATTAACTCCATTACTGCCAGGAAAATCAATCATAGTCTGTGTTCCTCCTGTCCCCCGCGTACCTCGTTAGAGGCTGCTGGCAAGAGTAAGGTATTTTTCCCCCATCACACACACACCCCTGCCCAAGCAATTAGCTTCATTCATACCAGTCTTGCCATATAAAATCTATTTTCAAACAGTAAGGACGCCTGCTATATATATATACACCAGTGTTCAACAGTAGACAAGACACCGCACACCTTTTTCTTGGGTGGTCTTTTGTCCAAATACTAAGCTGACCAAATCAGTAGTTTAGTTCTGATGTCACAGTCCGCGCAACTTTGGGTAAATATCTTTCACTTATAAATGAAGATGCAGGAAAAAGTTACTGAAACAAGAATCAAAACCAAACTTACTGACCTAGAGCACATTACTTCAAGAAGCAGATTGAAATTTTAAGACATGCTGTACAAATTCACTTAAATTAAGAAGATACAGAAGGACCCCGTCAAAGAAAAAAACCATACCATCTTCATTAACTACATTAAAATACAGAATCCTTACAAAGAAAGCAGTTAGCCAGAATCAGCTATGCAGACACATTACAAATCCCCCCTCAAAACACAAAATCCAACCAGCTCATCAGTACCATGTCAGCTGCAGCGCAGCTGTTTACCAAGTAGATTTGTATTAAAAAAGCACTTTCACAGAAGCGTAGCTTTTGTTAGGTTGATGAGAAGGGTGTTTCTGTAGCCATTGCTTAGTATTTTACTGTTGTGAGGAAAAGGTGTATTGTTAAACAGCATGTGCCAAAATACAACGTACAAATTAGTGATAAAGTTCAGATCATGTTTACCAGCCTGCTGACTTTTTCCCCCTCATTGGAGTAACACTGTATAATTAAAGATCATTTGAACTATGATTGTAAACAGCATGCAGCATTTATAACACTGCCCCAGAGCCGATCTCCTGAATTAGGGGAAAATAACTCTCCTCTTTAAGAATATTTAGATCATTTACTACGTATAATCACTTATTTCCTTCAAAAACAATATACATAAAACACTGGCATTCATTTATGCCCAGTTTAGCAACTTTGGCACCTTTTTTCTCCCCCAGATCTTGCATGTTTTGAAGTGTAAACCCCAGTGTTCTGATATTCTTTTAAATAAATATCCTAATCAGATCTTGTTTAAAAAATAACGTTTTCTTGCTACCCCTCCACTCAATTTCTGTACATAAATCTATCACAAGATTGGAAAGACATTTCAATCAAAACCACCTTTTTGTATGTCTGAGTACAGGAATGTGCATCAGCTCATTAGCTGGCAAGTACATCTAACTTAGAGCCACTAACGCAGAATTATTAATGCTCACAAGTGACCACATTTCACACACTTTTTAAAGACAGATTATATAAAGTGCATCATGAAGTTCCTGAATGAATTGTTTTTTTCTGGTTTCTATATGTATTTACCTGAACTAACATTAAGTGCCTGTATTAAAATTAACACTGTAGTAATGAACCATATGTATTTTCTCTTAGATAACTATGTTTATTGTAATGTCAGAACACAGTACTAAAGCCATCTAGCCAATATCATTAGTACAGAATTTAATTCAGATACAGGTAACACTAGGATGATACCTTTCTGTTACTTCAGAGCATGAAGGAGGAAGGCCTGTGGTCAGACCAGAGCTTCTGAAGTTTGGGCTATGGAAAAAAGTGGATTGAGCTCCAACGAACATAACCAGGAATACAGCAGTTCATAAAGCACATTACAAAGGTAAAGAGAAAGAATTTTCTCTGTTGCCCATTGGGGAAGAAAAGAGGCAAAGGACATGCAATCTTAACCTAATCCTACAATTCAAAAACTTTACTGCCTTTCCAGAAGCTACCTTATAATCATTCTTGGAGAACTTACTGCCTGTAAGGAAAAGCATCTTTACAAGGAACAGCCCTTGCAGAACCTTGCCTTTCTTTCCACACAGGCAGATTCTTATGGGCCAACTTTAGTAATAAAAAATTCTTGAGTTCAATAAAAATAAGGTTCAAGCCCTGTAACCCAGGAGTACACCAGTAGAAGTGAGTGGTATATGAGCACTGATTAATATTCTAAGTCCATGTCTTCAGGCAATAAGCATTAATACAATCAGATAAATTTACTCATGTCTAGATCAACAGTGGTAGATTAGAAAAAAGTTCATACTGTACAGGAGGATAATGTACAATTATAAAATAAAAACTGACTTAATGGATACAGATTACTTTAAACATGCAAAGACACCTGCATATCGCATAATTCTCCTGAAGTACATATGTATATGTGCATGCCCATACACATGTATATATGTACATACATCACCAAAATGCAGAAAAATCAATTGTATTAATTCTATTATACAGCAGGAATACTCCCACATTTCTGAAGAGTGCTTTCTTAAGCCTTACCTCATGAACTAGCGTAACAAAATGGAAATGTTATGTTTTGGTTGTGTGACACCATTCTTTTCCCCTCCCCTAAACTAGTAAGCAATGACACACTCAGTTCAAAAACAAAAACACTGCTGCAAAGTGAGATAGACAAATTAGATACTTACTTATCAAAGCTATCACTATATTTTATGAAGCTCTCCAATTTTTCCTTGGCATATTCTACCACATCTGAATGAAGCTCTATTCCGTGATTTATCCCAAACGGTCCTGTAAATAAAAAGAGTAGGGTGGGGGTTTTTTGTTGTTTGTTTGGGTTTTTTTGGTTGGTTGGTTTTGGCTTTTTCTTAATTTAAGCACAGCACAACTGCATGGAACAGCATTATACCTTTCATATGTGAAATCACTAAGATCACGTAACACAGAGAAGTCTCCCAACAACTGCTAGACAGTTATTTTTTGTGTCTGCATTGCCAGTGCTTATGAGGAAGGTAAAAGGCCAGAGGATCAATGACTGAACAAGGACAGAACTGTGGCAAAATGATTTTACAGGATGAATTTTCTTCATAAGCATGCAGGAAAAAAAAATGAATGACTACATAAAGTCAGTTTGAGTAGCTTCTTTTTCAATACAGTATTTAGATCAACTACAACAATTTAAAATCATTATTTAGTCTGTATTTTGGTATTTATAGTTTGATGTTTTCTTATGACAAAAATTTCAGCTTTTGACAATTCAGAGGCCAGGTATTATATCCCTTAGCCACATCTGTCTTATTCTGCAGGTTCCAAAACTAGAAGTCTGCTCTGATTTACTTACAATAAATTTCCATCCAGAACACTGAAATTGACCACATTATGTTCACTCATCACAATTGCACCACAATTGCAACACTGCTTTCCTGCAACCAAATCTAAATGTATTTTCAAGTCAATCTGGGTGCCAGAAGTTAATGCTATTTTTCAGGAACACGAAGAAATCATGAGACAGTATTATGAGGATTATCCACATCAGGAAGGAATCTGAATTGGATAGTCACATTTGCTGTGGGGATTCTATATTTAACATGCACTCATAGCCTAGGGACTTTAGTCACTGGAGCACAGAATTGAAAAAGGGAGAGGAAAGGGGAGGAAGGGAAGCAAACATCAATAAGATTAGACAAAACTTGTATTTATAACCTCTACTGCATTCTAAATCTTTCCTAAATATTTAACTCAAAGATGTTACTCCAATGAAACAATTCAATTTGTCTTTTCTAGGACACTGATTAATAAAAAAGACCTAGGATTACCAGGAAAGGTTTCATTTTACTGTAAAAGTGTATGCCACTAAGCTGATTAATAATTGCAATTCTTAACACAACATAGTTTAGATCATTTTCTACTAGGTGAAATAAAACCGATCCAGCAGGTTACCGCAGGCAGTGTTCATAAGACCTCTCTGATGCCAAGCAAGAAGTAGGTGGATCATCCAAGGAATGTTCTTAGAACTTGTGAAAGCATGTCCCTTCTGTTGACATACCTACTGTAAATTTAGGTCATCATCTATCACATTAAGAAAAGCACTAGCACAGGTAATCCCTTCCTAGCTATTTAATTATTTAATGCTCCCTTGCATGGTTACGATGTTCTAACCAGTGCAGTTAAGAGTTCTACAGCATGCAGCAGCACCCAAGGTATGTTTTCATTAGTTAAAAATTGATCACCATTTCTTCAACCTCAATTTAAATTAAAAATGCATTATCACCTGTCCCAAAATTCACATATACATTCCATTACTCAATTTTAAAAACATTAAAAAAAACTGTAAATGTCCGTTGTTTCAATACCTATGAATGCAAGGCATCATCACACCATGACACACTGTGATATTCTTAATTTGAACAGAAATACAGAAACATCTTCTTTCATCAGAGAAGTCACAGCTGTACATTTAAGCAGTCTCCTAAAAACATGAAACCAACTTTTCTACTATTCTCTAAAGTCAACTGGCATCTTTCAGCGTAACAAGCTAGCAATTCCACCATTAGTCTGAACTGTATTTCATTTTAATGTTATCAGCAACAGTTAATTTAACCTCTGTGGAGTGGCAGTTGTTTGGTGGGTTTTTTTCAGTATGGTGCTAAACTTACAAATGTTTATCCATTTCAAATTTTTTGATGATTTAATCTAGCCATTTTGACACTGCCAACACAGCAGAAATACTGCTCACTACATTGTCAAACAAAGATATTCAACTACAGTCAGAAACCACTACTCTGTTATTAACTGCAGTGCACACTGAGATCTGTTTTTAAAAAGTGAGCTTTTAAAAATATACATGGTTTATTTATCAGAAACTTACATCTGTTTGTTTTTCTTTGTTAAAGCAGCTGTTCCCTGGTTTAAAACAAACACTAAAGAAGAATGATTTCATGTAACAAGTAATTTTATCAAAGGGAGCAGAGTAAGAAAATAAAGGCATGTAAATTGTATTTATTGCTTCCATGCCTCAGCCTAGCACTCAAACCACATTACAACACTAAGCAGGCTTTGGAGACTGGGTACAGCACTAAAGAAACATGTGAAGTCTACTTCTGTAAATAGCTGACCAGTCAGTGCTCCAGGCACCTCAGTACTGCTAGAGAAACATCAGCACCGGCGCTGGCTCTGTGGGAACACCTCCAGTGTAACTGTGCTTCTTGGGAACTGTCAGCCGATCTCACCCTCTGTAGAAGAACAAGCCTTTTCCCGTTTCATTTCTTCAACTCTGCATATAATAATCTGAAGGACAGGAATTCTGCTTGATAAAGAGAGGTCAAACCCAGGAGCATTCAACAGCCAACCAACAGCCACTCAGAATCAGTTAGAAAAATACACTGATGCAAGTGCAATAAGCCACAATTTCTTTTTTAAACATCATAGTTAAAGAATAATGAAATAAAGCTTTCCAAAAGTCAGAGAAATAAATGAATACTATTACTCACTACCCTGAACAAACACTTTAGAGGAAAAAGTACAGCAATATTTACTAGTTGTTTTAATAGTGAAATAGAACACTGAACTTAAAATATTGCAACCTAATTAAAAATATCTACTCTCAAACAAACACTGTTGAAAAGGGCAAAGCAATACTCTAATAGAGTAGGTTGTGGGGATTTTTGTTACCTGTGAATGAACATAGCTCTTGTCTCCACAAGAGAGCAGTGGAATCTGTTGAATTGGCACTGATTGTAACAAAAGACACTGCCAGAGATGCCAACAAATGATGTCTACTATATACTATTAGGGATAATTTCTACTCTTCAGTAAATTAGAGATGACACAGTAACTAAACTAACTGAAAATTCACAAATTAACTCTTCACATCTCAGCTGTGTATATAAATATATATATTCCAAATCTGTGTATTACCTGTCAGCAAGGTTTGGGCAACCAAGGAAATACGAAAATTCTTTGTAATACAGTCAAAGTTCTAGCTATGAAAACTACATACTAAAATAAATGAAGTTATTTCATGTAATGAAATTCATTTGTAAGAAAGAACTGTTGATACACATGCTCTGTACTCTCAGTGTTGGGGGGGGGGGGGTATTAAATCATTCCTCTAAGACAGGTTTTAAAATGTAAATTTTAAATAACTCATTCCAATCTTTTTCATACAGTAAATTATTTGAAAACAGAAGAAAAACGACAGTGCTAATCTGTTAAAAAGCCTACAGACCTGCAGCGCTTAAACAGTCTTGTCAGTCTACATTTCCAAACCTTCTGCTTAATAAAGTTACCGAGTAAGTCTACTTTTAAATAATCAATTGCACACTGATATTTTTCAAAAAGTTTCTTCAAGAGTCATCACCCTTTACATTTTAAATTTTTGTTTCTATAAACTGTAAATCAAAACCGTAACCTAGAGTAAGGGCATAAACAAGGTACCAATACAGACTAAAATTTTACCCTCAAATACTGTTCCTGTATGCCTTTTCCTTTTAAGCAACAAAAGGACTGTTTTCTTTCAAATGAGAACTTTAGATTACAGAAAGGCAAGCGGGACTGACTGCCTCTTCCAAAACACTCCATGAAATGTTACTGAACAACAGTGCCAGTGAAAAGCTTGTAGATAGCACACGACATTTTAACAACACATCTCACTCAGTTTTAAGTATAGTACTGTCATTTTTAAAGAAGTAAAAAGTTTTACAGGGCCTGTATAATCTTCTAAAAATATGCACAAACACTGTATTAAAATAAAACTGTTCAAGTTACCTAAAATTAATCCCACCATTGTACTCAAGTATCCGGTTCCACTACCCAGATTTAGAAAAGATAATCCAGGCTGAAGCTTCAGTGCTTCCATGACTTCAGAATAAATGCAAGGTGCTGACAAGTGTATATTTCCATGCTTCCAGGCCAAGTCTTTATAAGCATTGTCCCTGTATCCTTCCAGATAATAATCACCACGATCAATTGCTCTGAAGGCTTGTTCCACACTCTCAGTGCGAATGTACTGAGCTTCTTTCAAGTTATCAATTAAGTCATCGTTGTCTTCTCCAGCACTCACAGCTCCTCCCATGCTGAATTTATACGATAATTCAATTAGCTTGCAAAATACATTAGGAGGAGAATTTTCCCACAAGTGTAAGTATGTAATGGATTCTCAGTTCTTCTTTCAGAAGCACATCAGAAACGAATCCTAGAAAATAGATATGTTTACATAACTTGAGTTTCAAAAGAGAAACAAATCAACAATTAAAGGGTGATGAAATATCATTAGTATTGGATCACTTACAAAGTAGAACTATTAAAGAGTCAGGACAGCTAGTATTTAATCAAAATTCTGCTCTTCAGATTTTAACTCAATCTAATGTTCTTCATCTTAGCTTTAGTATATCCACATGGGCTGCAAGCAATGCAGCACAGGAGTTCACACAGACACTGAAAGCACTACAGTGCTAAGAACCTGCCACCAATATTGTATGTGTCGGGGGGGGGGGGGGGGGGGGGGGGGGGGGGGGGCAGGGACACAGACAGGACAGCAACTACCTTTGGAGCAGCTCTAGTCCCATCCTGAGAACTAATGCCCTACAGGAGCTGGGGCATGTACCAACTTCGCTACATATGAAAGAAACTGTGTTTACATGCTCTGAAGTCACCCTGCAGTGGGATATGGAGTCAGGCAAGTGGTGATATCCAGGAGATGTTTCTCAGATGAACACTTTGCAGCTGAACTAGAATACTAGTACAGATGCAACCACACATTCTTCTGTTCTAGATCCAGCACAGCAAACCCCTCTAAGTATCTGAACTCCTCCTAATGCCGCCTGCCCTATTCACTGCAGGTGTATAAATTCCTTAAGTATCTAGAAGTTTTCAACAGCTTGCCAGCTCTGAAGTGACTACCAAGTTTCATGAATTCTACACAGCCTATTCGCTTTAAAATAATTCCTTCAGATCTTTACTTTATCTGCAGTTACTAATCACTAAACTCATAAAATCCAGATGTTAAAACCATTAATGTTGCATGAATTACCAATAAAATGGCAATAGAAGACTGGAAGAAAGGAACACACAGAAGTTTAATCCAGCACTTCTGAATAAAGTACCCACAGTGAGCTCATTAACATAAATTACAAAGGCAGCTTAGCCAAAAGAAGAAAAAGACTATCATTAATCTTGCACATCCTAGGTAACCTAGTTAACACAGAAAACAAACAAAACCCAAAAAACAATCCCAAAGACACACTCACCACTAACTGCATTGCTGAGTATCATTTTTCAAAAAAAAATTTTCACCTGCCTCTTCAGCTCAGCACATGCCTATTTTATACACGCTTTTGTGCAAATTCATGTGTCAGGAATTCATTTACACAATCCAGATGCCCAAGGTCATTTAAGCTATCAGAATGAAGCAGTTCCTAAGTTTACATTGTGGTAACCACAGCAACACAATTTTTATGGTTAAATACTTCAAATGAAGAACCTTCTTACAGCACTAATGAATCCTCTTCCACATGTTTGACAGGTCTCTATCAAAACCGTACTAATAAATCTTCCCATAAAATAAATGGAAACATCCAGAAACTACAAGCAACTTCAGGTTTGGTGTGTTTGTATTTGCCCATTGCAACACTAAACAAAGACTTCTGGAGTTTGAATCATTTTCCTGAAGGATTAAACTAGAAACTGCAATGATTCTGAAGAAAAGCATCCTTGTGAATGCAAATACAATCATGTGCTGTGTAGAAGAATGAAGCTGGGTTAATTAACATTGGTAACATACAGCTGTGGGCTGGCTTCAGGGGCGGTGGGTTGGCCGATGTAAGCAAGGTGCAGCTGTGGCTGGTTCTGTTAAGTGGTTGGGCATCCAATGAAGAGAGAGGAGAAAGAACACACACCCTGGAAGAGGAGGGACTAGGAGAAGGCAGCAGAGGGACTGGCATGAAGAGTGTGTTGGTATGTGATGGTAAAAGACCTTGCTGCAGCTGGCTAGTTTGGAGAGTGCTGAGACAATTGGTGCCCTGTGTGAGGCTTGACCTCAGGACCTTTAGCTTGTGAGACTGAGTGTAATGAGTGATGACAATAATAATGGCTGTGCCAGGGGACATCTGAAGTTTTGAGCAGTGACGGCGGTGCCCAATGTAGCAGAGACAGGCGGGGGGATAGCCTGTGATCCAGATGCATTGAGATAGGTGGGAAGAGCCTGGGGATGCAGATCAGACACCGGTAGAGGTGAGCTGTTGGGATCAAAGAGAAGGAAGCCTGATAGCCATGGAGTTAAGAGACTGAGGGTAACAGGCGATAGCAGCAGAGTACATGGCCAGACATGGCAGCAGCCCACAGCCGGTGGCAGGTCCAGAGCAGGTCCAGCCAGCCAGCGGTGATGGCTGTGCCAGGGGAAGGTGTGGGAGCAGTGCGATGCCACGGGTGGCTCCCACTGTTGCTGCTGCTGCTCGGCCTGGTGGTATTCTTGCCAGTGTTCACGTGCTCGTTGAATGTGTCTCCAGTTGTAGAAGAAACAAGCAACCACAAGGACCTTGATAAGCTTGTTGGGACACAAAGTAATGTATTAGTGCTGTATAAGAAGGGATACGTGTATGAGTTCAGGGACAAATTGTCTAGACTGTATGAGTTTGTGAAAAAGTTGTGATGATTGTTAAATACATAAGGCATGAAATGTTAAGGAAAAAAAAGGGGGAACTGTAGAGGGATGAAGCTGGGTTAATTAACATTGATAACATACAGCTGTGGGCTGGCTTCAGGGGCAGTGGGTTGGCTGATATAGACAAGGGGCAGGTGTAGCTGCTTCTGTTAATAGGTTGGGCAGCCAAGGAAGAGAGAGGAGGAAGAAGCAGAGAGAAGAAAGAGCATGCCCTGGATGAGGAGACTCTGAGAAGGCAGCAGAGGGACTGGCATGAAAAGTATAATGTGGTTAAATAGCCCTGAGGATCGTGGGAAAGGGGGTCAGATGGAGGAGGAGCAGCAGCGTGGTTTGACTTCTGGAGGAAGGAGACACAGCACAGACAGAATTTGACCATCGGTAAAGCCTTGTTGCAGTCTACTAGTTTGTTTGTGCTGCAACAGTACTGGACTGTATGTAGTCCAATGAGTACATTCACTTTTCTGAACACCAAACTCAGAATCAAAAGTGTACTAAAATTGTTAAGGATCAGTTCTGATCAGAAAGGGCATATATAAAGATGCACATAATCCTAAATAAAGGAAAGTCAACATTAATCTTTGAAATCTGTTTTGGCCTGCCATTTTCTTCTTCCTTAGAAAAAAAAATTTCTACAGTATCCAACATCAAAAGCTGTACAACTCTTATCCCTCCCCTGCCTAGATGGCCATCAAAGAGTCATCTTAAAAAGGAAACTTCATTGTCATTTAAAATTCTGATACAAGTGTTTCCTTATCCTTGCTTTGCATTATTAACATAAAACACCAAGTCACTAATAAAGATGAATAACCATATAGTATCAGTGCTAAGATTATATAGCTAGGTTTAAAATTTCAAGCAAGCTCAAAGTTACCAGACTATAGACACAATGCTTCTCCTTAATTACAAACATACTTCAAAATGAAGGGGGGAAGGTGGGGAATGTTCAGGGCTGCTACAGCCCTAGTAAAATCATGGGTGAAGCGATGACTGTTCACCACTGTCCACTGTGTGCTTCTGTCTGAGCCAAAACCAGCTCTCCCTGACCTTCTGCAGTGGGGAGAGGCAGAAAGTCACCAGGTACAATTATCAACCAGCAAAAAAACCTTTGATGGAAGTAAAGAAAACACATTTCAACATCCTAATGTGCTACAGCAGAGTAAGCAAGCCTGTGTGTGTTTTTAATTATACAGGAACATCCCTTTCTATTTGTAAAAAAATTAAGGGACAGTTTAGACAAAAGTGTGGAACTTGAGGGAGGACTTTTATATTTTTGAAGTAAAATATAATTTGTAAAAATATTCCAGCCCTGCTCATTTGTCTGTACTTGCATCACACCTAAAAGTTCAATGAACTATTGAATGAAATGACAGTAAGTTAAATAATCTATAATGACTAAAGCATAGGTTTTGCCATCCCTTTATCCTAAGGAGTTCATGATGGTCTTGAGGTATCTTTGGAAATAATTTTAACTAAAAAGTAAATATAAGAACTGACTTTCTGGAAAACTAATGCAGCTACTGCATCTGAGAAACAGCACTCCGCGCCCCGCCCGCAGAGTGCATGCACCACCCTGCACCAGCAGATGGCGAACTTGACTGACTCTCTGTACCCCACTGGTGCGCAGGCAGAAACAGAAACCAAGCGGCAAAAGGCTATAATAAAGCTTTTATAAATTATAAATACAATAAAGCAAGAATAATTCCTATCAAAAAACGGCTTTACTACTTTCACATGAAATTGCTTTCCCATAAATAACGTACTATTTTCTACATAGTCGCTATACTAAAACAGAATTAACTTTTCAGGTATTTTGTAATTTTATGTCCTTGGTATTATCTGACAGCTAAAGTTATTAAAGTATCACAAGATTTTCTACTGATGACACCCAACAAGTGTTTCACCTTTATTAACAGTTATCATGCAGAATCTCAATGCAAAACCAGAAAAGGTCTGGTACACAGCATGACACTGTGGGAAGTAGGAGAGAAAAACTGAGAGCCTTCTCTCAAGGATGGGACTCTGACACATCTGAACTGAGCAGTTAGCGGGGAAGGGCAGTTAAAGGTTGCACCTTACTCGATGTACTGCCTCTGGCTGGAAAAGGTGACATTAGGGTAGACAGTAATATTGTTTTGCTTTTTAGATATCTTGATTAATGAAAGCAGACCAAAAGCAACTATGATGCTCTAACTCTGGACTGTACAGCTAAAGGTAAGCAAAAATGCTACTCAAGTGGAAAGTTACTTGTCAAAGAAAAACAAAAAACACCCTAGGAAGTTAAAGAAATAGATCTTTTCCTGAAAAATCACTTCTTGTGCTGCAGAGAAATATCTTTTCATATTTTACTTTTCTCCCATGCTTTTACAATTGTAAGCTTCCACCTGAAGTAAAATTACTTGCTCCTAACACAGGCAACAGATATGTGAAGTCAAACACATTTTCTACTATTTTAAACACACAAAAGAAACCAACTCACAAGCTGTTTTAATACAGCTTGAAAAAAAAAAAGAAAAAGGTAAGTTAGTCAAAACTTCCTTGTGACAGCTGACCCAGGACAAAGACAACAGAGCATACTATAAAACTTGCTACTTAGCTGCAAAACTCACAGAACACATCCTGTGAAGCTCACCAATACGTAGAATGAAACATATGCAGTTCACAAAAAGCACAAGCAGCATTCCTGATGCTTATTACACCAAGCAGCATAGAAATTTCGGGAAGGAAGGGAAGGTGGCATAAAATTAACAAAATGCAGCAATTGCCTTTAGCCTTGGGAATCTTTGGAATACAGAAGCCAACAGAAATTGTAGTTTAAGTGTTAAATTCAATATAGTTTTCAATATAAAAAAAAATCACTAATTAAAACCAAGTACAGTTTAAAAACCTCTGTTTCTCATTCCACACTATTTATGAATTTATTTTTACAAGTTAGAACACTATCTTGAAGTTTCTTATATGTGCATTAAAAATTAAATGTCAACACACTGCCCAATTTCTGTAAAAATCCACATAACTGTATCACAACACCTCTGCCCTGCTTCTGACCTAACTTCTAACTAATTTTACTAGAATTCCTTATAAATAATTTCTGTTTTTTTTTTTTTAATTATCACCACATTAATTGCACAGGTGTTCACATAGGTGCCACGTGAATCTAAAGTACTGACAATTTGAGTGTATTTTACATGCTATGCAAAACTCTTACTCCAATGTTAATAATCAGATGTAAAGTTTGAGAAGGTTTTTTTTGCCAGCTCTCAAAGGGACACAAGTTCTGCACATTGCCGAAGTTTTACAAACACGTGTACTTCAAGTTAATCCCTTAGGTCACTAATGACTTGTACACTCTTAAATACAGATTAAATAGAATGCTAGCAATGTATCCAGTGAATTTTACAGGCAAAACCTCACCTTTGCTAAATCCATACAATGTTAAGTATCTTACAATTTACTATCTTTTAATGCTGACATGTCCTGACTCCACATAGCTGACTCCTGAAAAATACATGCCTACTAACTTGACTCTTCTTTTGTTTCAAAGGATGAAAAATAGAAGAGAAAATATAACAAATGGGATCAGACATATTTCAAGTCTTCTTCTCAGAACTATTTTCCTTAAGATACCAGCTTGCAGCACATCACACCACACTGAATCAAGACTGTGAGGCATTACTTTAAACTCATAGATGTTTACTCAAACAAAATTGCTGGGTGAACCTTACCCCAGAGGGGAGGAGAGGCAAGAGATACCAATAAGCCACTGAGCTAGGCATTAATATAGACACAGGAGTCAGTTAATAAGTTTCCCCCAGAACTAATAGCCTGTGACTGGCAATAGGAGGTAGTTAACCACAAAGGCATACACGGGCCTAAAACACTTCAGTCCACAGTTCCGTTTACTCAAGGCAAAAGTCAGCAACATCATTCTGATCAGCAGAAGTTTAAAGTTTCCTGGGCACCAACCAAGTGTTAGACCTGCTTCAGTTCAGACTCAATTCATGCCACTCCTGCAGCCACGATGAACTCCAGATGATGTTTTGCCTGTCTTTACCCCATCTAGTGACTACTACAACAAAAGGACTCCATTTTTAGTTTAGCTTCCCCTTTCCTCCGAGGTACTGTAACTGTGCTGCACAAGAAGAAATTCAAACTGCAGAGCTGAGCTGAGTGTAAGATTTCAGCAAGGCCTCTTGATTACTATCTGAAAGGAAAATAGGAATTTTAACATTAGCCTCACCAGGTAAAGGGTGGAGAAAACCAAAATATGAACTGTGTGCTGGAGTGAACTACAAATTTTTTGTAGGTGACCACAAAAATCAGAATAGAGTGTGGGACAGAGGTATTTCAGAATGAAGCCTTGTGAAACTTTTTTTTAATCTTTCATACATATATGTCTCACTGCTAAACTGCTACTAAAGGCAATAAAACATCTAAGTGCTTCAGAAAATTAGCTGCTACTCAAACTGCCTTCTCTTCCACAGCTATTTGTTTTGCCACATCGAACAGTTTAGATGGGAGGAAAACTTGTTTTCAGGATACAGTAACATCCTACTCTGTGCCTTAAGGGAAACACTGCACGTTTCTGAAGTCTATACTCTAGACTTGTCTCACTCAAAAACATTCACTCCAAACCTACTGTTCAGTGGATCATTTCAAGAAGCTTTTCAAGTCAAACATAAGCAAGTACAAAAACAAGTACAGTCAGCTCTCCAACGTAATGCACTGCACAAAGCATACTTCAGGGTTCTTTGTAATACTGCAATTGAACAAGGAACAGACCACAGGATTAACGTTAAGGAATGTAAATGGCTACAACTACTGAGTTAACCTGAATTGCATTGACCTACTTGGGTAGAAAATGTTTGTCAAGTCTGATGTAAGGTTAAGCCCTGATCCTCCTGTTTAGGCCTTCAACAGCTGTTTATACAAGATTCCAGGTGTGTGCTTGTTCTCACTCTTCTTCCACCTCCAGTCACTCTGAACACACCAAGCAGCATACATGGTGCTGCATTTCTCTCAGAAGATGCATTGAAGCTTATAGCACTCCACAGATGTGAGCAGTGACAAGCACACCAGCACAGACTTCATGATGGAGTGATCTTAACCTTGGTAGTTACACAAGGGCATCATTTCTAGACCAACCCTGCTGAATGCCCACTAAACCTTTTGACTTCTATGTTACTTTTTTTTTTTCTCGAATGCAGACAGTTCACGGGAAGTAAAAAATAGTAAACCAACATAGAATTTTGTTGGTTGTATACCCAGAGGAAAACTTTTTTTTTTTCTTTTTTTGGACTGGGATACATTCCTTTCTCAGTCTATTTTCTTCTGTGCTGGATTTGTTTTTCTCATCTGAAATTCTATCTACTCTCTTCACACAATGGCAAGGACTAAATGCTGAAAATAATATTTTCTATATACCAGTTCTGTATGCCAGACCTGTTTTCAGGTATGATGACAAAGACTTCAAAATTCATTACCTTTTATTACAAAGCAAAGCCAAGAATCCTACGTATTTCCTGGATGGAACTTGTAATGTGTAGCTTAACACCACATCCTGACTTAGTTTTCCTCACTGCTTAAAATCTGGGCAACCAAAAATGCTTGCAAAGCTGAGCTAAATTTCAGAAGCAGTTTATTCTTCAAAGTCTCCTACTTGTGACACTGCATAAATATGTTCTGAATGCTTACTTCAAAACAAGGAAATAACAGCTCACCATTTCCACCCGGGATAGCCAGATGTGTAGCTTGCCATACTGGGGTGAAACCTAGAGTGCAGGATAATTTCTGGAACTTAAAGGTGTAGATCTATACCAAGTACTAAAGCAGCCCTACACCCTCAGAAAGCAAGTCCTTAGCAGTGGTCTCTATTTAGAGCTGTGCTTGTAATTCTCCAGTAATTGTCACTATGGTCACCACAGACCCAGCTTCAGTATTCACTTCCTAACGTCCTCCGGGCCACTAACTGACCTTTCTTAATTATATCCTGCAAAAACTCCCTGCTGAGAGACAGGAAAGCTGTCTCACTGCCCTAGTCTTATGACATTAATCACTAGGTAAAATCTGTTGGTCATCTGCACAAAATTATTTTCCCCTTACCTTCCACCTCAAATACATGACATCTTTGAGATTTGCATACCTACATTTTTGATCTAGTTGACTTTCATGTTACAAAGACCTTTAAATTGGAACCAAGCATAGAAACACTCCCCTCTCTTAAAAGAGTCTACTATTATCTAATTTCCATTAAGTTTTAATTTAGCCAGTATGTGCCAAAAAATGTTCTGTTAAAAAATACTCTGATTTGTAAAATAAGAAAGCCTCCATGGATGAGGTTGATGAGATGATAAACAGCTCTGAATACTCTGATTAGCCCATCTTTGCATGACTCTTGTGAGATTTTAAGCACCTGACATTATTACTGGTGCAGAAGAGGTTAGTCTGTCATGCATAAAGAGGTTGTCCATTACTGATGGACAGTGTTAACAACCAGTTGCTGCTCAGTCCCCAGAGCCAGCTCCTCCTCATTTTCTGAAGCAGGTAAACAGAAGTGCTGATAAAAAAACCTGCCTCTCTAGTGCTCTGAAAATAATTTTCCAAAGCAGCAAGATACTGTTAGCTAGTACTTCCATGGTTTTTCTGATGATACAATTTGCTATGTGTCAGTCCAGTGATACTGCTTACAAGATTTAAAAAAAAAATTCTCAATTATTTAAATAATTTCAGAGAGCAGTGTTAGCTACTAACAGAAGTCTGCAATACCCAATTGACAATGACAATAACTGAAATGTATGTCAGTGTATGATGCAGCTTGAGTGGTGGAACTACACAGTTCCTGGTAATTGTACTTGATTAGAGCAGCATGGCATGATTTTTCCACAGGACACAGTGATAAAATGTCAACAAAAAAATAGCTGCCAGTCTGTTGCTTACCATTAGTAGTTAGCTATATGCAAACTGGTGATTACATCTCAAGAGGTTATATGTATACCTTTATGAGTGAATAAACACTGGCTCTGCTCTAATTCTGCATGTCCTATAGCAGGGGTCCTCAAACTTTTTAACCAAGGGGCTGGCGCGCGGATGCAGTAGCAGGCAGTCATCTGCGGCTGCTTGGTTTCACCCCCAACCCCTGGGAGGGGGGGGCGGGGGGGTCTGTAAATACCGGGGGCTGGATTGAGGACCCTGGGGGGCTGTATCCAGCCCACGGGCCGTAGTTTGAGGACCCGTGTCCTATAGCATCCCATCAACTATAGTTGTTTCTTTTTGCTCAATATTGCTTCTCTACCCACAACAGTCCAAAACATTTGGTGGGGTTTGTTTGTAAGACACTGCATAAAATAGTTTCATCTCTCAGAAGCTTAAGATGGCTTAGTGACCCATCAAAGTTCCACTGAAACATCTGATAAGCAAAGGGTGTCAGCTTAGCCCAATGCCCAATGTCCAACATACAGAAGAACCCCCTATCCTTTCTCTGACAGCAGCGTCCATGAAAGAACCAGGCTTTCCCTTATACCACACTTTCTAAAGGTCTCAGCTCCTGAGAGGTATGCCTACAGCTCTGTCTGTTCCCATGCTACAGCTATTTTAAGTCTCTCCAGTATAACCAGTCAAAGAGTACTGCTTTATCACAGACTGGCTGTAAGAAAGGAGAAAGATCAGAAGCTTCTTTAGATGGCCTAGCAGACCTACAGAAACCAGAGGTACCAGGTAATAGCCATTTGTTCACTGGCAAGACTAAAACAGCAGGACTTCATATGACAGATATGAATCAGTGATGCTTAATACATACAGATGACTGTACTCACTGAGTCTGTATCATGCACCTGTTTTTTCAGAAGAGAAACTGCTGTCTGTGCACATATTTCACAGGAATTAGTGAGCTAGAGTGTGACCCAGCTGCAAAACCCATTGCCACAATACATGGCTTTGTACAGGGGTATTTAACAGAGAATACTCATTTCAAGCTGGTTTATATAGGCCGTAACAGTTAAATATTAACAATTAGAAGAGCTGTGGAGAGAAGTGTTTAAAAAACAAAACAAAACCAAACAAAAATAACCCACCACACTTCTGGAATATCTAATCCTTTTTAGCCTGAAAAGGTGAAAGGCATACAAATGACACACATTTCTGCAAATTTTAACATTACCCTGATCATAAGCCAACTAAGACACCTTGATATAAAGGACAAGCCAAATAGTCAAATTTTTTAAAACAAAAGTTGTTTCTCTTCATGAAAGAAAATGCTTAATAATTTAGTTTGTGGCAACCAAAAGGTATCAAACCACAGTAAAATAGGATGCTCCTTTACTTTCAGTACCACCTTCAGAGAGCAACCAGAAACAGCTGGAGGAAGGGAGCAGAAGAATCCTCTTTTATAGTGAAATATAAAGCTGGTGTAGTAGAGGAACTGAAACATGCTTTCCTAACCTTTTACCACAAATGTAGCTTCTGCAGCTATAGTTCTTAAGCAGATCAAGTCACAGTTCATGTAATTGTGAGTAGGGGAAATGTGGCCTGTGACAAAATATTCACTGTTTCAGCCAGTGCTAAAATTCAAAACCTTATTGCACATAATAAGTTATTTAAGTAACTCACTTTCAGCAGCAACAGAACAACATATGCCTGTTGCCTTTAGCAAACGAAAATAGAAATGAGGTCAAGTGTAAAAATAGAAGATAGTTACATTCCTGACACTTGAAACCTCATCTTAGAGCTATGCATTTACTGCAGTCTCTACAAAAAAAAAAAAAAAAACAAACAACCAAAAAAGCCACACACACAAAACCAGGCCCAAATAAAACATTAAAAATACCAATCAACTTTATCAAGCTCCAAGTGCACTAAAACCTTTTGGTCTTCTGATCTTTAGAAATATATCTAAAAGCATCAAAACAGCATGCTATAATCACAGCATAAACAACTTTTAATACAGTCTTATCAGAATGCTTACTTTCACAGTCTCAGGATCTCAAATTTTATTTGTTATGTGTCCTCTTCTTATGAGATGCTAAATCAATATAATTTTAAGAAAATTCAAGTCCTGTTTACGAGATCCTTAAAACAGTCTGGTGCAATACAACAGTATGTTTTGAAGTTACTTTATTACTTAGGCCTGCAATCCTCAAGAGGGAGAACGAGTAAAGCCTACTCCTGTACCTACTCCTCTCCTCAGAACCATGGCAGAAAATTCTTTTGCTGATGCAATCTTCCAGAAGCATCACACTAGATTCACCAACTTCTTCAAATGTAACTTGTTTACTAAAACACATTCACACTAACAGTTACTTTTACCTTGTCAAAGCAAGCAACGGATATCTACTTGCACCTAACTGCTCTTTTTAATCCCCAAATCCTGCATATCTCCAAGTGCCTTGACTTTTAAGGCTCATGTCATCATCTGCCTCATTCTCCAGACATAAATCCATAAACAGCATACCCTAAAATGACATGACCTTGTCCATAAATCCCTATCATTCAAGATGTCCAATGCCTACTTTTACGTAAAACATATTAACTATCCCTTCATGGTTCTTGCCAAAGGAAAGGATGATTTATCAAAACTTTTAATATGTACAAAGCAAGTATGAACTAAATCTGTTCAAAAGAACTACCAAAGCAGCCACAAATGCAAGTCATCCGGTGGGGGAGCTGGGTGGGAATCAACTCCTTATTTTACAATTTAAAAGGTTACAGCATTAGTACAGTTACCACAGCCTGTTACCAAAGCCTGCTCCACAAAGTTTTATGCAACCATTCCAGCATTCTCCCTGTTGCTATTAAAATACCCTACTCCAAGGTAACACTTCAAAGTATTGCTTTCATAACAGTATCACTTTAATTCACACCTCTGTGGCCAGCCAGTAACTTCTATCACGAATTTTCAACTGGGCTTGTAAATGATTAAACAGATTATTTACCAGCATGTATCAAAATTAACCCTGTCAGGTTACAGGATAAAAAGCTATTCTACACACAAAGGAGTAGAGAAGCACACTTTTGTGTGTGGGAACCCACCTAAATACCCCGACCCAGCTGCTCCCAGGGCTATCCCAAGAGAACCATCAGCTCTCCCCACATCCCTACCACCACAGGGCCTCTCCAGGGAACTTTTCAGATTGACAAGTGTGGCTGCTTATAGGGGTACCAGATTTATCATGGGGTGCAGGGGAAAGGCATAAGTCCTGTTATGGGATGTTTAGGGGAGGACCCAAAGGTGGGGAAAGGGAGGGATCAAATCGGCTTGGGGAGGAACAAGTGTGGGAAAACTAGGGCTATGGTGACAAGAGGGATAGGTCACCTGTAAACTAGCTGCAGATAAGTATGCACATCCAGCTATGCTCTCCCCAAATCACCATTGTCTATCCTGCCTGCCCATTAACCTCCTTTTGTAACTCTCTTCTTCGGGCTCTGTTCAGTGTACATGTGCATCTAGGTGACAAGTGAAGTAAGACCACAGTGCCCAGGGTGCCATCAAAGGAGGCCTTTTTTTTTTTTTCCAGGTCAGGGTGTGATCACAAGGATACCAAACTGGACCAGCCAGCAAACTGGAAGCATGGCGTGGGAACCAGGGACAGGGCAGACTGTCTGAGCAAGGCCATGGAAGGAGCTGGCTGCTGGGGCAAAAGAGGGTCCAAGTGAGCTCCTGGAGAAGCTGTGGTGTTTGGGATTGGTGGCTGAGCATGGCTCTGTGTGTGCAAGAGACAATGGGGGATACCCAAGGGCCAGTTTCAGGGCAGAACGATTGTCTAAACCCAGTAACTGGAAGGATCCATACTACATACATACATGCATGTATGTGTCTGCCACTAGCAGACATGCTGCTTGACCACCCAAGAAAAGCCATTAGCACTGTTGGCGCTTGCATTACCACTGTGTTTTCTGTGTTGATGTGGCAGCCAACCACATATTCATATCCGTGAATACATGTATGTGTGTGCTACTGAGAATACGTGCTTAGCCTCACTACTGGCTGAACCTGGGGCCATGCATACCTAAACTAAGAACTAGAAATACTTGAACAAAACCCTTTATAGGCCTTCTTTAAAAGCCAAAACTAAAATACAAGCACATTTTTAACCTGAAAATGTTTCTGCACTATTGTTTTTCTTTGTCTTCAGGTATGAATCGGGTACTACTGCAAATATGGCTCCAAAGTTATGGCTTGCTTACAGTACAAACAGCACATGTGGTCTGGAGGGAATCTGGAGCAGCTGGGAAAGCTTCAGTGACCATTTCAAGTCATTCATACAAGTATTTCACCAAGAAATGGAAGCTGAGAACCTTTTATCATTGCTTATGTAGCAACTATGCACCTGTACAGCATAAGCGTACCTTCATCCCCATAATCCTACCCCAGCAGTGTTTTTATTCCAGCCACACAAAGCAAATGGTTTTCACCTGAAAGAAGTGTAGTTTACTGATGTGACACAAGAGGCTGCTACAGTCATGTAACATGCTGTAGTTATATCATGAACAACTCCCAGATCATCCCAGAATGGAGGAGTCAAATCCTACGCTGACTTTTTCTGACAACTGAATTACTCCACAAAACATCACAGAATCTCAGGAAGTTCAGCACTAATGAGTCTTAGTCATAGTGAATGCATAATTAACTGAAGTAAATAAGCAGAGACTAAGGCCTATGGGATTTATAATGATGCAACTGTCAGCTCAGCAGAAGTTAAAGACACTCAGCAAGTCAACTTTTCTGTGTCCTTCCAGTTTCACTGACCCTGACTACAGTCATTTAGAGCTTCCTGAAGTAAGAACACAGCAAAGCTAAGAAACCAGACAGCAGGTGACTACACTGAATGGGAACAAAACAACAGTTCATTTTCAAGAGGGTAAAGGCGAGAGTTTTGCAAATAAACAGCAGGACCACATGCCCCAGCCTAACAAGAGCCAGCAAAACCCCATGTACCAGAATCCAACACAAACAACAAGAGTAAACAAGAACTTCGTGAGTCTCAAGCAAAGATTTTCAGACAGAAATCAAATCCTTTCATGGTAAGCTGATGTCCAAGAAGAAATACAGCATTCCTGATAACTTGAAATTATCAGTACTGCAGGAATATTAACCTTTTACTTTGTTTGCTGAAAATAAGCATCTTCTTCAGTGAACTTCACAGTTCATTCTTTCAGCAATGCTAATTTGCATACATTGTAGCCATACCTATCAAGCAATAACAATTGTGCTGAAAAATATGATTGCCAGGACAGTGGCTCCAACTCTCTTTTTTAACTTTGATACATACACCATTATATAGCACAGTGGTCCTGACTGGGTTGAGGAGTATTAGTTGACTTCTTTCAAATATCTGTCAAGAAAACCACATGGTAATTCCTGAATAGCAGCTGAAAACATCTGCTACAGAAATAAAACAAATTCTCAGAATAGTAACCAGTTATTATTTTCTCCCAACCACATGGCCCTAATTCCTCTTTCAACATTAAAACAACCATTTATAGGAATCAAGCCTTTCATTTGGGACAGGGACACCACAGACATATCAGTCGCTGGCTATGATTTACTAGCTGACTATTACCGTAAACAATTCCAAAGACTTTTATCACTTCACTTATGGAAGCCATACATTGATGCAGGTATCTCTTTTTGGAGAAGCAGCTTTTCTGTATTTTTTTTTTTAACTATGAATAAATAAAATGTCTCAACTCTATAATTTAGCTCCCCTTTGCTCCTGAAGACAACAGGAACTGTTAGCAAATGCTGTTTGTGATTTAGGGATAGTATCAATAAACATACTTTGAATAGTTACATTAAGGAATGCCTATATTTTGTGTCTACTGTATTACTGCATACTGCCTTTCACTACACCTTAAACCACTACTGCATAAGAACTCTAACTCCTACTGCTAATACTATAAAAATATTTGTAGACATCGGGGGGGGGGGGGGGGGGGGGGGGGGGGGGGGGGGAGCAGCGAATATTCCCAATGACAGATGCCTCCTGGTGGAACATAAGCCAGTACCACAAAGTTGTTGCTAGTCATCCTGAAATGCTTTCAAGATTAGTTTTCAATATTGCTTAATTTGCTATTAGGAATATGCACCTACCATTTAAGACTTTAACAATCCAATTGTTAAAGAAGGAAGAAATAATCATGATTACTGACAGCTTTAATAAGCATTATCTATTTAGAAATCATGCAAAGGAAATTTTTTGTAGTAACTGCAAGCCTTTTGATACCTGCAATGTGACTCAGGTGCATAAACACAGACCCTCTAGTGCTATTTTAGGTGCTCATGGAAACTATAGGCTACTTGGCCCATGATACAGCAACAATTAGATTTAAGTAACACAACAGAAAACTCTCCTGCCCATATCCTGTCCTTGCTTCACTGCAAATAAGCAAGAGCAGCTGCTGCTGTTGTGTGATTTAAGACTCCCAGACAGAACACAAACCGCATAAAACTGAGGGATGTGTCCTTTGAAAGACCCAACAGTAGGGACTGGAAAAGCAACCAGATAAAAGTTAAGGCATCATCAGGCAAAAGACTCATAAGCAACCAAAAGAACGAACGTGGAGACACTGACTTGTAACCAGAAGTGAATGGGCAGTCTGTCATCACCAGGTTCTAAAAACTCTTAGGACAGAGATCCTGTTTGGTCACTATGCTACTGTGCAGCCGGTTGGTTGTGCACGTATTCTGTGTGTATATAAGCACATACAATCTACAGTACAGGATGCATGTTAGCAACAAAGGCAAAGGCTGCCCCTTCTCTAACTGTTCAGCTACCTCTTCGATTTATCCTGCTTCATCTTTTATTTTTTAACCTCTCAAAAATGTAAGCCTTCAGTAAATACTACCTCGCATCTAACAGCTCCATACTGACAACTCAGATGCCCTACAGTACCTTCAAATAAATGTCCTTCATGCAGGGTTCCAAACCATCCATGTCGCTATCAAGCCACTTGCTCTAAGCCTATTAGTTTTTAAAATTATTTTTATAAACCTAGTTTTAAGCGCGTTTTGACAAGTTTTTGATCATTAATTCTATCTGCCTTTTACATCTTAGAAACACTGCAAATCCAAATTCAGCATTTGTTTTGCAACTGTATGCTGAGCAAATACTACTGTGAGAAAAATCTGGAGCAAAATGCAATGCTTGAGAGAAATTTTAAGCCTCAGTATTTCATGTCACCTTAACAACACTCCTAATATCTTGGATCTCCAACTCCATGCAACTCTTAGAACTCCATGTTCTGCACTTTTACTGAACAAAACAAAGCCAGAACTCCCAAATCAGCCTTCATTAAACACATCTTCTAAGCAGCAGGCTCCAAGCTTTTTTCTACCACAAGACAGCCCTCTAACCAAAGGAGCAGTTTACTCCTTCTCCACAGTCACCTCCACACTAGAACTCTCCCACACGAGAATACACCAGAATCTGTAGCCTGGGAGTTACCATGGTGACTCCTGATGTCACATCTAAACTATTTTAAGGGCTGTGGAGTTTGAGGGGTTTGTCTATTTTTTTAATTGCTCTATGATAACTTCCAAACCAGTGTTTTCTCCTCACAATGAAGGACATTTTATATTTTTAAGCTTCAATGTAAAGGACTGAAAACTAATGAGAAGCCATATACCAACTGCTTGTCACAAGGTACCAATGATGGACCCCCACAGTTGCTCTCTAGATATAACTTCAAATACTTTTTGTTCTCAGAAATAAGTTTCTTAGTCCTAACTGACATTTTTAAAGACACCTTTACTTTTACTTCTTACTTTCAATGTTTTCAGTAAACTGCTGATCAGGAGCACATTTAACAAGAATCCACACACATACATTCATCAGGATTTTAACCTACTTGTGATTAGTAAACATCACTGTCAACTTTGCAGTAGCAACACTAATTCTGAAACATGAAGTTGGCATGATGTACCAGGACAAAAAGGACAGAGATCAAGCACTACTGTCCGGAATGGCAGCCAGCTAACCTTTCAGTACTGCCAAAAATTATACTCAGCATCCGAAGTTGCTACAGATTCTATACTTTCTTCAAGGCCCAGAAGTCAGCGCAATTTTCTTGAACAACTTAGCAGCAGCAACTGCTTTCAGAGCTTGCATGAAGCAGGCCTGAAGGCTTTCATTGACACCCAGCACACACAAAGAAGTCCCAAAGGAACTGGAGCGCAGCAGTTATTGCCTGATGTTTTAATGTAATTATACCCATAACATGTAATATAAACTACTACACCTTACTTCCTAGAACTCAGTAAAAGAAAGAAGTGGAACAGTGTGATCACACTTCCTCAAAGTGGATACCTCAAAAGAATCCTCTATCTAAAAAATCCACATTAGTTGGTTGGAAAAGATGAAGCATACATATCAACTTCTCATTGTTCCAGAAGATTCCTGGCATGCCTTAAGCCAGTCACAGACCTGATTATACATTTGCAAAAAAAGATGGCACATATATTCTTCCCGCTTTTGCTTTGAGGAATTTACATTTTAAGTAGGTAAAATAAATGAGATAATATTCAGTGATGCTTGCATTCAAGAGTGCCAAGTGCTGCAGACTTCAAGGCACTTTTCTTACATGGAGAGCTAATTAATAATCAGCTACAGTGCATCACTTTCATTTCAGCAGGGTGAAATAGCAGAACTCCGCAACATTCCTGCTGAAAATGGGAACAACGCAGAAAATGAACAGGTATGTGTAAAGACACTTGTCATCCAGAAACAATTACTGTATTCACTTATTTCTCACTATGCACTAAAGACTGGGATGAGCATTCCAATATTGCCTATTTCAGAATTGCTTTTAATGTTTTGGGGAACTCTTTAAAATAAATCTTCCTGGAACACTGCATGGGAAAATTACCTTTACTGTATTGGTTTGGGAGCATCTTTTGGGGGGGGGAAAAGATCGTATTACTAGCCACATGTTGCAGTAGGAACTTCATCTTTGTTATTGTTTCAAAAAACTAAAATGTCACAGGCAACAAGCTCTTTAGAGACTTCCACCTCCACTGATATCACAACTAAGCCTACCTTTAGCTTCAGAATATACACCTATCTCAAAGCAACCACACTTCAAGTTTACAGAAATAGAGCCAAGTGACAGTTCTGGTATGGTCCAGCACAGGCATGAGAAACTACATACATGTGTGACAGTCATGTCCTATTCTTAATGTCTTATTAGGCAGAAGCCTCTTCAAAACAAGCTGCTGCAGTTCAGGGTAGTCAGTCACCAATCAGCCAAGATCAGGACAAAAAGCAGCAAGACTCCTGGCTGGTCAAATATCTAAAACAAGTCACAACACAAAGTCTGAGATTAGACTAAGAAAACCCAGAGAAAAAGCCAATTAGGAGAGGCAGACTTTTACAATACCAAAGCTATGATGAGAGATTATTCAGGGCAGGAACCTAATCCTACACAGACCTAGAGATAACATTTGGCTGTCCAGACCTGTCTAGTATTACATACTTTTTTCTGTTTCTGTGATTTCATGACATTCTCCTCATTGCAGACCTCTCAACAACATCCAATTGTTTTTCCTTGCATTCTGAGGAACACTGACTGTTGTAAAGAACATCTGGCTAAGTGTCCATCTCCAAAGCCCTCACTGTGGCCCTCTGCTCTCACCTGCATACTTTTTACATTCCTATCATTATATTTATTCACCCAAAGGCAGTTAAAATACCAATAGGTCTTTCACACATTTGTCCACCTACACATCCAAAATATTTTTTAAAAAATCCCGACAAATCAGGCAAGTTCTGCAGAAGACAGCTCCATTTATCCAAGCCTGATTCTTTCCAGGGACAGTCTGCCCAGAGTAAGACAAGAGGGGGGGAATGTATCACGCATATTATGATTCATTTGTAAGAATAATGAAATATGGTTACAAAGGCATTCTCACAATGCATCTCATCATTTACTAACTTTAAGCATTAGATTTTTTGCGTATTGCATATTAAACACATACCCTGTAATACAGAGGGCATACTGTGAAAAGGGATTGGGTATCCTCATGAATTCATTCATGTGCCGACTAGCTTTACTTGTGTTGTATTGTGCATGTATCAAACCTTACTGATCATTATTAGATTGGAAGATTAAATGATCAGAAGAAACCTTACCCCCTTCCTAAAGTCTGCAGTTCAACTGTGCCTGACCTTTACTTGACAGGAGTGAAAAAATACCCACTGGAAGAACAGTAGCTACACGGGCACTAGTAAGTACTGCAAGGACACAAGCATTCTTCACACACTGCAGTAGTTCGGTACTTCCATCTCTTCTCTCACACAGACCCTAAAGATGTTTTCCCTCATCTTCCACCGAGAAAAATGAACATCCCTGCTCTTCAACCGCAGGAGGTTTTTCTTTTTCCCCTTTTGCTGTCAAAGACGACTGAGTTGTACAAAGCAGGCCCAGGCTGCTCGCTGACTGCGTATCAAATAAATGCCAAGATTCCTTCCCCCTCTGCCCTCCCTTCCCCTTCCTCCAACTTCGCCGTGAGCCGCTGACAACTGCCGCGGCAGGGGTAGGAGGGCGACGACGGAGGGGACACCAGACCTGCACACGGACCGAAGGCGGCGGCCCGAGGTCTCGGCCCGAAGAACGACATTAACCGCAGGCTCAGCTACTGACAGACGTGACCCCAGGACACCTCCCCCAAACGGATAACAACAAAGAAAGCGGAGAGGGGAGGAGGTGGCTGCCCCGGAGCGAGTTCCTGCTCCTCCCCTTACGCTGCTCCCAGCCAAAACAGAGCACAACGTAAACAGACGCAAAATGTGCGTTTATGGCAAAGCGGGGGGCAGAGGCAGCCGCCTCCTCCCGCCCGCCGCCTGCCCACCGCGGCCTGCGGGGCGGAAAGCGAACTTACCGTGCGCTTTGCGTTCTTTATTTATGCAAACAAAGTGTTTTCCCCTCCCTGCTGCCGCAACACCTCCCCTCCGAAAGGGGAAATACCCCTCCTTAGCCCGTAGGTTTCTCCTGAAATAAAACGTTGTCTCGCACCCCCCTTTTGCCTCCCCCAAAATGCCTTGGCCTGGAAGACACAGCCCCGGCAAGAGCCTGAGGTTATAGGGATTCGGGAGAGGAGGGGGGAGGGAAAAGAAAAGAAAAGAAAAAAAAGTAGTAAGATCCTGTTCTCACTGCATTTCCTCAAAGGCAGAAACGCCAGCCGTCACGGGGAGGAGGCAGGGCGCAGAGCCGCAGCGGGGGCCGAGCGCTGCCCTCACCTCGCTTCTACCCCCCTCGCCCCGATCTCAAGGCTAAAGCCCCCTCCCCTCACGCCTGCCCCGGCCGCGGCAGCACACCGAACACCTCTTCCCCAGCCCCCTCCGGGCGAGGGAGTATTTATTACGCAGGCAGCGAAAAGACGCGGGAGGTGGGGGGGAGGTGGGGGGGGGAGGGGAGGTTGGGGAGCGGCGGGAGGAGGAGCAGGAGGAATTGGCTGCCGAGGGTGTACACACACCCTCCTCGTCCCGGTCCCGTCCCCCACCCCCGCAGACGGGAGCGGCGGCGAGCCCTCGCCCTGTCCCGACTGCGCGAAAACAGCCCCCCCCGCGCCCCCGAAGGGGCGTGCGGGGCCAGCGGACAATGGGAGCCCGAGCGCCCAGGGCGGCGCGGGAAGGGCAGGGGCCGGCGGGCCGCGCTCCCCCCCCTCCCGCCCGGCTGGCCCACCGCCCCGGCCGGCCGGTGGCGCCTTTATGCCGCACAGCGCAGCCGGGAAGCGAGCTCTGCCAGCTCCCCCCCCCGCGGGACACTCACCCGTTCCGCAGCGGGCCCGGGACCCCGCGCGGGGCAGCGGCGGCGAGACTTGCCTGGGCTGGGGGTTACGCCGGCGGCGGGAGAGCGCTCCGGTCGCTGGGGCGGAGCACAGCGGGGGCAGTCGCCGAGGGAGGGGGAGCCGGCGCAAGCGGAGAGCAGCGTGTCCTCGGCGTTACCCGCCCCGGCCCCCACGTCCGAGGGGCCCGCGGGTCGCCGCCACCGTTTGTGTTGGTGTTAGTGTAGGAGAGGGCGGGGGGAGGGGCCCCAACAGCTGAGAGGATGTAAACAGAAGGTCACGTGACGCTGCCTCCGCTGGCGGCCCAGCCCCCTCCGCGCCGCGGGGCGGCCTGGCAGGAGGAGCGGGGGGAGGCGAGCCGCTCCGCTCCCAGCCGTGATTGGCCGTGCTTTGCCAGCCCGAGAGCCAATGGGAGGGCGGCGTTCATGGCGCTTGTCACCAGCCGCCTGGGGACCGGTGGGGATGCTTGTGCGCGCTGTAGTGCCAGGCCGGGCGCTCTCCCCTCACCAGGGCCGGAGCCCCTTCCTGGGGCCGGCCCGGGGCTCCCCGGGGCCGCGGAGGAGGGGAAACGAGTCCCCGCGGTGGGGGGCCGGGCCGGCCGCGGTCGGGGAGCGGCAGCGTGGCCGGAGGGTGAAGGAGGACACGCTGCTTCTCAGGCCTGGTTTTTAAGTAGTGCGCCTGGTACCCGGCCCCCTGCCGAAACGGCTCCGCTCTTACTGGGCCTTATGGCGCGTTCGCCTTTTCCGAGGAGAAGCGGCAAGGGACGGGCCAGCGTCTCGTCACATCCCCCCTTTCTGTAGGGCCTCGCACAGGGGGAGTCAGAAGGTGGCGCAGCCGCCTCCGAGAGAAGGGGCTCCGGGCTTTGATGCTCTGGAAGATAAGATAGTTCGAAAAACTACGGGGAAGAAGAGAGATCGCAGGGCAAGCTGAGAGGAACTTGTGAAAGGAAGAAGTGCTCTGGCAGGGAACAGGCAGGAGCAAGGGGAGGTCGGGACAGCCGAGGGCCTCGGTGCAGGCCGGGGAGGCCCGAAGTGACTAAAAGTAATGGGGTCATTCTGAGCCCTGGTCTCGAGTGACCTTGCTAAGGTCCCATGTTTGGTTTCGGGGGGGGCTGGAGAAATGCGGTGAGATTTGGGGAGTCAGAGAATGGGGAAAGCACACTGCTCCTGTTTTTTTTAAGAATTAAAAGTACACAGGTGTCAGGACTTGCAGCAGCTTGGCTAATCAGTTTTCCACTGAGGAAAGGAATGAGAAACACCAGAGATCTCTTATCAGAAAACGGATGGTAGCCACACTTGTGGAACACTTAAGTTCATATTCACAAATGATCAGGCAAGGTGTAGTGTTTATGGATTTCAGGCTACTGCATATGAAAACATGAATGTCTGGAGTGGTTGTTGCAATAAAAACAATTTAGGCAACTCGGTGACATTTACAATGATAATTTAATCTGGAGCAGTTTAAGCAGTGAGAGTTTTACGAAATGCAGCTGAGAAGCATAAAGTTTTGAGTTTTAGCCAAAGTCTGAATACTGGTGGAACAGGATTTCTGAGTAAAAGCCCTGAGAAATGAGGTATACACAAATGTACCTGGTAAGAGGCCAGGAATGAGTATTACGCTGTTGGGGGGCAGAATTAGCCAATATCTGCAGCACAATGGTTGTAGATAGTAACAACTGAGCTGGAGATAATTGGCAACATAAGGGTGAGGGTTTCTGCTAGGCTGTATCTGAGAAATAATTCTGTCTTTTGTTAGTTGGACTGAGGGATTCAAATAATCCTACAAATTTCCATACTGCTACTGCTGTAATGGATGTTCCCTTACATGAGAGAAACAGTGCGGAGGAGAAACAAGTAAATTCCATTTTTACATTGAAATATGCCTTGCCCTCAGATAGTAAACTTAAATAATTTTTGCTGACTTTGTGTATGGAATATTTTTTCTATTAAGAATGTTTAGATAGATGTAATAAGTGTGTATAATTCCCTGCCTATTGTATGTATGAGGGTTCCCTGGTTTTCATTCCCTCTCGTTCCATCACATCCTAGATCTTCGTGTGCATGACCAACACTTGCTTGTTACCTGTCAAACAAGGTGCACTTAATCAATATTCACTCAGGACAGAAGTAATGTCCGTATTTTGCTCATTTAATGTTAAGATATTTTTTCAGATTGCTTTTTTCCCTGTAAGTTAACATGTTATGCTTGAACTGATACAATTTTTTTTCCATTTACAGTGGACATGGGCATCCAGTTAGGAAGGTCATTCTTAACGTATTCTCTCAGAGCTGAAAAGAAGCTTCAGCATTCAGGTCTAGCAGAAAATTCTACTCAAGCATGTACAATTCTCCAAACCTGCTATAACTCACATCATCCATCATCAGACTACGTGTACATATTTTCTGTTGCAGTATGTAACTTCTGCATGTTGATGGGAAAGATATTTATTATTATCACAACATTATTTTAAATGTGAGATGTGCATAATTTGGGCAACCTTTTTTTCATTTGAGTGTAAGTTAATAGTCTCAAAAAACGTATCTCAGCTTAAGTATTACATGACAGGCCCATCAAAGCTCTGTATAAATTATCTTTCTTAACTCAAAACCCCTGTAGAGCACTTAACTGAATCACAGTGAACACCTTTCACCTCATAAAACGATGGGTTGTATAGGCTAATGTGCCCCCAAAACGTCATTGATCTGTGAAATGTTGGGGTTTTTTTACTATCTATGCAGGTGTAAGCATTCTTTGTTCTTTTGATACTTATTTTTTCATAATCATGCAAATAAAATAAGTCTGAACTAGGTGGACAACTGCAGTTTGTCTTCATTCTGTGGTGCTGGTGAAGGTTATAACATTCAGATGCCTAATAGAGAAGTATGGAATCAAGACTGCCATTTTTTAGGTAAATTTGAAATTTGCTGTTAGGGATCATTAAGCTTAAGTATTGAGACTTAACTGTTACCATAATGAGTGGAAAATTAGATATGCACAGTAGTTTATGATGAAAACTGTTCCAAGTAAAGATGAGGTCGTATATATTTGAGCAGTTACGTGTATCTAATTTCTTATTTATGCAGAAAAAAGTTTCTCTTTATAATAAAAAAGAGGTTTGGCCTTCCCAAAAGGCTTAGGAGTGGTGCAAACAGCATTCCTTGAATGTAACATTATGTTAACATAAAACTAAAAAATAATGTTTAATTTACACTGCTTATATTTTTTGCATATCATAGTTCGTTAATGAAAACCATTTACGTATCGTTGCATTGAAGTTGGCTGGATTTGCATCATTTCAGTGTTATGGTCTGTGTTACTGAAAAACTTAAAATATTTTCAAATGCTATGTAAAATATATACAAAAGTTTTTCTTGAAAAGTTATTTTTAGAGATATATGCAATTTTGGTAATTGAATAAAGCTTAAACTTGTAAAATTTTTGATGGAGCTCTAGCTGACAGTGTTTAAAATATTTTTGATGTTCTGCCATAAAGTCTTAATTTTCATAAGGTTATAACAGTATGTTTTGTTGGATTTTGTAAAGTTTGGATTTTTTACATTTTATCCATGCCAAGTAAGAACTTGCTTGTTTAGCTTTGGAAAGCTAATGCAAGGACAAGGATATGAGAGACCTACCCCTTAGCTTTATTTCTGTTTAGTTATTTCACATTGCTGTGCATGCATTTGAATGTTGACACAACTCTAGAAAATATAACTTACTGTCATTTTGAAACAGTGATCATTTTTTGATTCTGCTCTTTTCTGTAGTTAATGAAACCACATTTTCCTGGTAATTTTTTGTTCTTTCTCTCCCTTTTTGCATTGCTTTCATTTTATATGACTGAAAATGATACTGTGCACAGACATAGAAACAAATTCTAATGTAGCCATTTTAATTATGGATATTTACTGTTCTGTGCATTACTTGCCATTCGTTTTCCTTACTGACAAACATCTGAAGGAGTGTTCTGAATGTCAGCACTATAACTACTATGATTGTTATAACTAGTATCTAGTGATAAGAGTTCAGTGAACTTGAGAAAAAATAATTTAGTAGTAATTCATGGTGGCCCTGAGATCTGAAAAATCAGCATTTTTTCTTTATTGGAAGTCACTTCTGCCTGAGTTTTTCAACAGCGTTTTTTTGTAGGCCATAAAATTAAATAAAAAAAATAAACCAGGATGTAGTGTTGGTCTGCATGTAGTTCAGAAAGCCCCCATAAAAAAAATATCCCAAGAGACTAGTAAAATAGAGATGAGCCGATGTAGAATATGTTATAATCAAAATACTATGGAAATGTAAATAGATGACCTGATCCATAAAGCTAAGGTTAAATTTCTGTTTAAAGCATAGACCCTCTCTATATAGGCAGATTAATTGACTTGAATGGGATGATACAAATATCTGGGTAGGTAGAACTTGATATTTCATCACAGGCAGACAAAAAGCTAAGACAAAACCTAAAATTAATTTTTAAAATAACTCTTAGAAATGTTACAATTATAAATTTCTAATCCAGCAAATAATTCCAATTGTTAGTGGTTCAACTGAGTAAAATTGTGAAAGACATAATATTGTCAATTCTTGCATATTTATATTTTCCCTCACGTATTTTTCTTTATTGAAAATATCACAGAGTCTTATAGTCACAGAATGGTCAAGGCTGGAAGGGACTTCTAGGGATCATCTAGTCTAACCCCCTGCTAAAGCAGGTTCACCTATCCATTAGCTTCCATTATGCCAGTGAAGCAGGAATAAAAAGTTGTCCTCAAAAAGAGTTTTCAGAGCTAATGGTGGTTGCTGTTTCTTTCTTATTCTCATCTGAGGGACAATACGTGGCCAATGTAATGCAGTCATGAGAAACTAAAAATGTTGGAGCTGAAGAACTTCAGCTGAAGAAATGGACAAAGTTTCACCAAGAGCAGCAAGAGCTGATTTGTAGTCCAGTGTTTAGACTGAGATGAAGATCAGAAGCTGCTGCTTTCCTTATATTCTACAAAACTAAAAAAAAATAGTGCCTTCATTCTGAAACTATAGTAGATGCTCATAATTTATGTTTAAAACTTTTGGTGAGGTTTTGTGTAACATTCTGTTTCTCATTAATTTTTCATGTAATTAATTTTTTTCTCTAGTTTACACAATCTTATTAGACGTCCTTCCCCCAATCTAGTCTCACTCTGATCTTTTTTCTCTTATTTAATTATCGAGCATTTTAAAATTGCTTGATCTACTATGTCAGTTTTGTCAGTTTTGCATGCCTTCTCATATTGATATCTTCCTGATATTCTTGCCTTCATACAGTATATGCATTGATCTCTCTCTTTGTCTTTTTCATTTTTGTTTTCATTGCCTTATTTCTTTTCCTTTATTTTGGTGGATTTTCTTTCTTGAAAAGCTTTAACTAGTTGGCTTTATAGGTGTAGAACACAAAAAGCATGTGCTATGTAAGTAGTAGTTACAGCTTTCAGATACTGTCCTCTGCTCCTTATGACAGATATCACTTCTAGCAACTGGATACAGAGAGCACATAATTCACACTGTATCATATATATCATCATTGGCACAGCCTGTTTCAGGAAGTTGGCTCTGAAGCAGAGAAGTGCTGCGGTGGCTTTCTCCTGTAGACTTGGTCTTCACATATTAACATTGTGTGTCTCAGCAAAAAATACAGCACTGTAGAGAAATTGAGTAGCTCAAGGGAAAAGTAATGAAATAACTGCTGGAAAGCAGTTTATTTCCCCCTTAATGTTTGGCCTGCCTATCATACCTCTTAAATGTTATATTTTTTGCATTCTTTGTTCCCAGATATTGGAGTGTACCTTCTGTGGCTCTCATCATGCCATTTCCAAAGATTTATAGTAAGTGGTGTTGAATTTCCCAGGAAAAGAACTGGATCAGCGCCCACGGTGCCAACCCAAGCTGAGTCTGTTCAGTTCTGCCTGCAGCACTAACCCACTATGAGCTTAACTCAGTTAAGCTATGACAGACTGATCTGGCTGCACAGTCACATCTCATATTGTAACCCCCAGTTCCGATGAATAGGAAAACATCAAGCTGGCTCCGTAAGCTGTTTATGGGGACTTCTGAAGCCAGCTATGCAGCTGTGCTTCTTCCAGGTGTGGCCTGGCTCTGGAAGTAGTTTAGTCACATTTGTATCTTGTTGCTTTGACAGGTGGGACTTAAAAGATTTCACTTGTAATACTGATCAGACGTACATATGCAAGCTCTAGTGTCTCTGCATCCTTGGCCTGGTTAATCTGCAGTTTGGGTAAACAAACCCAGCATAACTGTTTTAGATGAAAGTGGTTGTATGCTGATCAAGTTTTAGATCAGAATAACATTCCTGAAAAGCTCCAGACCTAGTTGAAAAAGGTATCTTTAAAAGCAGTAAAACATCATTTACTCCAGGCCATGTCTATGTGCCAGGTTGCTTCACAGAGTATTCCTACTGGTCTTTAAGACTTACTTGCCACTTTTCCTTTTAGAACTGCACACTCTGTCCCCCTCTCTCCTCCTTCAGAGAGGTACTATAACCTTGCTAAAGGCATTTGTAATTTTCAGGTATAGCGATTTTCATTGCTGTAGATTTTGGAATACATTCTTCTCAGATACAAATTGCATTAAGCAGTTGAACAGTGTTACACATGCTGTGGATCACGATCGTGCTCCTCTGCAGCACACAGAATCAGTTCCAAATAAAAAGTGCATACACTTATTTGGGATGCCTATAACCTAACCGTGCATCCCACCTCTAATGCCCCATTCCAGTGATCACAACTCCTAGCTGCTTTATCAGAGGAAATGCAGTAACAGAAACATCATCTCTTGTTGCCCTGAGTAAGCAGGAATAGCCGTGGTAATTACCAAAAGTGATGTGCCTGCATACATCTGGTTAGGAGGGTGCACAAGGCTTTTTTTCCCTTGCCATGAAGTCCTGTGCTAGAGCACTGTTCACACCCTCAGGCCCCCTGGAGCAGTGATGCTGGGAGCGATTCTGGCTGCAGGCAAAAGAAGGTGCAGAGCCAGAAGGATTATTTTCGCTGTCAGAACATAAGCTATGCTCAGTTCATATTTTACAACATTGAAAGCACATGCTAGGAAAACAAAATTAAAATACATTTTTTAACTTAAAGAATTTAAATGGAATCTGTAGCTGTACACATTGGTCTCAAGGATGTGTGTATCATGATCAGCTCTCTGGACTTCAGATTAATTTTCCAATTTACTTCTTGTGCCTACATTTTTCTTCTGTTGTTAAGAACAAGCCTGAGTTTGTAGCATTGCAAGGGTTCCAGTGGCCTGTAACCACTGATAAGTGTATAACCAAACGTTGTTGATAAACATACCAAACTGATCACATCTAGATAATGGTTGACATGCTGTAAAGTCTGGTCAAACATTAAAAAAATCTTTTAGAATTTGGTACCAAAGCAAGTGTTTGTCTTTTAGATTTCATGTACAGAAGTAACCTATTCATCTATAATGATATTTCACAAATAATAGAGTATATTAAGCCATTCTTCTCTTTCAAAAAGTTATGGATACCTACTTCCATTATTTTTATCCATGACCCATGATGGGAAAAGAAGTGTCTACCTTCAGTGTTTCTTCTTTCAACCATTTGTAACTTGACTCAGAGGTGTATTGGGATACAAAATGAATGTGTCAGCAGAAAGTGTCATATGTTATCACCTCTGTCCTACTCACTGATTGTAAACTGCAAACACAAGACATTTGCCATGGAAATACGTTGATTTGTCACTGCCTGTAGCTGACAGTGAGTCAACAACAGACACTTTATGTCATCCTTTTCTTAAATTAATAGCGTGTTTTGCTAAGTTTATAATGCTATTTTTTTAGAAGCAACACAGTCCTTCGAACTGAGAAAAATTATATGCCACCATGATTAATAGTTTGAAGCCAGTCTATGAGCTTCCCTTGAATGAGTCACATTGAAGGGAAGATGCTGTATTTTGTATTTTAATAATAGCAAAAAAAAATATTCTGAAATTAATAAATGTTGGGAAATTGTAATTTTGCCTGATTTTATTAATCAAACATGGAACAATATGTAATTTAATTTATATTAATTAACATTTAACTTGTAGAGCCTCTCTTCTGTGTATGGGCTGATAATACACTATCATTAATCCTCTTACTGATAGTCAGCTGGTGTATATGCAATCATTTCAGGGGCTTTTAAGACCAACCATTTACTTAGAGTGACAATTAGGTATCTATACATGCTGCTTTTGTCTTTAAGTAGGAAAGATGAGGAAAGCTATCTGCATGTTGTAAACATGTCAAAAATCTAAATGTCTCTAGTTTCCTTTCTAACACATTTCATACTATGCCAAAGTGAGAAGGTTAACTTTATGTAATTTTCTTCCTAAGAGAATTTAAATCTCTTAATCAATAGCATTGAGTTGTTATAGAAATTAATTTAGTCTTCTTTTGGACTATATAAAACCATCCTTTACGAACAGGCTACCAAAAAAACCAAGGAAACTTAATTTCTTGTATAGAGATCATTAAAATTAATGTCCTATTTTTTAAAGTTCATAGGATATATTTTACATTTTAAGTAATTTTTGTGAGAAATGGAAAAAGGATACGTTAGATCCAACAGACCTACCAAAAGATTTGTGCTTAAATTGCAGCATGAAGATTGCTTTTTAAAGGGTTTAGAATGTAATCTTTTCTTTTAGCCTCATCCAAACTCTTGATGCTTTCCAAAAAAAGAAAACCAATTGATATTTTTCTCTGACTTTGGCACAGGTTTTACACCTGGGATTTTTTTGCTTGTTTTTGCTTTTTGGATGATGTGTTTGACTGTTGTTAAGTATTTGATGTATGTGCAGATGGGTGGAGCAGTAAAAATGAAACTTCATATGGAGCATATTATTTAGTAAGTTATATGAAATTAAATTGTTAGGAGATTTAAAGGATCTCTGGGACAGATCCGCCCCCAACTTATTAATTAGAGTGCTTTCCTAGAATCCTCATCTGTGGTTGTACACCATACCTTTAGGTATACAGTAGAAGAAATTAAATGGATTGAATATTCTCAGTTTTATTCCTCTGGCTTTTGGAGCAATGGGGAGAAAGGTAAAAATTATGCGACATTAGCTAGGTAAGATACTGCCATTGGAAATAGGTAATTGAATATGGCTATGGGGAGCAATATGCATATGAGTGAACTAGGTGGCAGTAGCAAGCTTTGGGTTAGTTTCACAACTTTATGGTATGTAAAGGTAGGTAGAAGATTAAGTGACGAGTGAAGGAAACAAGATGGGTAAAAAGACAAGGCAGGAAACAGGGTGAGAGAGAGAAGAAAAAGGACACATGAAACTGGGATCTGAGAAGTTACAGAAGGTTGCAGAAAATAGCTAATGAGAATAGTGCAAAACGAAGCTCTTCTCTTTTTGACTACACATATCTCTGTTTTGCATTTCTGCAGCTGTTTCAAATAGCACTAACTTCAAGGTATTTTCTGCCTTCAGATATTCTTGTACAAAGCCATGTAGATTGGAGCACAGCTAGACCCTTTTGTCTACATCATGAAGTGTCACTAGCACATTTTAGAAAGGTTCTCAAAAAGCAAGAGCAGCTAAAGATGAAAAAAGAAAAAAGATACTAAAAGCAAATCTTGTAAGTTGAGTATGCCAATGGTGAGAGTGCTAACTTGTGTTCCTCTGTGCATACCTATTTGCACGATAGGCTGAATGCTTTCAGGTGCCTCACTTCTAAGAGAGATTCACTTTTGACAGGAATGGTAGCCACTGAATATCAGGGAGCAGTAAGAGCAGGACTGAGGATAAAGGCAAACTAGGAGCTGAGAGCAGCCACAGGATGGGAGGCACAGTGCCCTCATTGCCAAGGGCACAGCCCAGTAACACTCCAGTTGGATAAGCAAAGCAGGGTTGTAATAGCAGTAGATCCTGTGAGCAGTCCAGAGATCATAAGGCAAAAGCAAGACAACAAGCCAGATCTAAGGTGACTCCAAGAAATCTGAACAATACAGGGCTGGGGGTAGTAGGTACACTTGTAGCATTGAGCAACCTGAGGCGAAATGGATCTTCTGGGGCCATGGGCAGGGGTTGTGGGTGGAGGGCCCAGGTGGGGCTCATCGGGGCCATTACAGCCTGTTAGTGCGCTCAGCCCTGATACTGAGCTTTTCAACTGACCAGGCCCAAATGGAGCTCTTTTATGACATGACTTGGCAGGCCAAATTTTGCAGTGAATACATAAGTGTAGGGTATAATAACTAGATTCAGATTGTATGGATTAGTCATGTGTAAGGTACGCCAAGTTAAAAAGTTTCTGATTATTTCACATGACCTTAGGCAGGCATTAGGTTTCCTGTAGAAATTATATGGCTAACTATTGTGATAAGAAATCAGTTTGTGATCTTTCTCATTTGATTTAATTTGCCTAATGCATATATCTTAATGTGCAAGACAAGGACAAGTAAGCAGACTAGTGCTTGTGTTAAGCCTTGACTAAATGCCAAAGGCCAATGTTTTCCCTGTACTCCATATTAGTGATAGTGGAAGATCTTGTTAAAGCCAACTCATTCTTGATTGCAACTACAGTACTGAGCATTTTGTACTCCACAAGATCTGAGTAAGTGCCTAAGTCATCACTCTTCAAATCATGTGAAAGTGTTTCATCTTGATTCCTGGCAGTTGTCAATTTTCTACTACCCAAAGAAATAAAAAAGCTAAATAATCAAATACTTGGCATAAACAACTATAAATCTTCGTAGGAATTATATGCCTTTACTTGTTTTACTTAATCTCTAATTTTACAATTACATGAAAAGAAAAAGAAAGAAGAAAACCCAGATGTGAGAGAGGAAGATTTATTTGAATTTTTTTTTATAGTGTGGAAACGACTCTTCTAAAGTCTGCAACTTCTCAAGTGAAATAACAGCCTGAAATCAACGGGGCTATGTGCAAGTCTGAGGGTGTACCTACATGGCATTTCTTCTTGTATGTGTGTTGAGCCTTTCAGTGGCAAGAAAGTCTTTAAGTGGACTGCAAGACAGAAAAGTATAAATGTATTCTGCTAACATTAAGCTGTACATTATAGCAGTGGCAGAATCTGATCCTGGAACAATTAAAATCTCTATATCAAATATACATGAGAATACAATTTTTCATTTTATGTGCTGTTTGCCTCTGTGTGACTTAATACCCCATTACTGAAGCAGGCAAAAATGGAAGGATAATACAAACCTCTTTTTCTTCCTCCAAGGAATGAACTGTAACTGAATTGCTGTGCTTTTTTGCATTTTTCAGGATGTAATCAATCAGAATCAGCACTCCTGAAAATGTTTTACAGTGTATAGGCAACAATGGATTAATATTAGGGAATGCGTACTAATTATTTCTGTTGGCTTTCCTGGTTTTAAAGTCTGTATCTAGCTAATATTTAGGTGTTTCAGTGCTTCACATAACCATTTCCTATGGAAAAAATAGAACTAAAAGCATGCTCTTGATTACAGGTAAATTTGTCTGTGGCAGGTAAACACATATATTTAGATTGTGCCAGTGTCAGCGTCAATTTAGATCAATGAACAAAGTTTACACTTAAATCTCACTTTGGCTTCTAAGTAGTTGGTAACTGGAGAACCATGCTGATTTAACACTTGTTCTCTAGAAAGAAGGCTTACGCTGCAGAATGGGAAGTGAAGCTCAAGAACTTTCCTTTCTGTAAGAAAGTAACTGATACATTTTCTTAGTGTGTTTTAATTCACCTGAATGAAGGCAGTTGTAGTTTTTGCATGTAATAGCAAACTGAACTCATATTGAACACAAAGTTAGTGATTAACACCTATTTATAGAACAGCATCCAAATGTTTTCAAGTCTCTAGGGCAATAGAAGCCACTAGAAACTACCCAGCATGAAGGTAAGCACATAGTTAAAACTTGGATGACAAATAAAATTTCGGTTCTAATTGGGTTCATGGGGTTTCTTCATATACATCTGTATTAAGGCTAAAATTACACAGTTATATAAAAAAATAGATACACAAAACCAAAAAGACCCCACTCAACTAAGGATATGTAATCATGCTCCACTTTGTTCGTACACATCTTTAAACGTTAAATATATATATAAAATGAAGGCTACTGCATAGCTCTTCATATATTTTATGATAGTCTTCTATTTTCTAAAAGTTGCCAGAATCCTTAGAGGAATATTTAGAAATATAAAAGAAAAAAGAACTGCAGCAATTTCATGAACCTCAGCTCTGAAGAGGAGGGCGTACAAGCATCTTATTTTCCGGAATAAATCACTAGAAACACATTTTAGAAAGCTACAAAGAAGTATGCATCATAGACGGCTAAGAGCTGTCCTGAATAATCTTACAAATGGTACACTTTCTTGGATTCTAGTTTAGGATTTTTTCTTTTCTGTTATGACACAGAAGCAGCTTTAGACATTGCTCAATCCAACTTTATCCCAGATCTTTAAAAATTTCTGTGAAATTTCTTGCACATAATTGCTGGGGCCTTTAGACCTTAGCTGTCAGGGTGGCTTCAATTCCTTGTGTAATGTGGGTATGCCGCTGTCACAAGTTCATCTAGCCAAGTGACCCTGAGGCTTTTTTTGTAGCCTTTCATTTGGTGCTATCTTTACTATCACTGAGATTGATAAAGTTGATGTATTATCTGTCTTTATTCTGGCTTTCTACCCTGCAGCCAGGAAGGATCATTTAAGAAGATAATAGTAGCTCTTCATTCTGGCAATTAAATATAAGAGAAGTCTACAGAACCTTCAGTTAATTCATTCACTGATCCCCTTCAAACATTACAGTTAATTTCTTTTATCACAGGCTAATGACTTTCAAGCAACAGAAACACACTAAGTATATGGTTGTAGTGTCTGTGTGGCTTTTTAAAATTAATTTAGCTGTTGCAGAAGAATGACACCATTCATCACAATCAGAACGTGGGAATCAAAACACAATCATGTACTGAGTGTCCAGACTGTAGTAAGTACTTGATTTGTGACTGCAAGGGACTGCAGAGTCTGGAGACATTTATAGTTAGAGAATGGAATGTGCTCTTCATTTCACAGAAAGGAAAAGACATGGAAACATGGAAAGGTAAAGAACCAGTGTTCAAATAATCACAGAAACACAGGATGGTCAGGGTTGGAAGGCATCTCTGGAGATCATCTAGTCCAGCTCCCTGCTAAAGCAGGTTCACCAGGTCACACAGGAGCACATCCAGGTGGGTTTTGAGTGTCTCCAGAGAAGGAGACTCCACAGCCTCTCTGGGCAGCCCGTGCCAGTGCTCTGGCACCCTCAAAGCAGTTTTTCCTCATACTCAGAAGGAATGTCCTGTGTTGCAGTTTGTGCCTGTTGCCCCTTGTCCTGTCACTGGGCACCACTGAAAAGAGCCTGGCCCCACCTTGACACTCACCCTTAAGGCATTTGTATGCGTTGATAAGGTGGGTCTTCTCCTCTCCAGGCTGAACAGGCCCAGCTCCCTCAGCCTTTCCTCAGAAGGGAGATGCTGCAGCCCCCTCATCATCTTTGTATGCCTCTGCTGGACCCTCTCCAGTAGTTCTCTGCCTTTCTTGAACCAGGGAGCCCAGAACTGGACACAGTACTCCAGGTGCAGCCTCACCAGGGTGGAATAGAAGGGGGAGGACAACCTCCCTTGACCTGCTGGCCACACTCATTCTAATGCACGCCCAGATCCCATTGGCCTCCTTGGCTATCAGGGCACACTGCTGGCTCATGGCCAGCTTGTTATCCACCAGGATTCCCAGGTCCTTCTCTGCAGAGCTGCCTTCCACCAGGTCACTCCCAGCCTGTGCTAGTGCGTGGGGTTGTTCCTCCCCAGGTGCAGGACCTCACACTTACAATGCCAGTTGCCTTCTTAGTAAGACATGATGTAAAGCTTCCAGCATGCTAGGATGTAAATCTGACTTCTTATAACCAGTTTCCAAAACTTCAAACCAACTTACTCAATACCTGCATTTTATCTGAAGCCATGAAAACTTATAAATATATAGATACAAAATTTAATCTGGTAAACTTCTTCTTTGACTGCTATTATTTAAGCAACCTCCAAATATTCCTAGGGTTATTCATGAACACTTTTTTTTTTTTTTTTTTTTTTTTTTTTGTGGTCACAGAAGGTCAGGGCACCCAAAAGTGGTGTTATTGCAAAGGTCAGTAACACCCAAAATATGTTCATTTTTTCCTAGGCCTAATAATAACAGTGTAAATTCTTTGGGAACAGGGAATGTCATTATATGGTTTTACTGCTACTGCATCTCACCTGCGTAGCTCAGCTATCACATTGCTCCCTTTTAATAGATCAAATGGCTTCTGACCTTATTACATTGGTATTAATGTTTCTGCTGACAGCTTTTCTGACTTTGCAAGTTACTTTCAGAAACACAGTCATTGGTTAGTGCAAAGAAAGGAGGAAGTTATGTTGCACTACTAATTGTTACTAATTTCAGTGGGACCTTGGATCTGTCATAAAATAAGATTCATATTTAACAAAAAATTCTCTGAAACACCTTATTTATGTTAGCACTGTATTGAGGAAAGTTTATTAAAAAGCTGCAGATAGATTTATGTTTAGTCAGCATCCAACTGTTCTCCTCCCATCTGGGACGTTAGCACCAGAGAGTTCAATTTCTTTAGCTTATTTTCACCTTATTTTTCTTTACAGTGTACTTACTAGAGCATCATTGTAGTGCTAGCAAAATCCAAAAGCTCCCAGACCTGAAATACTACAAAATGGCTGGAAAGAACCTGAACTAAACTGATGATATGAGGAATTCTTCCTCCTTCGAACAGAAGACAGGCTCTGGTTCTCTTAAAGGGCTTGGATCTGCTAATCAATTCATATAAGTAAACGCCTTTGCCCATAGAGAAAATAGAGGACTATGGCATTCATTACTTCTGCCACTCTTGTTATATTTAATAACAAAGATTTTAATGGGAGTTGAAGGATAATTGTTAATACAATTAAATAACGGTGAAGTAATGATACTTTTCATTCCCATAGCTTTTCGATGGAAAGATAATTATTTTCTCAGATCTCTGCAGAATAGGCACGTATCATTATCCTTATTTTATAAAGAGTACAATGAACCACAGCAAGGTTAAACAAATTTCTCAGAATTAGAAAAAAATAAGGAGAACCAAGAATAGTACTCTTAATTTCTTGTCATCTTGTTCTGTTCTGTTTTCATAAGATCAACCTTTATTAAGTTGTCATCTGAAGCACCTTTTAACAGGTTATATCCATGAAGAATTTAAATGAGAAGCTTCTAAAGTTTGGTTCAGGAGATGAACTATCAAGACAGGATATAAAAAGTAGTGCACTGAGGATGAGTTCTGTCAGGTGCACACTAAAGTCCCTGCCATGATGCTTTGTTGATTGAAGTTTTCTTGTGCACTTCCTTTTCACGACTGGAGCGCTTACCGAAACAAACCCCAAAATGTCATTATATAGGAGAAATAGCCAGCTTGTGGTGCTGCTGGGTTCTTCTAAGCAGAACAAGTGTCCTTCTGCTGTAGGGAGCCTGAAATACTGGTGATGTCTTCTGGTAGCTTTTATACTACAAGCCATTTTTTGTAAGGTGAATGAGTGAACTGTAACTCATGACATGCAGGGGCAGAGCTCTTAGCTTTTCTTTGGACCCTCTTGTATTTGTGTCTGATTATGGAGAGTTGGGCAAAACATGGATACCCACCATTTATTTTTTTCATTCTTAGATCTAACGAGATTTTAAGACTTCAGGGTGAAATGAATAGAAGCAAAACAGTCTCCTGGCAAAACTATATGATAGCTACCCAGTTTTGGCAGCTTTAAAAGGAAAATCAGAAACAACACTTAAATTCAGTGTGTTTTCTGTGGAAAAAAAAAACAACACTCTAATATTAAACTGTATAGGCAGTATAACAAATGGGGTTCCTGAAGTGAGTAAAAAATTACAATCCTGAGGTTTCTGTTTAGATTTGTCTTTAGGGAGATGACATTTGGATGAGTTCAAAAAATGTTTTCATGAGTTTTTTCAAATTTCTTCTACAGCAAAATTTAGCTACTTTCACCAGGCATCACTGCAGATTGCCAGGAAAGTGTCAGAATTCTTCTCAGTAAATCTGTTTCTACAAATTTGTCCCAGGTAGAAAAAAAAAACATTTTTGCAAAGAAAATGATTCTTCTGACTAAAAGAAGTAAAAAAAAAAATAAATAATCTAGTGATTTGGAAAGAAAATGCTAAAAAACCTTCTTGCTGAAGGCTATTTAATTTTATCTTTGTAAATTTTTAAGAATATTATTTGTATCTTTGTGGTAAGTTCTATTGTTTACTGATCTGATCATTGTTAAGAAAAAATGCTTTACAATCTCCAAAATATTTTTGTAATAGGTGAGGATGAAAAGGTTTCTGTACTCTATGAAAGAGCATTTTTTCCCGGTAATTAAATGGTTCTCATATTTTCCTTGTATATTTTTCATCTTGTAAGTTAGTGAGCTCTGTGGTCCATGCTTAAGTAAGTCAGTACAATTGCTCACACTGTGAAAACAATTGTCCAAAATCAGTTATTCCTTCAAGTCCTGAAGGCCACTAACAAGGCATACTGCTGGCAGGTGGACCCCAGCCTCCTGGGCAGTGATGACCAGGGCTGCCTGCAATACAAAGCCTCATCCACTTGATCCACAAAGTGGCGACGCTAAGGAGTATTCTGAAAAAAGCACTAGAGTAATTCTGGTAGGACCTGAAAATAAAATCTTACTGCACCTCTAACAGTGGGAGTTTTTTTATGAGACACTCTACCACGGTACTTCAATTTTAGGACTGTAAAAAAGGAGTGCTTTGCTGACAATGACTCCAGGTAGATATTACAGTTTAGTTATCAAACTGTACGCCTTACTTGCCAGAGGTCTTAACCCCTCTACTGTTAGAATGCCTGGTACTATAAGAAGAGGAATGCTCAGTAATTCCACATTAAACATGTAGACCATGCTTGAAAGGTCTCCAAGACCCAGTCTGAGATTCAAAGCAAATACTGCGTTCTACTTAAAGGAATTGTGATGCCATGTTTGTATCTCTTTCTTTGGGTGGATTTTCACTTTGGGAAAGAGTTTTTTTGAAGACACTTAAAAGAAAGAGACGGAGGAAAGAATTACAAGCTTAGATATTGCTTAGAAATCATGTATTCTGTAAGAACACAATTTGATCACAAAAATATGATACTTTTTATTGGGATTTGTCATGTCCAACTCAAATGTAACAGACCCAAGTCCAGATTCTGTTGCATAACCTCTGTTGCTGGGCTGGCTTCTGTCGGAACCCATGTGCTTTTCTTCTGCAAATTTATGAAGTAATCTTTCCATTTTTCAATAAGTGCAGAGGCCCTAACTCAGAACTTGCAGTTCTAGAGCTACTGTTCCAGGGACTTAGTGAAGGTCATTCAGCATCTGTGTTGATGAGGCACATTCAAATGTGTCACTGATATGAAGGAGAAATATGTAGATATTTCTGTTAATTTAGAAAAGGACTGTGTCTGCAAGCGTAAGGCCATTAGTTTTCCTTCTCAGAAATTTTGTTCTCAGGCAAAACCCTGAGGGAACCATTCTGGTGTGATTTCTTTTAGATTTAAAGATAGTGTTCAGGAGAGGCAATACACTTGTTAAAAGGGTAGGTGTTTTAATCTGAACTGAAAAATGGAAAGCATTCTGTAAAAGACATGAAAACAAATTCGTCACTTCACACATTAGGCTATCTAGAGATGAGATCTTGGCACAGTGTTTTAGGATAAATGGCATGTCTCTTTGATCAGAGAAGTTTTTGGAGATTAGCTGAATATTAAATATGTAAATATACTTGCCTCTAACAGGTATGTAATTGGCAAGAATGATCAAAGTATCCTTTCAAATCTCTAGACAGATACTAGGTCTGCATTCTCGAGTGTTAAGAATTGTACCTTTTTTTTTTTTTTTCATTTTACAAGAGCCTCCTCATCTGCTATTCTTGGGGAAAAAATTACACTGATAAAGATGACTTCTTTTGAAAGGCTGAAAGAGGAACGTTTGTTGTGATATATTGATCCTTTGGAAGCAGCTGATAGCAGCAAAGCCTACTCCATCACTCATTAGTCTGACAACCCTGGCAACAGGCTGGCCAAACTGCATTAATCTGGTTTTTGCATTGCTTACATCCCTGTGCTAGCAGCTGTTATCATACTATTAGCCTTCTGTAGTCCCCATGTAACCTCTTGAAACTTATATGGGCTCCATTTTGTGAGAACCTGTGAAATATTTAAAAAAAAAAGAATAATCACCTCTCTTTTTTTTACTTTCCACCTGGGGGAGAAATAGCTTGATTAGTTTGGGTGATGATAGGAAGCTGGAGGAAATTAAATCATGATTTTTCAGTCTGAAGGATTTATTTCTTTTCATTTCATTCATTTCCATTCAGCTGAAGGTAATGAGGTTATGCAGGTCTGATTTCAAAGGGCACAATTTTGAAATTATGGGGTTTGCTTAGGTACACTATAGCTTTAAATTGAGGATTTTGATGAAGTTGCATAAACTGGAGTATAATGCATTTTCTTCCCCCAGAGATGCGGTGGCTCAGTAGGGAAGACATGCAGTGATTTTTTTTCTCTTTTCTCTCTCCCCACTAAAGCACACAAGAACAGATCTGCTGAGTAGGAAGTGCTATTTTTACATAATCACTTTTTAAACCAGAGCCTTACTGCAGACATTTTGAGACAACCAGATTAAGAGTCCTAGCAGTCACTTCTTCTCCAGTTGCAAAACTGCATGTGAGAAGCTGTAGTGTAGGTCATTTAATAATTTAATAGTTTCCTCTTTATCTATTCTGCTGTCAACTAACTGAGGTATTTCCCAGTAAGTGTTCTTCACATTTCTGGGACCATCCAGGAATTCCTTGCTTACTGAACAGCTTATGATTGCCAGAAAGAGATTTTTGAATTGTAGGTATCTAAGCAATAATGTAAATGTGATTATTTTGGTTTGAAAACTCTTTTTAACTTACTGGGATGCATTACTATAATATCTAAGCATCTAATTTATTCTCATAATCAGCCCTTTGAGACAGAGATATGTTGTTGTTCTTATCCTCATTATTCAGATGAGAAGTGTTTTGCTTAAAGCCATCCAGGACCTGCATAAAAGAGAAGGGAGCTAAAGTCATCTTTCACATCTCAATCTGAATTTTTCAAATGCTAATGAAGTAGCAAACATAATTAAAGTGCTTTTTTACAAGTTGATGCAGAGGCATCTCTCCCTGATCATGATAGTGACTCCTATCCTTTCACCTCTTTTTTTAGACTCCCTCCAGCTGCTGCCTTTGACCTGCAGTAGAAGTGACAGTGTATTTTTTCTCATATGGATTAGGTTCAATTTCTTTTTTGTCCAGGCTTTGCTATAATCTGGGATGACTCTTAGCAACTTCCTTCTATCTGTTGTCTATCAAAAATAAAAAATGGTGTTAAAAGCTAAAATACCCCCCCCACACACACATTCATAAATCATAGATCTAATAGTGTTATAGTAACAATAACTATTCAAAACTTTTGTTGAAAGCCAACCTTTGAGCTGGAGAGCATAATTTTTCAGTATATTACTGATTAAGATATGAATGAGAATTTACCACATGCATACTTAGTTTTTCTGTATAATTTCTGCAGAAGTTTTTACTTAAAAAGCATTGGCTGACATGAGGCAAATGAACTTCTTTGAATGCCAACTGGGTTACACAGTGTTTTTGATATGCAGTTGACACTGGGAAAAAAAAAGGTGTGTGTGTAAAAAAAGGTGGTAGGAAATGTAAGGTGTTTTTAAAGCTTCCTGCCACTTCTTCCTTCCAGCATGAGGCACAGGATACTTTTTTTTTTTTTTAATCCTGAGAGCAGTCTCCTTGACTTTGATAGCTCAAATCTCAGAGGAGCTGCATAAGCTCTCACAGCAGCATACCATGGGACTGCAGGGCCAATATCCCGAAATGGGCTTTGAGCTCAATTCTAGTTCAGTGGCTTACAGGCTTTGTGGATAGAAGTCACTAAATATCTATCTGCTTAAACTCAAAGCACTTTTTTTGTTTGTGTTAGAGAGTTTTACGTCTCAAATACTGTCCTTATTAACCTTAGAGTTTGAACTAATGTTGCTCCACAGCTTCTCATGAATATATATTCTACTTGTCAGGACAGCTGCTTTCAAGACCAATTAGACTTTTCTTCCTAGCACAGTCCTGCCTGTTTGTAGAGCAGCCTAGATGATGCTGAAAGTTAAGATCGTTTTAGGCTTAGCTGGACAAGGACTTTTCTTATTTACAAGCAACACATTGTTTTGCTGAGTTCTGAAACAAGCGAAAGGGAAACATAGACCAAGTGTCAGTGCGTCACTTGTGTACGTGTCTCTGGACATTAATCCTTTTATTGTAAACACATTCTTCCTCTGGTCCACCGAAGTAGAAGGAAATAGTATTTTAGTTTTAGGACTGGACTTAAACCCAAACATTGTATTACCAAGTGCTAGATTTCTGAGGTACACATCATTACAAGCTATTCAAGCAAAACCACATGAACAGGCAGGTGAGTGCATCCTACCGAGTAAGGATATTCTGTAAATCATCTTGAAAGTTACCCAATGGTCTTATGATCTCCAAGAAATAGTTTTAAGTCACTGTACATGCCTGCCTTGTAAACAAATAATTATTGTGCTATGTTTATATTCTAAGATCTAAAGTTATGTACTCATCTAGGAACTTGAATAGCTGGAATGCTTTGAATAATAAAAAGGTAATTGGCTGCTATATTCTTTACTTCCTTGTGTAAAAAAATAGTGTTCCACCAAAAAAATTACTTCTTATTCTTACTATTTGATGACTTAACCTACATTTTAGATTTTTAATTTTCTTATGTAACAAAGTTTTGTCAACAACTTCAATGATAATTCAGTATTTTTCTAGAAAGAAATGTATTGTTTTACCTAGTTTATTCAGTAACTTTTTTTTTTAATGCATTTCGGGAATATGGATGTTTCCAAATTTTGTTTCCTAGGTTGAATTTAAAAAGATTCTTTACTCTTTTTTTTTTTTCTTTTAAAAAATTCTTTTCTTTTTTAAAAGAACATTCTAGAAAATTACTAGTATGGTACACTGAAGAAGAATGTATTAGATTATCTAGTAACACACAATTATGCCTTGATGCATTAGTATGTGAACTCTTCTGTTGTATTGCTTTCCCTGAAGGCCCAACTTCTACCTGAAGAACAGAAATACAACAGTATTACAAAGCAGCAAATGCCCATGAGAGAAGTTCTTTTTTGAATCTCAAGATGGAGAATCTTTTTTTTTTCATGGTAAAGTTGTTTTCCTGTGTGAAATTAAGGGATCATTACAAAAACCCTCAGACTTTGAAGAAAGTTCATTGCAAACATTAAGTCAGTTGCAATGAAAAGTTGCACAGAACTGTGAGAAATGCTGTTTTCTTCGTGTTTTCCCATCATTGTCTTTCAGTTCTAATGACTGCATTCATTTTGCTTTGATTTGTAGAAAATTACAATTTATAGATACAAATTTAGAGATTGTCTTCATGTTAGGCATTGTGAGATGAAGTTCAGGATCCTTACACAAGATTGCAGACTTGTAAAATGAAAGCAAGAAAGGTTTCTTTTTCTAATATGATTTTTAAATGACAACTGTAGTCCCAGCTGTGCTATATTTCTGTAACTAATGATATCCAAAAGGCTGGGTCCTCAAATGATGGAATTCAGTTACTTGATGCTACAAACTCCACACAAACATATGGCTCACTAAGTAGAAAAAGGCTGCAGTGTGTTAACTAAGCAGTAGGAGAAGTGAAAACAAAAAATATGCAATTAATAGGTTAAAAATAAACATAGTCGTCTTAGTTTTTCCTCAGATTCATCTGTTTAGAAGGGAAAATAGGCTTTCAGTTGTAATAGTTTAGTTTAATGAACACTTGAGACATATCTGATAGGCACTGTGTGTATTAAGCTTTTGGTTAGTTATATGAAATGCCCAGTATCCTGAGAGGGCTAGAATAATTTCCCCTTCCTTTCAAATTGTTACTCAATCTGCATTTTACTGAGGCGTGCAATGCCCTCTGCTGGTGCACGTTTTTTATGTCGAGTTAAAGTACTGACAACATGTGGGAATTAACAGCTGGGAATGCATCCTTTCTTCCCCTCTGATTTATAGCTCCGTGACAGAGGTATTCTAGCTATGTACCGTTTTGATAACTCTTTTGGCAAGCGGTTGAGGTTAGTAGTGAGGTTTTATTCAGAGCTGCTGCAAAGCTGCTTTACCTAGGAACAGGTAAAACTCTTGCCGGTGGTGAAGCAGAATTCAAATCAGATTGTAGTCCGGATTGCAGTATCACAGGACTAGAAAGAAATCATGTTTTATTCAGAATTTAGTCCTGTGTATCATTATTACACAAGGATGACTAGATAACAAAGAAAGGATTTATCCTGCTAATATGAGTCAGTGGCCTCTCTCTAGCATTTTTTCAAACCTCATCTCAACCTGGACCCTAGAAGCTGAACAGTTCTTTTGCGGCCAGAGATAAGAAAATGTTTATTATTATTTTTTTAAACTTTGTTAATGCTTTGTATACCTGATACATTTTCTTAAAAAAGAACTACAATATTTTCTTTTGCCCCAACAGATATGCAGATGGGAAGAAGAGCTACCTAGCTAGTGTTTTTTGAAGGTTTTCATTTTTGTAAGAGTGAGGATAAAAAGACGATTTAAAGGTGACGAATGGAGAATGGGCATAGGCCACCTCTCCTCCTCCCATCCAATCTGATCTAGCTGATACTGTCTTTCTTTGAAAAACAGTAAGTAGAAGCGGTCATGGAAAATAAAGAGAAATACATAAGCGGTAACTGGAAACAGACTTCAAGCTGCAAGTAAAGGTACTGTCTCTGGCCATGTTATTCCTGTTATGTTACAAAAGGGGAAAAGTATGTGTGCTCTATCTACATCAGAAGGACAACAGAGAGATATCTGACAGAAAAATTAGTAATTGTTCTTGATCCAAGATTTTCAACATGTATATAGCTTTATAAATCTAGTAGCTTTCTACAGAGAAGTCACTTTCCTGAGTCAAAGACCATCAGTCTTAAAACTTGCTAACCTGTACACCCAAGACAAGACACAAAGTATTAGAAAGACATGGAAAGAAAAGGAAGAAAGCCCACAACATATATAACTTATAGGATTCCAGAAGGAAAGAAAGAAGAGCGGGTACATGAGGCTTTTTGAAAATTCAAACATTCTGTTTTGTTCCACTCTAGCTGTATTTAAATAGTACTGCTGCTGAAAGGTGTTGCGATTATCTAACAAAAACTGATCTAGACATTAAAGAAATTTTTGCCTTTGGTTAGGTTGTTAGTGACAGTGTTGTGGCTTGCAAAGGGCTGATGGTGAAATCAGGCAAACAACAATAATTCAGAAAGTTCATTTTGACATGGCAGAGCTGACTGCAGGCTCATTGTAAATATAAGCTCCATATGAAGAAAGGCAGAAAGGAATTGACTTCAGTATCCCCAGCTGTTTATACTCCTGGAGGTGACACACACACAAAGTGAAAATAAAAAAATAATAAATAAAAGTAACTCGTGCTTATAAAGGGTCTAGCTTGTTTCACACACACACACAATTTTTATTGGAAATTATTTGAAAACCCCAAAACATTCCACTTCAGCTTTTACATCCCTTTGACTGAAAACTATTCTATACATTCAAAAAAAAGTCTTTATTTTAGACTATGACTGTCCTGTTACTGTGATTACCCTGCTCATGCCTTTAAGATCTCTCAAAGAAATTCCTGTGAAAGCCCTGTTTTGACAATTAACGTGGGACGTGCTAATTGGCCAACAATGCTATGGTCCATTTTTAAGTATCTGACTGTACTTCAGTGTTTAAAGGTCTTAAGGCAACTCTGTGGCACAACAGCTAGTGTAGATAGCTTGCTCCACACAACACATCTTCAAGTTTGACAAGCAGTTTGGTTTTTGGAGGGGCACAAGTTCATCCTGGCTGCTCTGAACTGAGTAAAAACTGCATAGCCATGTAAGATGAAGACAAGACTGGTACAACATAACATTTCAGAGCCAATGCAAGTAAGTTCTCACCACCCTTAAGCTGCCACATAGCCTCTACATGCGGCAACTGAATAGTTGTTTCTCTTATTTGAAGCTACCACAGTAACACTGGACTATACTTGCTTCCTACTGGAAGCATTTGGTGTTTTTTTGAACGTATATATAAACATCAAGTAAAAACTGTAGTGAACGATCCATCTAACACGTTCTCAAACTATTATCTCTGGCTGGGAATGAAGACAGGAGGGTCTAGAACTTCCTACCTCGAAACATCAGAAGTTAAGAGATGTTCTTGAAGGTATTCAGTATCGTCTATGGCAGGCTTGAGGCCCCAGACATTGAAGGCATGTCTTCCAGAGTTATGCGGATGCTGTTTGGCATGGCAATCTGAACAGGCTCTGAAAAATCAGGAGGCTACTGGGACAGCAGATTTGACTCTATGGTACATCCCTTAGTTAAAGCCAACCCCAACAAACCCCGAAGGGACCAGCTCAGGACAGGCTAAGGGAAACAGAAACTCAGAGTGCACATTACAGTTCAAACGATTAATTTCCATCTACATTTTATTTTGTGGCTTAGCAGCTTCTGGGGTTTGGAAGAGTCATTTAATTTTTTGAAAAAGCTGGTTGCTTATAGGGCATTTGGTCCCTGGATAATTTTATTGACGAGTATGTGGTTAAACTGCACTTTCTCAGACAGTAGTTTATTGATTACCTTTCACATTTTACTGTATACTCCTTAAAGATCGAGTCACCTGGAGTACATTAAGGAGTAAACTGACTTTCAGTTGGATGCCTTTTTATTATACGAGGTACTTTGGATTAGTGGCATGTCAGTTTGTGTTCACAGCTTCCTCTATTACTGTACTTCCATAATATCTAAAAAAAGGGAAGCTGTGGTCTTGCCAGAAAAAAAAAAAAAAAGTAGATCAGTTTAGAGATAGCTATTCACTCTACAGAGAACTTCATTGAAATCAAATATGAATAAGTTAATGGAGTGAGGTCAGAGACTAGTGAAACAATAAATATTTGGTTAAAACAAAACAGTGTGCAAATCAAGTATGTAAAACAAACAGAAACAAAGATACAAATTTAACTGACTCAATCCTGAACAAGGACAAAGTACAATGTGAAATAGTTTAAAGGAATTGTAGGTGATGTAAAAAGCATGAAAAAGGGAGGACATACCCACAGATAAAAATCAGACTGTATCTTAAAACAGATAAAGGTCAACCAGGCCGAAAATAATATGAAAGGAAAAAACGGAACCATATATAGTACTATATATGGTGCTTTGTACTTTAGTCACAAAACCTGACGTGTCAGAAGACAATATTCCTGTCACCAGTTTAGTATTTTTATAGCTACCCAAGTCCTATCCCTTGCCCCATCCCTGTTTGTTTTCTCTTCCTCATCTAGTTTTCCTGACCTGTCTCACTTGATATTCTGTGGGAAGTGATGACCCTCACTTGAAGGGCTTTCAGCTCATTGTGAGAGGAGGGGAGACGCGAGAAGTGCCAATACCTTAATGAAGGACCCAGTGATCTGCAATGGGATATGTTTTGGCCAGCGATAAGCTTTCAGGTTATGCAGCATCCTTAGACCAATACTGTACTCATGTGACACCTTAAGCTACCCAGGACCTCAATGAAGGTGCAATATGGGTTCTCTGTCTGTCTTCCAGGGCTGATGTTACTTCAGCCACTAACTACACTAGATCCCAGAAGGTGACAGGGTAGAGGAGGAAGATGAGTCATTTGGATTCTGCTGCTGTGGACTGAATTATGTCTGAAACAACAGATGCATCCTCCCAGAGATGTAGCCTGCAGCCTCCACTCCAGGACGGCTTCCTAACATGAGGCCTCTTCTGTTTCCACCTCCTGTGAACATCGACTTCGTCAACATGCAGTCCAGTGCACACCCCAAGCTGATTATTAGTAAGATGATTGAGGATGCATTAATCCCTAAAGACTTTGCTTATGCAGCTCATCGTATTGTAAATTATTTTTAGTCTCTCTTAGTAGCTTCTGTGCAGACCTATGTGACTAATCACAAAAAGAACTGCAAAATTTAATTGTTCCACTTATGCTCCTTCGTTGTTTCCCATCTCCTTGGCTCTGTGTAAACAGCACATGCTGATGAACATATGGCTCAGGGAGAGTGAGATTAGAAGGTGGGAGGATACCCCAGCAGAGCAAAGTGCTTCATACGCTGGAGCTGGCTGAGCCTTGGAAGGACAAAAACCCAAACTTTTTACTCATTTACCAACAGTCAGAAAAACTTTTATTTCTTTTTATATCAAAATAGTTACCTTTTTAAAATTCTTGTTAAAAAGTAAAAATAAACAACTAGCATTTATAGGCTAAGGCTCCTACCTGGCAGCATTTTTCACCGTGTGTGCAGGCTGGCTGATCAGTCTGGAAATTCCCTTTCAGTGCCTAAGTCCTGCACAAGCTGCCCCTGGCACCCCAGCAGTCCCAACAGTCCCGTCTTGCGTTGGCTTGGAAGTTGTGCTCTGCTACCCTTCCACTCTGACTGCATCACAGGCAAGGAAGGCATTAGTAAGCACTGTTACTGAGGCCCTGACAAAAAGACAAAAAGCACACTGATAGTTTTTCACCCAGATCAGCACATCAGAGACATTAGCTTCATGACAAGACCACTAGATGGCAATTTAGCAGCCCTGTTTTTAATATATTCAATTTCTTTATTGCATTAGACACAAAGTTGATGAATGGAAAACTGAACAAAGTTCAGGAAAATATATTGAAGTGTTTCTGCTTATTGCACCCCTCCCATATGCTCATTAAATTCTGTGAGTGCCTCTGAACACCTCAGTGAACACTTCTGATCAGATGGCAGGACAGGGAATTATTGATTATTGTGGAACAATAAGAGTCCTTCTAACTCCTTAATGTATTCTTGGTGTTGCAGGCTGTGTAAGAGTTGTAGCTGTATGTGCTGTGAGGAGACTGACCCTGCCCACGGCCATAGCTGTATGATCATGAGATAGCTATTTGCATGCACTGAAGATGAATTTGTGTGGTCGCACACCAAAGGCAGCAGGGGAGCTACCGTGGCCTTTGCATCTGCCAAATGTGTCCGTGGTGACTCCACATCCCCCTCTCCCTGCTAACTAAAGATCAGAAAGATGGTATGAATTATTTTCCTAGAAATTAAAAGCTGTTTTCCTTACAAACAACTATTGTGTAGTTGTTCAAGAGGACTGGATTGCTGCAGAAAGTATTTCAGGTCTGGAAGATCTAAGACTGGCATCTACACAGAGAGAGAGAGGAGGTCAGCAACTCACCTATAAGTGTATGTGAATGTGTACAGTTATTTTTGTTACAAATACTGTATGATTGTGTGTGTGTGTGTGTAAGCATAAGCTATATAAAAAAGCACATACAAAAGCTACAGACAAGAGCAATGTTTTGATTGCATACCCCTTCACCTTTGCGATAATGTTCATTTTTAGTCCCCTTCTTCAGTGTTGAGAGTTTTTGTGGATTTTACTTATCAGCGAAGTGGTGCTCAAATGACTGATCCCAGAACATTTGTGAAAAGTATTTATAGTAACACCCACAGTTTATGATTCAACAAGGAGACTTACAAAGTACTTTTTTTTCCCCGAGTGATCTCAAGTGACACACACTAAAAGCAGTGAGCTTTTGATGTGCTGACATTTGTTTCGGGGGGTGGGGGTGGGGGGTGTGTGGAGCAATAGCATATTGTAAAATTTCAGCCTTCAGATGCTAAAAATAGGAGGAAATGGAAGAAAAATTGCTTGAAGTCAGAAATCAACAAGACAATATGTAGTGCTCTGGCAGCTTCAAAGCAGGCTGACTCAGAAGCTAATGTTTTGGTAGAAAAGGTCAAGAAAATGATTCTCAGTGATCTTTATGTTAAGTGACTCTTAGGTCTCCAATTGCAGAGCTGCTACTTGATGCAAAAAAATTCAACCAGTCTGTTAATAACAGAAAATATTGCAAGTGAATACAGCCTACTTGTGTAGTGTGGGGAGGGGGAAGAGAAGAAATAAAATGGATGAAAAGTAATGAAGGGTTTTGTGAAGAGTGCCTCAATCCAGACAAAAAATAAAGCAAAGGGTGCTGCCACATAACACAGTAAGAGAAACCAGATCTGCCAATTGATGCCAAAATGGCACGGAGTAACTGCCCAGAGACGAATTTTGTCTTTAAGCAGCAAAGGTATTTATTTCACGCAGTGCTGGGGAGCTAGCCGATTCACACCGGACAAACTAGCTCCAAAGTTTTCAGTGAAAAGTTAGGTGTTTTATACAGTTTTCCTGAGAGGTTACAACATCTTCACATACATTTTCATTTGATTTTGACACCTAATCATTCTATTCATAATAGGTGGGATCTAGGTGGAGTAAACCTTTCAACTTTCTTTGTTCAACGATTCCTGCTCATCGTCTCCTTCAGGGACCTTATATTTTCTAATTATTCAGAGTACATTCCTTAACTTTAACATCGTCAGTGGTACATTCCTTTAACATCGTCAGTGGAACCTTTTCTTGTTATTCAGAGTACGTTCCTTTAACACAAACAGAGCATCACCCAGAGCATTGTACCAAACCCATCCTGACCTTGCTCTGTTTCACAGTAAGTAACTATGAGTATCAGAGGCACTGATACTACCTTAGCATTTCTTTTTTCTGGGTTCCCTTTCAACCGTGCCTTTCATCTTTAAAGAAGCTGAGCGGGGATTCTCCCCTGAGGTAAGAGCAGCGAGGCGGCGAGGGGGGTTCGCTGCAGGGGCAGGGCGGGGAGGGGGAGGGGGCCGTGTCCGAAGAGCTGGGGGGAGGGACGGTCCCTGCCGCTGCCCTCTGCGATTGGCAAGGAACGTGAGGGAATCAACAGGAGAAAACAGGGCTGACTAATAATAAGAGGGTTCGAATAGATCTAAAACTGAACAAGAGCTGAAGCTCCCCGAGTTGCGGGTTTTTGTCGGGGCAGTTCGAGAGGTTGCAAGTAAGAGGAGGGCGCCGTCGCTTTTCACCCTCTGGCTGATGAACAGCTGCTGTTTTCATAGCTGCGTACAGCTGTTGAGCAGCGGTCCCTGTTAGAAATCCCAGTGCCATCCACAGCAGAAGTGAGTTTGCGGAAAGGCACCAAAAGCCACCGTGTGCGGCAGTTCCAACGTGCCTTTTGTCAGCCCGCGGCAGCCAGGGACCCCGCCCGCGCCGCCCCGTCCCAGCGCTGGGCGCAGCCGCGGGGCGGCGCAGCGCGCCCTCTGCTGGCCACAGGGGCCGCTGCAAGCGCCCGCGCTGCCGCTGCGGCCTCCCGGGGCTCTCCCGGGAAGCCTCTGCTCGCCCTCCTTTAAAAAACGGACTCTGGTTCTTTGTGCTTTGAAGCCTAGCGAACCCATGCAACTATTTGATAGAATTAAAAGTGCCTCCTGCCGGCCGCGTGATGCTTTTTACATTTTAGGCAGGAAAAGTCGCGCAAGCTGCCGTCTCCCACGGTTTTGCTGAGCAACAGGTAGAGGGAAGCCGAGCAGAAGCTGCGAAGCTCTCTGGCAAAGGCGCTCTGGATTTGACACCGTTTCTTCATGTTAAGTAGTTGTTGATTACACCTGAAAAGGCTCGTGTTTGAAATTTTTCTTAGGAAAACTCAATTACAAAGATTGAAAAGTGTTGTTGCGTGTTTATGTCCTGTGTGAAAACTGAGAAGCTTCATGTTCAGTCGATAACCAGTAGCAGTAGGAACCTGCTTCCCACAAAAAAGTCTTAAAAAATTCTTTAATCCCAGAGAATATTCTAAAAATGAACATTTTCTTTACTCTGAGGAAACGGCATGGGGATTTTTGTTGTTGTTGTTTTTATCAAATAAGTGGATTTTGATTCCTGGTAGATTTTTTTTTTCTTTAACAAAAATTCGAACAGCTTCGTAACATTATCATTTTGGCAAAGCAGTAATTTTCCAAACACTCTTTTTTCCCCCTTTAATCCAAGACAAGTTAGTATATATGGGCATTTCAACACAGCTGGCTTTAAAACACCCAATTTAATTCCTTTTTTTCAGGAATTGCTCTTATTTGTTACCTATATTATTTCTTCTCTTTAAGACAAAAACAAATAACCGACCAATAACCATATCTGAAACTCTTAAAAAAAATAAATCCCTCAAATGCACTGTTATCTAAATAACATACTTAAAACCTGAACAATGAATAGAAATTAAAAGCTATAGAGTAAATTTTCCTCCTCATTTTTGTGAATTATACCAGTTGTCTTCCTACTTTATAGCTGTCTTTTATCTTCCAGCAGTGACACCCACCATCTGACTTATGATCTCTCTACAGGAAGTCATTGAGTGGCACAATAGAGTTAATGAATTGGTCTTTCACCTCCAAAAACCTGATCTAAATGCTAGCCTGAGATAATGAGCATGATGGAGTTCAGTAATGTCAGCAGAGTATTAACTTCTGTTTAAAGGAAGAATGAGCACTGGCAGGAAAATGGATTTTAAGAGAGATTTGGAGCAATTGCACCTGCATGCGTTATGGCAACTCTAGCCTTCCTTCATTAGAGTCATATTCACATTATCTCTTTGCCATTTGAATAGAATTTGGCAGAGGTTTATCTGCACAGCATATCATTTATCAGGGATCTTTCTAGACATTTAAGTTCCCTACCACTCTAATATCTAAGCACCATGCCTTCAGTACCTGGCAGTTCAATGTCAGGGTACATCTATACAGAGAATCAGAAGGGAGCACTTAACTGGTCAAGAGTAATATTTCTTGTTGCAGATGTACATAATGGCAATATAATTCAGGAAAAAAAGTAGTAAGCACTGGGCTAACTGCAGAAGTCAGGAGGACTTCCCAGTGTTCCTCTTCCCAGCGCTGAAAGGCCAAGTACAGTTTATTTCATGGAGGACATCTATCCCTGCTGAAGGTGGTTTATTGGGGTGCACTGGAGGCCTTTAGCACATACAGAGATAACTCCCTCATTCCTTTTTTGGAGGGACTAGTAAGAGGTCAGCAACACCTTTCCAAGCACTTCATCATTCACAGACATACTACAAACTGTCAAACCATCTGATCGAAGACAAAAAAGTATCCTCAAGATTGCTGACATATTTTCACCATCTTTCCAGCTCTCCTTCACTTTTTTTTTTTTTTTTTTTTTTCACAGATCCTGGCTGGACTCTCATGGGTTGCCTGGTCCAGTGATGTCATTACTTATCTTAAGGCTTCTTGAAAAAGTACAGTATCTGACATAAAAAGATCCATGTGCCCATACCAAGTGCCTCCAGCCACTTCCAAGTTTCCACAGGTTCTCCAAAACAATGGAGATGGTCTAGGTGTCTTGTCAGTTAAGCCAGTATTTCCTCTGAAAAGCAGTAGCACAATGGTATGTTACAGTGTCAGTCGGTTTTTCTCACTCTGCACTTTTTATTTCACTTTGAGACACAGCACTGGAAAGAGCAGCTGATTGCCAGTGAGCAGTGGGGAAGGCTGCCAGTCCCTACCTGGACCTACAGCAAGCAGCCAAACAAGAGAAGTAAACCCCAAGCATTATACCCCAGAACTCATCACCAGCAGCAAAGTAAGTCCAAAACAAGTAAAAGTATAATGCAACAGCAACACCAATCCCTTCCCCGCTTTTATCCCCACTGAATTTCTTTCCCCATGAATGTCATGTGTCTTGAAGGAGAGATGGTGATCTTCCTTACTGCTCCACGAATCTATAAGGGAGAACCAGGTTGTCAGAGCTAAAGAATAACTGTGCTGTTGCTCTCACTCTGATTTATTTCCCTCACACAACAAAATCCAAGATTTCACCTCAAAAAAATAAACCCAAATGAAAACAAAACAAAACAAAAACCAAAACCCACAGATCAAGTATTTAGAAACTAGCCACTGGAACTCTTCAAGGCAATGAAACCCTGAATAACCAAAGGAAACCAGGATTTCAGTATAGTAAAATAGTTGGTACTGGCATGTGTGTACACAGCGATGTGTACATCGTTACCTCTTAGCTAACAAACTTTATTTTTTCTGAGTGGTAGCAGTATCTGAGTTACTTGTTCCCTGAACAGGCATTGGCACTTCACACTCTTAAACAGACTGATATTGTTTATACATTTCACCGGTTTTGTGTCTCTCCGACTTTAGCCTTCCAATCCCAGCAAAATATATCTGTTGATCACAGCAGGCAGACTGTAAACAGTTTGCAGGCTGATATTCTGTTGCCTTGACCATTATCATCTTTTTACTTTCTTCTTGGATTTTTGGTTGATTTGGGTTGTTTATGTTAGGGTTTTTTTCCTTCACAGCTCTTGACTCATGCCTAACTACAGGCCATAAATAAACAGCTTTAGTACAGCTTTGTCCTCCTCTTGCCCTCTCATGCCCTCCTCCCCGCAGCTTCCTGTAATTCCCACCAAAAGGCTGGTTCAGACCCTCACAATTCACATGTTCATACCCAAGACTATCTGAACACACTCCATGCCTTTCTCCAATCAAAAGTTAATTTTAAACTTAAACAGATGTTTGTCCCCAGCGTTTACAGAGTTGATATATTTAGAAGACTAATGTTCCCTTGGCCTTTTTTATTCTAGGTTAAACAAGCCAAATTCTCTTTGGGTGCGACCAACAGAGAGCAGGCGATGGTGCTCGTGCTTGGTCAGTGCCAGGGGCCAGCTGGACCAGAAGCCGGGCAGATATGTGTGTGTGGATACCTGCTCAGCACTGTGCTTGCGGTATTTAGTCCTGCCCCTCAGAGCCTGCTTACTCCAGCAAGGATCAGTCCAGGTCTACTTCTGCACTGATGCAGGTATGATTTTCAGTCCTGGGTGGCTTTGCTTTGGTCAGAATACAGGTAGAGAGAATGCACCTGGATGTTTGAAGTCGAACCTCGGTCTCTTCCCAGGCATGGTCTCCAACCCCACAGTTTACCGAGCAAACATAGCTGTTAAACAGATGAGCTCTCCTTTGTTCATGGAAGATTGTTAGCTCTTAAAACCTTAACCCTGGTAAAGCTGAGCTAGTTTCTGTTAGGTTTGAAGGTTTTGTTTGTTTGTTTACCTGGGGCTGAGGCTCAGAGCTGTAGCACTCAGTGTAGGTGGCTTGCCCCAGCAGTATGGCCCAGGACTTTCTCACAGACTGCATGAAAGGAGCGCTCAGTTTGGTACTGACATGCCAAAATGCTGAGCAGACACCACTGAAATGCTGCATGTGGTATGTATCTCGATGCCTTTTGCACACGAGGCATGGTATCTTGCTTGGAACCTACAGAAATGCAAACTTTCAAAGACCTGCAGACCCTGACATTAGCACAGTCCAGGAAACACCCCTTTAGAGTGTGTATGTATGGGGGGCGGGGTGGGGGTGGGGAAACGGAGGGGTGTAACAATGCTTGGGGAAAGAGTTACCTTTTGCTTTTACTGTCTGCCTACTCACTCCATTGGTTCTGTGTGCCAGCAGAGAAGGAAACTCTTAGATGTACCAGCGTGCACTATAATGGCACATTTGCTCAGCTACATTAAGCTTTGGTGTATTTACGTCAGATGTGTCAGATGGTGTATTTATATGTCATAAGGCAGTCTTACTATTTTATTATTTAATTTTTATTTTAAAGGTGCATTATGATGAGATCTGGGGCATTTTTAGGGGTATGGGGAATGTGAATTTTGTTAATTCCTTTCAAAAGTATATGGCAGGTCAGCAGAAAGGAAATCTCCTTGCCTTATCCTAGCTGCAGCACACTGGGTACTTCTCTGGCTCCTGGAGATGCCACCTTCCCCAGAAACTCCTGGACATGGCCAGAGGAGGAAGATTCCCAAATGAAGGACAGGACAGACAGAAGGGAAAATGGAAGACCCAGCAAGGAAACAGCACAGCAAACGTGGCTGGGTGATTCCTGAAGAAAGCAACATCAAAAGCTCAGCCAATACAAGAGATGAGAAAAAAAATAATCAGCCTTTCCTAAGGTTTGAGACAGGGCAATGTGGGCACTCAGAATGTCACCAAGTTACTAATTTGAAACCCAGACTGGATGTGGAGGCTGGCGCTGCTACAACATTCAGGATTGGGAAGATCCTCAAGTTCTTTTCTGTCTTCCCTTTCCATTTACAGTTTTCTCAGATTTAAAAGAATGTTCTTCTAATTTCTATTCAGAAAAAAACCCTGACTTACGAGTCTATAAAAGCCCTTTTAATCTGGGAGTGATTTCTTCCAAGAAGGAGATTTATGCAGATCTACCTCAATTCTGTGGCTTATTCAGGATGAGCATCTAAACAGTTCCAAAATACATCTCCAGTGCTGCTTGGTGGTGGTCGCTGCATCATTTGACTGTGCTCCAGAAGGAAGGCACAGGTTCAGGCTCTGTGGCTTCATCCTTCTCATTCGCTGAAGTCAGTCAACTGCAGAAACGGAGATAACTACTTGAACTGTCATGTACTTGTTTATGCCTTCCTCCCAGCTGAGTATTTTGCATTTCAAAATGTTGCTGTCCGGGGTGTCTCATGTCTGGATGTGCTCAGAGCAAAGTAAGAATTGGCAGAGCCGCATTTTACATGGTGCTGTGGTCAGGTTAATAAACCTTGCAAGCTAGTATGTTGTTGTGCAGGGCTTGCCACCTCAAGCACAATGTCATCTTAAATATTGTTGTGCAGCTTCTGCATCTTTGAAGAATGTCATCCAGCCAGCTGAAAGCACAGGGTGACCAGGCTCATTTTCATCTGCAGAATACCAAGTAATGTATCATAAAATTTTTTTTACTTGTGCCAAAAACATGTACACAGAAATGGTAGCTATATTTCCAAGCTTTAGGTTTGGTTTTAAGCGAGCTAATAAAAATGGCTTTATTTTAAAATCAGCAACCATGTCTATAAAAAGGTATGATACAACAGAAACACATTGAAATAGCCTTCAGTGAATGCACAGTATGCTTCCAGTGATAATACTAACAATGTGTATCATGTACATAATCTTATTTGCATGAAGGACTAGCAGGGTTCTGCTTTTTGTGACCATATACATGGTGGAAAATTGGCCAGATTAATGTTCACTTGACAGCTGAGATCTCAGGTATACTGATACGTGTTTTAATGACCATTGTAAACAAAACCTATTTTTTTTAGCTGGCAGTGAGATGACTCTGAACCTGTAAAACAGGAATGAAATATAGCCTGTATTTGTAGGATGTTGAGGGTAGGAATTAAAGAAATTCAAGCAATATTTACAAAGCATTGCTAGAGTGTTTCCTATACCCAAAGTTAACCACAAACCCCAGGAATATGTATTTTTAGACTTTCTTAAGTAGTGCAACACACCCTGTTTCTTAGGGGAAGAAATCTGCCTCAGCAGCTTTGTGCTGTGGCAGTTAGGCTGCTGCCAGCCAGCACGCACCCTTTTCAACCACCCAGCGGTTAACCAAGAGGCTGCAATACAGGTATAGCCTGGCTATGCTTCCTGCAGTAGGGAACTCTTGTTTCTTCACATTTTTCAGATTTCAGGCAGAAATCTACCCAGAACTTTTCTTCTCCAGGAGAAATTCCCATTCTTGGAAATCCCCATAATTCAGGTGGAGAAACAGAAGCTAGCTGTGAGGAGTTGAGAGATTTCAGTTAAACACCATTCATGTGGAAATTACTCGGAATTCCTGGGAAGTGCAGAACAGTTCATTTGCCAATTTTTGGAACTAAACAAACTGAAGAGACCTCAAGGAGCTCACCCCAGTCATAGACTCACAGGATTTAGCTAATAGTGCCAGTGATGATTTGTGAGCAACCCTTCCTAACTCAAAATAGGTGTCTTCATGTTTTCAGGATCTGAGAAATAGTTTGCAGACATGTCAGGGTAAGAACAGGAATTTTCTCCCATCAAGAACAGGAAAATCTGCACTGATTTCCAGAATGAAAAATGAGAGAAGAACCTCCTGAGCTGCTGGCAGGAGCAAACAGAAGCTTCTGCCTCTTCAGTTGACTGTATTTGAGACATGGAGATGGGTTGGTTTTGTCCTTACCTAATATTGGTATTGCCATACTGCAACATGCATGCACTTTGGAGTTTCCAGTATTTTAAGAAGACATTCAGCATCCAGACTCCGAAAAGTCTGAGACTACTATTTAATATATCTTTTTAAAAGGAAGAAAATGCAACAGCCTTGTCAATATTAAATTTCTTTCTGTTGTGTGCAGAAATGGAAAGTCAAAGTAATTATATTTTATACAGTATGATTATTTTTCCTGAAAAGAAATCCATTTTCAGATGATAAAGACCTTGAGAAAGGTGAATGAAAGATTTACTATATTAAGTTTTCTAGACATTCTAGTGGCAGTGCTGATTTCAATGGAGAAGAAGGAAGTTTTCAGTTCTTTCTAAATTTGGGAAGACAATAGATCTAAAAGAAAGACTGTTAGTAATTCTATGGTCTAGATTTTGACCTTTACAGTCATACAGTTTGCTATTTTTAATTTACATTCAAGTAATTTGGATTCCATTTTGAGCACAGAAAACAGATCAAAAATACACAGTGTGGTTTCAAAAACTTCTTTGAAGTGAAATTTGACTCATGCGGTTGCTGCTACTGGTTTTGTTGCTTGAACTGTCTGAAGAGTTTCCTAAGAAAATTTATTGAAAATAATTTCTTAAAACCCAGTCCTTCCTATAACACCTATAAAAACAAACCAGAGGAAATAAATATTAAGAGGAAAAAGCCCCTTAAAGAATCTATTTACACCTACTAAGATAGGGAAGTATGGAAACCTTCTTAATGGTGTCTGTTCCAGTTGTTTAGAATAGAGAGATCATTGTAACCAAGTAAATCCGGTTACTGCATCTGGATTTATGGCTATTGTTAAGGGGTGGGGGGGGGTGGTGTGTGTGTGGGGGGAAATTGAGGTTTTAAGAATTTGGAGAAAAAGATACATCTTATTCCTGAAAATAAACCAAAGCTACTGTCTGCATTGTGTATGGTAGGAAAATAGCATGCTGCAGGAAATTTAGTGAAAAATAGCAGTGTGCCATGATGCTCGTATGTCATGGTGATGCTGCTCCCTTCACTGAAAGCTCATGGCCCAGTGGTACCGCCACCAAGGAAGGGACAGTGCCATTCATTGCAAAATAAATGACTCTGGTAAAATTCCATTTGGTGGGATTGTTGAATTCTGACTCAGATACATGAAAGGGAAACACAGACACACACATATATAAAATGTATATATATGCATTTTAACTTGAGTATTCAACTTCTTCCTCACTTCCTTCACATGGGAAAACATATTACCCTGCTGCCCCGTGAATCAATTTTGTCACCACATTTTTTTCATTACTGGAAAAAGGAGATCAAAGGGCCTGCCTAAATTTAAAACTTCCTTGCCTCCACTACAGGCTCTCAATATGAAGAAAATCTTGGCCTCCATGTATATTTTACCCACAAGTAAAAAATTCCAGTAGGATGTTTTTAATCTGAATTTAGGAACCATGTTTGGATGGTTTCCTGCCTTACAACAGTTGGTAAACATAAGGGCTAAGCTAAGCCTGGAGAGCTTGTGTGGCTTTTGCAAACCACAAAGACAGCTTGCTTCTCCATGCTGCGCAGAGAGAAAGCAAAAGCCTTTATGTGACAAGGGGAAGAAAATAGGCAGGAAATAGCAGACAAACCCAAACAAGAGAAACAGGGCAGTAGAAAGCCAAACAGGTGTCGGGGAGCCCTCTGTCCTGCATGTATGATCTAGATTCTTCCTCAGAGAGCTGGCACAGTCTGCCCTGTCCCTGCTGCCTGGGATGGTGCTTCCAGAGAGCTGGGAGGAGAGGAGCAGCTCCGGCCAAGGCCGGAGCAGCCAGTGGCACTGCTGCCATGCTGCAGAGCAGCGGTGCTGGGTCTGTCCCCTGGCTCCTTCCACCAGAAGCTGCTGAGGGACCGTGGGCCCCACCTGCGCGGGTACGTCACCTTCCCCTCTGGGCTGGAGGGAGAATGGGGCACATCTCCCCTCTCCCCTTGGTGAGCTCCGGGCAGTGCCAGTCTCTGGGGAAGTGTGGGAGAGGAGGATGGAGAATGTCTGATCTGCCAGGAGATAAGAGAACTACTGGGTATTGAGAAGGAAAGTACGAAAGATAAACATGGTTATCTAGTAGCAAAAAGGTGTCTGCATGCTTGTAGTGATATACAGCCATGTAACTGCATGAATGGTTCCTGCCCTGAGCCTGGTGGTACACACAGCTGGAATTTGTATCCGGGCTCAGAGGTATAAATAGGAGTTTCTCTGTACAATAGTGTCTCTGGTTGCACCACAACCAGAGTCCATGCCTTCATATGCCACAGGGAAGGTCCTCTTGGAGCTTTGTATTGTTCCACTTAGGAATGGTCTTTGACTTTGAGAGCTTAGGAATGAGAATTTCAGGAGCAGAGAAGACTTTCCACGCGGAGGTGAAGCATGCGTTTGTTTCTCTGCATTTCCCCCCCATCAGACTATCCCAAAGTACATGCCAAGAACTTGGCTGTGTTGAGGAATGCAACAAGGTGGTCGAGCGAATGTCACACATGGGAAGAAATGAGAGAGGGGACAGAAATTAAGAGCAAGTTCAGGAAGTGTTTTGTTCCAAGGCCATTTATACGTGTGGCAAAATGCTTGATCATGTAGCTCAGAGGCCAGAAGGGGAAATACCGCAGTGGGCAGGGACTCTGCCTTCACAGGCAGCACTAACAACGAGCAGAATTGCCGTGACCTAGGAAAATCCCTGAAAATGAAGGTGAATATTTGTATAGATCCTTACACACGTTCCATTTACCTTTTTTTTATTTTATTATTATTTTACGTGCATGCCATATGGACATTGGAGTGCTTCCTGCTAATGGTATATATACGCTGACTGTGATCATTACCCTGGAACAGGAAAATTGGAACTTAGAAAGGCTTTTGTTAATAAGCCTTTTCTAAATGACACTTTTACAGTCCACCTCTCAAAGGAGTACAGTGCCAACTTTGTTGTGAGGCAGATGGTAGTGAAAAAGGTGGATGTGACTCTGATCATTTAGCAGGGAAATTAATTTATGTGATACTAACCAGCCTCCAAATTGGGTTTATTGGCTCATTACAGTTTCTCCAAAACGCCAAAGCTTTATGTTTTAAAGAAGCTGAAGGTTATTTTCAGGATATTAGAGAGAGAGAGAGAGAGAGGGGAAAACTGACTGAATGACTGAGGATCTGTATTAAAGGTAAGATGACAACTTCTACATAACTTTGGATGAAGGACTTTGCAGATCAGCCAAGGAATGTTGAGGAAATTCTCCTGTCTGGTAGTAAAATGCTTCTTTATCGATCCTTGGCTGCTCCAGTATGAATGATCTTATCTTATTAACATTGTACTTCTGACATCTGTATGTATGCATACACCTTCATTGAACAAAGTGAATGAGATGCACCGTGGCCTAGCATTACAGCATATAGATATTATACAATTTCTTTTTATAAACAAAAATATTGAGCCCCTTACAGCAGAATGGCTCTGTATCTGTTTGCTAAAGAGGAGATTCAGGATGAAAGCTGGATAGCAAACTAAAGATCATTCTTTACATTTGAGTGGTTTGTGTCAGATTATTAATCCTTATATGGCACCTTAAAAGTTCATTCCTGGCTGTGAGGAATGTTACAAAAAACACAGAAGGTAACTTAATGGGCATAATGTATAGCTTTAGTTGTACTAATTTCTGTATGTAAGTAATGAATCAATGTGTATTCCCATTTCATCATATTTTTCATCCCACATTGGTGTGTTAACTTTTTTACCCCCAGGTACTACCTTATAGCTCATCAACATAAAATTGCATATTTTATCACTACTTGTTGCAGTCTCTGGTACACTGTTATCCTAAGGATGATTAGGAGCCTTCAGTACCAGCCTGCCTGAGGAAACAATAGTGTTCCTAGATCTGGTGCTTTAAACTTAATTACTTCACTTCCTGCAAAGTAATTATTTATGCTTGTAAATGATCTAAGCTGAAGAGGATTTTATGTAATGCATTACAATATTCACTTTGATGAGATTTGTGAAGATTCCTTAAAATTTAGTCCTAAAGTTTTATTAGTCTGCTGTAGTCAACTGTTATCTTTAATAATTTTTTGATGTTTCATGGAATATGCAACAACCACAAGACTAATCAAACACTTGTCTGTGATTTGGTTTTAGATCTCTTTCCTTAGTTTTTGTTTACCTTAGTATAAAATTAATTTCCAATAGTTTTTTTTCAAAAACAAGTGGTATTTTAGTCCTTCTATTTTAATCACAATCTTTTTTTTTTCCTAAATTCGTGGAGTGGAGACTTTTAAAATGCTAGCAGTGTGTATCCAGGCACACCTGCACAGAAGCACCAGTTGTGATGTGGGTAATACTCTCAAATTAGGCTAACTCCTTCATACCCATTGTATAAGCTTTTTATAGATCCTATGCTGCAACCTGAAATTTGCAGGATGCACATGATTGCTCTTGCTGCTGGGAACAGGAGCACTCTCATGGTTGCCTTGTTTTCAATTTGTGAGCTGATATTTATTAGCAGAAAAAGAATCACAGAAAATTCTAAAAAGGGACAAGATGCTTAGAGCCAGATCTGGGAGAGTGCACATCCAAAGAAGACAGGCAGAGCGAGGTGGGTTCCTTGCTAATGGTGTAGGGACCCCTGTGCAGGCACATTATAGCAGCTCTCTGTAGAGCCAGCCTATGTCTGCCATCACTGGTGATGTGCTAGAGCTAGTACGATGAGGTGCATCAAACTACCAAATTCCCATTGGATCAAACCCAGTTCCTGAAGAGCCTTTGGTTTGCCTTCGCACTACAACCCATCATGGCACATGTTCTGGGAGGATTGCTCACTTCAGGGCAGCACATGATCTGAACTTGCTCCTTGTCTAGGTGCTGTGCTTCAGCAGCACCTGTCAGTCTACCCCCATGCTGAAGTGTCGGCTGCTGTGGGAGCCACACACCAAAGTGGCTCTGCAGAACCCCACTGGTGTCCTGGAGTGCTGACAGTGAGCTAGCACCAAAAAGGCCAGCTAACACTTCACCAGTGTTTTTCCAGAAATTCTTGGGCATCTCTACTCTTCCTGGTATTCTGCTGTTCTTCTGTTACAATACTGTACTACAGGTCTGTGATCCCTTGTGCTTTTTGCAATATCCATATCAGCTCTGTCCCCCCCCCCCATTATTCCTTGTGCCCTAGTCCAAAAAAAAATACGAGCTGGCAACAGTACCTTTAAAGTTAATTTCGCTTCTTTAACCCCAATAAAGAATATTAACTGGTTTTTTTTCATTGTCAGGGATATATACTGTGAAAGTTCAGAAACCTGAATATTTATTTATTGGTATATAAGTTTGACTGCTGTCATTAAGAAAGACATGGGAGCCTGTTAGTGAATTTTTTTTCTACACATCCTGGCTTCGTTAAATGGGCTAAAGCCAACTAAATTCTTGACTGTCAATCACCCATTGTTTTGGCTCATTACACAACCCATTTCTTAAGGCTCACCATAACAGGAATTGTTTTCATTTTTGTTCTGCTAATGGAACCTGACTTGGAAAAACTCAATGGAAGTCATTTAAGGTGCCTTGGCTTCAAATGAAAAATATGAAACAATTTATTTCCTAGTGGGGAAAAAAATGTGGGTTGGAGAAAGAAAAAGGCAGCAAAAGAAAGAAATACAGATAGATATAGAATCACAACTCAGTCCAGAGTGTGGGAGCCCAAAACACTGCAGGAGTAATCCATGTAATAAACCAACAGTCTGAGAAACCCACAGGGAGTTTCCAAAACATTTTCCCTTTGGAGAAGATAAAAATAATTTCCATAAGAATGATATTCAGGGGCTTATAACCAACACAAATATAGTGTACTGTGTTTTTAGCCAACTGTTTCTTCACTGTGGCTGAATAAAAGTTGGTAAAGGTCTGCTCCTGCTATCAAATAATGGACTTTGTTCTGCAGCTCACACAGCAGAAATATCCTTGTTTCAAGTCCTGTTGTCACCTCGCTATAAAGGGTTGCTACCTGTCTACCTAGATATCTTGACACACATGCATGTATCCAGGTGACAATACCGCTACAATGTTGGGGTTTTTTCTGAGTTGAGATTGACAAATAATTCATGACACTTTTAAAAAATTTTAATTTATTCTATTCCCTCTAAATAAATTTCCTACAAATATTTCTGTGGGTTTTTTTGCATATTCAGCTTTTTTAAAATATTCCTTTATTATATATGTTACAGAAGAAGCAGAATGTTCACTATTTGCAATTCACTCTCCAACTCTGTAACCAGCTTTTGCTTTCACGTTCATAGATACTCAGCCTTGTAGTATTGAAATACCTCATATCAACAAATTTTTGCTTTCAAGGATTAATTCTTAAAAAAAAAAAAGTCAGGAAAACTTCACAGTTCTAAGGATTATAAAATTATGGCTAAATGGTTGCATTATTACTAGTGCAAAGAAAGTACAGCATTCACTGTAACTAAATTGTCAAGTGTTTAACCCATGATTGTTCTGAATTCTGTGAATTACTGTTGTGGTTTATTTTAATTGTGGAAGCACTGAAAATAGCATGTAATGTAGCCAGAACTTAAAAACTAAACAAGCAGGTCAGCCAAAGCTAGTGTTAAAAGCAAAGCACGTGCACTGAAATATTCAAATCCTTCACTTAAGGTGGTGGTTGGAAACCATGAGGAAAAGAGTTTACAAAAAGCTCAACCAGACCCTCTGCACTGCTCTCTGATCAATCTGTTAAAGCCCAAGCATTTTTTCTGTTTCCAGCTCTTCAGTTTTGGACTAGGGCACAAGCAATAATGGGGTGGGGACAGAGCTGATATGGATATTGCAAAATTTTTCCTGGTTCAAAGATAGGAATTTGCCCATGTCCAGCTCTACCAGTGGACTGACAAATCTGACACTGAACTTCCACTTCCTTGGTGAGGGCCCTTTTGCAGCTTTTCATACTGGGCAAAGTCCTTCAGCATGCCTTTGGACTATAACACCACCACAAAACCAACTGTCAAGTTTCTCCATTCAGCAAAATCCAGATGGACTCACAAGTCAAGGATATGAGATAATTAACCTTGAAATCTGTTTCCATCCTCTTCCTTTGAAGTCCCGTATTTCCCAACTGTCAGAAAGTACGGGTAGAAATACTGCTTAAAACACGAGCAAATACTGCCTGTGCTTAGTGCAACAAGGGTCGTTCACTCTCGAGTTCCTGCTGTAGCTGTGGAAGGATATGTTGCCTAAGGGTTTGAACTGAAGGAGAAAGAGTTTGCAAAACTCAGTTATATTGTTATTAATAGAATACAGACAGATGGTGCGGTCATCAATAATCTAAAAATATCCCTGGTGCATAGTCAAAAGCAAAGTAGCATGAAAATTAAAGTAAAAAAATTGCACTTACCAATAATGTCCTAAAACCCTTTAATGGCACCTCACCCTATGTTTGCTGAAAGGTCAATGCATGAAAGCCTTTTGCAAGGAGATTTATTCAGAAATGCAGCATTTTGATATAAGTCATTGAAAGACAATATTACCGTTACCTGTCTGATTTTAAAGTTGTGCTCTTATGCAACTGAGTTAGAATAAAAACTTTAAACAGTGGCTTTAAATTACACCAAATTTTTATTAGAAAATTGTGCTTATCCTCCTGTATACCTGGCCCACTAGTGACTCAAAATCCCTCTGACAAGCCCAATTAATCATTCTTTTCAGATTTTGATTTTGTTTATACACCCTCATGCAGAATGGGCAAGAATTAACCATTCTGATCTGGCACTATTTGTGCAACTGTCGACAACTGTCTAAGGTACAGTCAAAATAATATTAATCAAAATAAAAATATATTTTTATATTTATATATAAAACTATGAAAGTAATTTAAGTAATATACATATGAAATCTGCTCAACCAATATATACATATATGTTCACAGATATATACACCTATTTGTAAGCAGTAATCTATCCTTGCCATGGGCATAGAAATAGTTCTAGTCTTCAGCTGCTACATTTTTACATTACTGTGAACCTCTCCATCTAAGACTATGGTTGATAGCAGAATGAAAGAAGGTAAAATAAGCACCATAGCAAACATTTACTTCGATGTTTATTTAAATGCTAATATTTTTAATATTTTATAGACATTTATGAGCAAGTAGTCCACAAATAAGACAGCAATTAGTTAATGGAAGCTTTAAATTTCGCAATATTAACTAGAAATAAAAATATTTACACATTTATACAATTTTTAAAACCCTTACATGGGCATAATCTGGAGGTTTGGTTTTCTCTGGGGCCAGGGGACAAAACATCACCCAAAAAAATCATTTTTCTCTGCTAATTCCCAAAGAAAAAAGCTGATACAGCACATTTTGTGCACATAAGCTATTTCTCACTAACTCCATTTTTTATAGTACATGTCAAAATGCAAGTAGGATGGGTTTTGTTGGGGCTTTTTTCCCCCACAGGTATTCCTTAACAATGAATTTGGGAGCCTTTGTTCTTTGCAAAGTCAGAGATCTACATGCACAGGCTTTGTAAAAGAAAGACTATACAGAATTTCTTAGGGCATGTCAGCTTTTATGGGACTGAGCATCTCTTCAGTAACAAGAGAAGGAAATGGAAGAAGACATGGCAGGAGATTATAGTTGTCAAGGGCGGGAAACAGCATGACTGACTGCCACAAAGCCACCTCAGCCCCACAACTGCCTGCATGGCTCGAGAGACAGCAAGTTGGACCAATAGTACTTGAAGTGGTGATGTACAGGAAAGGCTCAATACATTCCAGAGCAGAAGATCTAAGAAAAAAATTCCTTGGTTTTTTGTCTTGGCTCACATTGATCCCCTGCTGTGTACTACCAACCTTCTCACAGATTTCCCTTCTCAGAGGCAGCTCTGGGTTGGGTTGCTGAGAGCCATGTGGGCTGCAGGAAAGAACAGAGCACATAACTTTGGCAGTGGTGGCTTTCTAAAGTATCAAAGATCTTTTTAGGGGAAATAGACTCCATGAAAATGGGAAGTGGGGTGGAGGTTGGGATGTAGAGTTTGGGGCACGCTGGAGATGACAATACGTGTAGGACATTCACATATGTGACCATAAAGGGGGCCAAATTTATAAAGGAAAAAGCTCAGTTTTAAAATGTTTGAGAGCTGCTGAGAAGAAAAGCATTTGAATGAAATTAGTAGATTTGCAAAGCCTGCTTTTGCTCAAGAGAGCAGACAACTAAGCAGTACTAAGAAAGGTGTTCTGCTTAGCCCACCACAGGGCCATATTATGCAAATGCAGCAACATCAGAAGCATGTATAAAAATGAGACTTGTGCTGATTTTTCAGTGATGTAACCAAGACCTGAATCTATCCCACGTTTATCCAGTTCTGTTAAGGATCTTCAACAGCTGCTTCTGCAAAAGATACTTTTTTCCTGGAAACTATTCACTCCTTGAACCTCTTCAGGGTAGGAAGGAGCACACTTAAATCACATAATTGAAAACAAAAGACTAACACCAACTGAAAAGAAGGTAAAACATGTAAATTTTATAAACCTTTATTATTTTTTCATACAGAAATAAGACTTGGGCTGTTGGGAGTGAGTGTTCCTACAGTAAAATACTTCAATTATAAAACACCTGAGACTTGTTTTTGGCACTGTCCAAAAAACTAATTCAAGGTACCAAGATATCCTCATTACCAGGATCCTTTAATCAAATGCCCAGACCACCCATCAGAAATACTTAGAGAACATGTTGGGTTTATATGTTAAAAAATATTAGAAGGAACACATTATGTTTTTTATAAAGCCAATGAAAACCTATTCATTTTAAAGTTTCATTGGAAAAGCTCAAACACCAATATGGTTTTGAGCCTGTTTTATGCTTCCTTTTTATTTAGACAGATGGTGATATCCTTATTTCTGTGAGTAATTTTTATTCATGCACACTTCAGGAATAATTTCACAAAGTTAATGGTGATACTTGAGAAGTAAATCACTTTCCAGCATTCCCCTTTTAAAGGTAAATTTTTCAAAGGCACGTAAGTGCCTTAGGATCCTACATTATTTTTAAAAGTGTTTTAAGCTCCCTTAGCCTAGTTTCCTCATAGCCAGCAAGATTTAGGATTTGAAGGGATTTATTTAGATGGTTTTCAGCATTGTTTGGCAGAGGAGCACAACACAATTCCTCGGCTACTCGCAGCTTGGAATTTCAGCACCAACTTGAGTGCCTGTTTGCAGCTTGGGATCCCTATATGGGAATTGTTAAGCTTGTAAGAAAGGGATTTTCAGCTTTTTAAGGCAAACAGTTGAGCAGGGAGCTGCCTAAATTAGCCAATAGTGCAAGACTGAAGAATGGAGCTTATGTGTCTAAGCAACTGATGTGATGCCAGTTTAGAGGTGGCTCCCCTCGCTCAGGATCCTTGGCTGCGAACTCTTTGCTGGACTCGGGCACCACAGCCAAGTCGACTGCATAAGCAGCCTGTGACCTAGTTGTCAAAACCTCTGCCTGTCTTGAAGGCCATCTCTGCTGAGCTTATTCTATTATTCTGATTATCCTTCAGCCGTCACGTAGGCTGGAGTTGGTCTTTCCTTCCATCTAGAGGTGGCCTGTGTTTATTTTTCTGCTGTGGTCCTGGCAGACAGCATGCCTCAGGCATGCTGAGGACACTGATGGATGGGTAAGCCACTAATGAAAGGATTGTTTTGGTATCCAGGGTAAACCCCTGGTGTCAGGACTTGCAGAGCCTCCGTTGGAGGCAGGGCTCAGAGGAGTTCATTACTGTCGTACTGAAGTTGTGATTGGGCTGATTTGAATGCATTGGACAGCAGCAGGTGGGAAGGTGTTATTACTGATTTGCACTGATGGTTTCACTGTGATCTGGTTTTAAAACTCTCAGCGAAGCCTTTTCAGGTACATAATTTGGTCTTATGATCTGGTGCAAAGGAAATGAATTGGTTTTGAAAGTGGGATTTATTATCATAACTTATTTATGCTGGGATCCCTAAAGATGATCAGTATCATGTGAGCTTAAGTAACTAAATATTTAGCTATCTGAAGTATTTCTGCAAATCTGAATCTTATATGCTTTAAATATTATGGGTACCTATCAGCATCCTCTAATACCTAAATTCCCTTACAAATTTAGTCAATAACTCCCCTGAATTTTATTTTTTTTTTTAATTGGAAGAATTTTTTTTTGTGAGTATTTGAACTGCAGGGGTTCACAGACTGAACATTGAGTAGTTATATTCAAACAACTCTAAAAAGAACTTCTTCTGAGTTAACTGTTAAGCTATTAACTACTGAGACAGCTGCACTTTCTATTTTAAGCTTTGTTATAATGGAACATGGCTTTATTATTTCACAGTTTGCTTTGAAGTCCTGCCACCTGTTGGTTTATCAGGGCAATGATCAGACTGGCTGGATTTCTCTCTGTGAAACCACAAAGGAAAATGTATCTTACATCATGAAACCCCTAAGCAGTAAGAAATCTAATAAGTGATCAGAAGTAATTTAGCCCCTTTGCAATTGCCAGACAATTATCTAGTGATATATTAGAATCATAGAACCATAGAATCATTTAGGTTGGAAAAGACCTTTGAGATCATCGAGTCCAACTGTTAACCCAGGACTGCCAAGTCTACCACTAAACCATGTCCCTAAGTGCCACATCTACACATTTTTTAAACATCTCCAGGGATGGTGACTCTACCACCTCCCTGGGCAGCCTGTTCCAATGCTTGACCACCCTTTCAGTGAAGAATTTTTTTCTGATATCCAATCTAAACCTCCCCTCGTGCAACTGGAGACTGTTTCCACTTGTCCTGCTGCTTGTTATCTGGGAGAAGAGACCAACACCCACCTTGCTACAAGCTCCTTTCAGGTAGCTGTAGAGAGCAGTAAGATCCTCCCTGAGCATCCTTTCCAGACTGAAGAAACCCAGTTCTCTCAGCTGCAACTCATAAGATTTGTGCTAGAGACACTTCACCAGTTTCACTGCCCATCTCTGGACATGCTCCAGCACTTCTGTGTCCCTCTTGCAGTGAGGGGCCCAAATCTGAACACAGCGTTCGAGGGGCGGCCTCACCAGTGCGCAGTGCAGGGGGACGGTCACTGCCCCGGTCCTGCTGGCCACACTGTTTCTGACACAAGCCAGGATGTTTGTTGGCCTTCTTGGCCACCTGGGCACCACAGAACTGCTGGCTCATGTTCAGCCAGCCATCAACCAGCACCCTCAGGTCTTTTTCTGCCAGGCAGCTTCCCAGCCACCCTTCTCCAAGCCTGTAGCATTGTGTGGGGTTGTTGTGACTCAGGTGCTGGACCTGACACTTCTCCTTGTTGAACCTCAAACTGGCCTTGGCTTTTTAGTCCAGCCTGCCCAGATCCCTCTGTAAAGTTTTCCTACCTTCAAGCAGATCAGCACTCCTCGCACCCCCCACCCCCACCTCTGACTTGGTGTCATCCGAAAACCTACTGGGGGTGCACTCAATCCCCTTGTCCAGATCATTGATAAAGATATTAAACAGAACTGGCCCCACTACTGAGCCCTGGGAAGCACCACTTGTGACCAACCACCAGCTGGATGTAACTCCCTTCACCACCACCCTTTGGGCTCAGCCAGCCAGCCAGCTTTTCACCCAGCATAAAGTACACCTGTCCAAGCCATGAGCAGCCAGTCCCTCCAGGAGAATGCTGTGGGAGATGATGTCAAAGGCTTTACTAAGGTCCAGGCAGACAGCATCCACAGCTTTTCCCTCAGCCACTAGGTGGGTCATCTTGTAGAAGATCAGGTTAGTCAAGCAGGACCTGCCTTTCATAACCCTATGCTGGCTGGGCCTGATCCCCCAGTTCTCCTGCATGTGCCACGTGAGGGCATCCAGGATGACCTGCTCCATGATGTTCCCCGACACTGAGGTCAGGCTGGCAGATCTGTAGTTCCCTGGATCCTCCTTCCTGCCCTTGTAGATGGGTGTCACCTTGGCTAACTTCCAGTCTTTTGGGACCTCCCCAGTTTGCCAAGACTGTTGGTAAATGATAGAGAGCAGCTTAGCAAGCTCTTCAGCCAACTCCCTTAGTACCCTTGTGTGGATCCCATCTGCCCCATAGACTTGTGCATGTCTAAGTAGAGCAGCAGGTTACTAACTGTTTCCTCCTCACCTATGGGGACTTAATACTGCTGCTCCTCATCCCTGTCTTCCAGCTTAGGGGGCTGAGTACCCAGAGGGAAGCTGGTCTTACTACTAAAGACACAAGCAAAGAAAACATTAAGTACCTCAGTCAGTTCCTCATCCTTTGTGGCAATGATCCCAGCCACATCCAATACAGGAGGAAGATTATCCTTGGTCCTCCTTTTGTTTCTAACGTATTTGTAAACACATTTTTTGTTATCTTTTACAGCATTTGCCACCATTTGCCAGCCTGAGTTCTAGCTGAGCTTTTGCTTCTCTGATCTTTGCCCCGTATAACCCCATGACATCCTTATAGTCTTCCAGAGTTGCTTGCCTCTTCTTCCAAAGCTGGTAAACTCTTTTTTTCCCCGAGTTCCAGACAAAGCTCTCTGTTCAGCCAGGCTGATCTTCTTCCCCGCTGGCTCATCTTTCAGCACATGGGGATGACCAGCTTCTACACCTTTAAGACTACCTTCCTGAAGAATGTCCAGGCTTCCTGGACCTCTTGGCCCTTTCAGAACTATCTCCCATGGGACTCCATCTACCAGTCTCCTAAACTGTCCCTCTAGAAGTCCAAGGTAGTGATTCTGTTGACACACCCCCCCTCCTTACTTCTCTGGGAATCAAAAAATCTATCATCTCATGATTGCTATGCCCCAGATGTCCTCCAACCACCACATCACCCACCAGTCCTTCCCTGTTTGTAAAGAGCAGGTTCAGCAGGGCATCTCCCCTGACTGGCTCACTGATGAGCTGTGCCAGGTGCTTCTCTTCCACATACTCCAGGAACCTCCTAGACTGTTTCCTCTCCATTGTATTGTATTTCCAGTGGACATCCAGTAGATTGAAGTTCCCCATGAGAACAAGGGTTAGCGATCTTGAGACTTCTCCTGGTTGCTTGTAGAATTTTCATCTGCCTCTTCATCCTGGTTGGGTGGTCCATAACAGACTCCCACCGGGATATACACCTTGTTGGCCCTCCTGATTCTTACCCATAAACACTCAGCCCTGTTGTCACTGTCATTAAGCTCTAGGCAGTCAAAATACTCCCTGACATACAGACTTATATAATAATATATAATGCATAGGTTAGCACCCCATATGGAGAAGGCAATTGTTAAACTTTAGTTTCTATCCTTCTGAATTTGGGGGGGGGGGGGTGGTGGGTGGAATCCTCTTTAACAATCAAAACACTGAAGCCCTGCAATCTTATTCAAAGGATTTGCAGACTACACTAGAAAAATGTACATATGTTTATTGATGCAAAATAGATTTAAATATACCGATATGCATGCACTACATTTACTTGTTTCGAGCCAAGTTGCACATAAATAACTTATTTCATAGCTGCAAACAGATCAATCACACTGTCTTCATTTGCAAATGCATTCTTATACACCATCAACACACTGCACTGTGAAAATGGTTTAGAATTCTCTTTTAGCTTATGTTATCCTGGTACCACATTACTTTCAAGGTCCTTACTACACACTCAGAAAGTGTTTATAATGTCGAGCATTTAGGGAATGACAGCAGAGCACAGACAGAAGCTGGGAGGTACATGAGCAGTGCAGGACAAAAGTCTAAGGGGTAAGCACCAACTGTATGGAAACAGAGGTAAAAACTGGGTGAAAAACTTTACTTCTAGATTTTCTGGTATTGAGATTTTGAGATTTTTGTTAGGAAAGGGAGAATTTTGCAAGGCATAGCTGAACCTGCTTTTAACCCTAACTTTTCTTAAGCTTTGCTTAAGAGATGCTTCACGCTTGGATAGTGACCCTGGTCACCTCCGGTACCTGATTTTTGCCTGGTGTTCTCTGGAGCAAAATAAAACAACCACTGGAGAAGAACAGCTTTGCAGCTAATGAGGGCTAGCCAGGCAGCCCTCTGCTTTCCCTGCTACTACCAAAGCAACGCAGGCAAGGAGGACTGTGCAGAGGAGGCAACGATCAACGTGTTGCAGCTGCAACATAGGCTGCATAAAATGAGGTGTCATTGTCAACATAGCTTACCCTGACAACTCAAGCAAGTTGTGTTGTGATTATTCATGCAAAAAGGGTCTGGATGGAGAAGACAAAATATTTTAAGAAAAGGGCTTGAAAAATATATCACCAACAAGAAATTTCCAATCTGTTAACAGTTCTTTAAATATTGGGGACATGAAACTGCTTAATTCACAAGCCTCGCTGTCTTCTGTTCATTATTTTGTGTACCCAAAAGAATTCACTAAAGTGCACTCCACCGATGACAGTGTGACAAGGGCCAATTTGTGAATAACTTGTCAACAGCTTGAATGAAACTCTAGAAATCCATAACAGGTGCTCGATAGCTGTAATCGAGTGACAGATGGATTAGATACATGAAACCACAACAAACTGACTGAATGGGAGAGGGAGAGAGAATGAGGGTGAGAGTGGGGGAGGTTCATTAACTATAGAAGAGAGAAAAAATACATGAATTATTAAAGAAGCAGCATGAGCCAATTTGTGTGGATGCTTCCTGCTCATCTTCAGCAAGCCTGGGAAGAGGAGCTGCAATGCCAGCTACTACACACAGCAGCAATGGTCTAATATCTTGCCTCTAGGCAGGGATGTACCAGAGCTTGGCACTGGCTTTGATTGCAGAAATCACTGTTACATTTTAGTATACACAAAAGAGCTGATTCAGCAACATACTTCAGTGCACACCTTACTGTAAGTGTGTGAATAGCGCCATTAAGGTCAGCAGAACAACTGTGTTCAACTCACACTAACATGTTGAAGCATCTTGCCAAATTTTTGTTCTCTGTTGTTGGATTTAAGATACATGGGGATGAATTCCACTTAGTGTAAACTGTTATAGCACCCTGGAGCCCTGGGGACTGCTGCTGTAAGAAAGTCTTGAGTGCCACTCAGGGACACATCCTTGTGTGTGGGCTATGATGGGCAAACGCTTCTCTGCAGGCTTTAAGCAAGGGGGTTGCCATCGGGACCAAACCTGGGCACTGCGGGTCTGTCCCCACGCCAGCAAACCCAGCCTGCTTCTCCCGGGAGGCAGAGGCTGCCTGTACCCACCCCATAGGCTTTTCCCAGCAGGGGGCCCGCAACACCATCCATGTCTGGATATCCTGTGCTTTAAGCACATAGAGTCATCGGTAGGTGCCTCTTTCCCACGCAGCTTTGTGCCAGGTATGTCAGAAAATTATATTTAGGCTCAGCAAGGATCATTCTCCATAGTCCATGCTCAGCCCGCATCTTCAACCTGGCCCTGAATGCAGGCAGGAGCAGGGTTCCCATTACCACCCTTCATCTCACTCCCTCTCCCTCTCCAATGGGTTTTCCTTTAAATTAATTTTTTTTTTTTTGCTTTAAATTAAACCTTCCATTTCGTTATTTTCCTGCTGTGCACACAGCATAATGCCACAATCCCAGATTTGCAATTATTCTATCCAAACAATGCTTTTCCACAGCTACCTATTAAGGGAACAAGCAAAACCTTGACAGCTGGTTTGCTTTTACACGGTGACCTATCATTTTTTTCCCCTCACAAATCTTGCTGTGCTTGGTATCTTCCCTCAGAGAAAAATTTGTGAAATTTTGGAACCTGTTTAGATAATGAATAAGATACAGCTACTGAATATTTCAAGTGCAAAAACAAGACTTGCTGCTGGTAAAAAAAACATTAATAACTTGATTCCTATTCTCTTCACCACAAATGTCATGTAAACACATGAACCAAACTACTACTTAGAAAAGGAATTTGCTGTGTATTCATTACTGTACTAGAAACCCCTGTGATAATAAAGTAGAGCCATTTTATAAGATGTTACAGGACTGAACTCCTGACATAGTTTAATCTTCTTGTACTTTGGCATAATTCTTATGTTTGATGATATACTCACTTCTGTGATAGTCCAGGCTGCTCTGTTTACCCGGGGTGAGACTGTTCTCTCTGGGTGCATGGGCAGGGATCCCCAGAATGTCACACTAGCAAACTCATATTCACATGTGAACCCTGAAACAACAAATCCAAAGTGTCAGAATTAACCCAAGGAATGCACTGTTTCATACTTGAATGCCTTTCATCTCCTAGCAATGAAAAAGAAAGTTGAGCTCATAGATCCAGAATGTAGGGAAAAGGCAGTCCTGTGCAAGCACACAAGGCTTATGCATGAGTTAAATCCTATTCTATCTCATTTGAGCTCTACCTCATAGGCTTTCTGTGCTGCCTAGCTGCTTGCCTTGGGTGAAAGAAAGATTTCATTGTAAGCTTTTTTTTTTTTTTCTTTTTTTTTTTTTTTCCCCTGGCTGCAGTAGTGTTCATATAAAGATGTAACCAAGAGGCTGAAAGAGCATAAAATAAGAGATTAAAAGATCACCAGCTCTGATAAGGATACTCAGCTGTCACCACTAACCTGGTGGTAAGTAATGATAATATAATGGCTAATGCCACTGCCTAAGATAGAACAGGCAGGCATGTGTAGCGAGCAATAAAAGCCTATTAAAGCAAATTGCAAATCCATAGAGAAGCAATCGTATTTCAGTCTCTGGAAGAGTTTGGGTGCCTGGGGTAGTTCTTTATCACTGCTTCTATGGAAGCGAAACTAAGAGTGGAAAAAAGTTTCCTGCTTAGTAAGTGAATTTCCTAATCTTGTGCAGGTCTGACTACATGTTGCTCTATTTTGGCTGAGAAACCTATTTTATATATATTAGCCTTGGATCTAGCAGTGTTGCTCTGTTCCAAAGTTTAAAAAACCCGAACTGATTGCATGCTCTTATGAATATGCCTCCTTTGTAATGCACACTGTAATTATCGCCATGTAGAGAATTTTGCCTGTCTACTCCACAGCTGCTTGTGGGTGAAACAGCAACTCTACGTGAGCGAGTACACAGATGTTCAGCTATTGAATCACTTCTTTGCAATCCAGACCTGACAATAATTTGGATGTCAGTGATCTTCAAGCATCTGATCATGTTGACTTTCTTATTCTGAGAAATCAAATGAAACTTTGGCCTTGCGGATTTTAAAGAACTGAAGCAAAAAAGCTAACCTCTGTGACAATTGTGTAGACTGGGAGAGACTGTCAGTTGCACCCTGGAGCTTCAAGGAGATGCTTGTTTTGAACTTCCCTGTTTTGCCTAACCTTTTTGAGTAGCATCAGTAACACAAAGTAGGCAATGGGCTGCTTTCACTGGAGGGAGCGTTTATTGAACAAACACTGGACAATGGTTTGGGGTTTTCTTTTGTAGCTGGTAACCCAGGTGCAAAAGCTCTGTCTGAACTCCCCAAGACTTTGTGAATGGCTCTATCACCGAGTTACACTTAGGATTTTGAGAGCATCCTAGAGACCACTGCAGACCTTGCTCAAGTCTACTGGTAACAGCAAGATGAAAGAAACATTAGTAGCACCCCCATTTCCCAGGTGGAAGGTGAGACAGAAGCACCAGCTTCTTCACAGTTGCAGATTCATGCACTTGTGTAACCAAATGGCAGACAAATGCCTGCACACCTTTCACTTCTCTGTGAATAGTAGTGTGAATTTGCACACGCACCATTTGCACATAGTAAACTGTTTGAAGTGTAAATGGTGTTTAAACCATGCAGGTTTGTTTTTCAGACTCATCCTGTTAAAAGACTTCCCCAGCATCTGTAGCTTGTAAGTATTAGAGCTAGGAACAGCTGCAAGGAGAGTACCTTTTTCCTGGCATTGTGAGAGCAGCTGTTGAAAGAGAAGGTGTTCTCTTGATTGGATGCTATAAACAGAATCTAAAGGCAATCTGAAATGCTTCACATTACAACTTTTGCAAAATCCAGTCGTATGGATGATTAACCTAATAGTAGCCCATATGAACAACTGAAGGACTTTGGAAAACCATTACTTTAGCTTAAATAACATTCCTTTAGCTGATCTGACCCCAGGACATGAATTTCTCCACAGTTTGATTTGGGTTGCTGCTTTCAGCTTGAGCCAGTGGGGAAAAGGAATAGAAATGTCACTCAAAAAGTTTCCCCACATAATTCTCCATATTTCCAGCCAATTCATGTGTACAATTCTATGTCAAAATAAAGGAAGCATGAGAGCACAATTTTTACCCAAGCACATTTCCTACAGAGGTTATATCTTCTGGCTGGCCTGAAAAAACCAAAAGCATTATAAAACCTGCCATTGAAACACTTGGTCTTTATTATTAGCATGTGTCATTGATGTAGGGTGAATCCCTAAGTAAGGACTGAATCTAGGTTCTGAATTAACAAAAGTTGTTTTAAGAGACCACGAAGTCAAGCACAATAAGCATGGCCAGACCTCCTTATATTTAAACCAGAAGTTAAAAGTTGCCCTTAAGCAAAAATCCATCTGCAAGTTGTAATTACTAGGTCAATTTAAGACCTGGAATAGCAATACTTTGCTGGATCCTACACTTCAGTGTTATAGCAATTCCTGTGTTACTGAGGTGCAATGCCAAGAGGTGCATGAGGGTGTATTAGGAGAGGTGATGCACAAACTTCATGTTAATTTTCAGCTCTTCTGCATCTTTCTGGAGTACAATAACTTACTGACTGGGTTTGATATCACATATCACCCTGAAGCGGACAAGAAATCTAAAGGATGAAAGACCTAAATCAGATTTCGAAGGTAAGTATTCATACCATAGGGGAAAGAGAGAGACAGTATTAAAATTTTGGAGGCTGAACACTTGTGCCCCCAGGCCAATGCTGTACGTTCAGCAGCAGGCTGTCACACCCTAATTGCTAGTACCCCTTTGTGAATCAACATCTCTGAGAAGCCAATTCTCCATGATGCTTCTTTAATATACATCTTCTCATTTGCCCCACGTATATTTCAGTTTGCCATCTGATAATTGGAATTGTGTGGGTAGCAGCCGGTACCATCTGGCTTGTTAATAAGTAGAGGATAAAAATGTCTAATGCCTTGCTCTACATAAATACAAGAATTACCCTACAAATAAACAGCTCCCTAAAACCTCAACTGATGAGAACAAAAGAAAAATAGTGCAGTCTTAGCTCATTAAAAAACACTGAAGAGAGAATGAGAGAGCAGTGGAAAAGCCCCATCACTTCCCATCTGAAGTTTTAGTGTAACTAAAACATATGGGGGAAAAAAATGCAAAATTAAACGTGATAATGCACTTTTCACACCAAAACATATTGAGCCACTATACAAATGATGCAATTAAAACTGCTGCCTTCAGGACACAAAACCTAAGCTGAATAAATACAGTACAATTAAAGTTTTTGATTTAAAACCAGTGAAAGATTTATCACAATGAACCTCAGAACTGAGATAATATGACTTGGGGGCATCAGAGCTAAGCTATAGAAAGCCACATGTCCTACAACGTGGAGTTAGATTTGGAAGACTGACATCAGCAGATTTTAGGGCACAGAAAGGCTTACAAGTTCATTTGCACGTGAATGGCCAAGACCATGCAAAATCTTGCATGTAAACAGTGTGGTATTGTAATCAATACTTTAATTAACAGGAAGGCAGTGCAAAGCTGTCTGCATTGGGGAAATAAACTCTGATCCTGTAGGCTGGATGCGAAAGCTGTGCTGTTGTATTTGGAACCTGCTGGAACTTGTACAGCGCCTTATCTGAAAGGCCTCATACGCATCGTGACAATGTCCTCTAATCTGGTAATAAGAAGGGCATCACGAACGGTGGCAGCCAGGCCAGCCAGCAATGGCTGCAGTCACACTATGCTCCCAAGATGGTGAAAGATTTAAGCCTCTAGCAGACAGAAAAAAAACCACCACCCAAGGGTTGCCTCCAGCCTGGCCTGGGTAGGGGGCATGGAAAAGGGAGGAAACGCAGCTGGGCAGCTGCTACCTGGCTGGGGGCTGCAGCCCCTAGGGATATGCTAACAGGCGGAGGAGAAAAGGCACGCAAGCACCTTGGTTCCTCTCCCACCAGCAGCCACCCCCAGGAAATCTCAGCCTGTGAAAGCAGATGTGCTGGCGGTTGGGGTTTTGCATTCCTGGGGACTTTCCCCAGCAAGGCTTTGCCCGCCCAGCAGATGCTGTGAAATACCTTCATTCTTCTAGACATGAACCCATCTCAGGGTGAGTCAGAGCTGAGAGGTAGCGTGTGTTTCCCCAAGAAGCAGTGTTAGTAACGCTACTTGTCATGATACCGCAACAAGCTGGAGAGGATGTTTAGTTTGACAAAACAGGAAAAGACCCAAGTTTGGAAAACAGACCAGTTCTGCACCGGGTTGAGCTGATGTAGCCTGGCATCTGACGGATTCCTGTGGACTTCTGCCCTGTGCCCCTGACCCCATCACTGTCACTATAAACACAGGAGCTATAGTCACTGCTTGCCTGCCTGCTTTCTTGCTCAAATATTTATACTCACACATAAAATTTGTACCGTTTACATGCTTTGATGCCACACCACGCACAAGAGTGCAGTTCTCTGGCCAGCTTTGCACTAACTCTTGCTGCTGGTCCAGGTTGTACATCGTGCCGATCAGGAGTCGGCCCTTGCCAAACAGAATCTGTAACAGCTGAGCCTCCCTCCTCGTCCCTCTTACAGTGAATCATAATTTTGCTCTCACAGCAGTCAGCTGATTTTTCACATAATCTGTAGGAGCTCCATTATCTCAATAAAAAATGGTTTTGCTTTTATAACTTTCTCTTCTGTTGTTTTGAAATTTAACTTCTGCATTTTGAAAATTTAGCTTCAGACTGACCATCAGCATTAACTGGAGGATCTATATCTTCAAGAGAAACAATGCAAGAGGCACAGGAATAAAATGAGGACTGTAGTAATGCCTTAGGAGGGAAGAAAAAGAGCTAAACCTACATGATGGGCTGTGCGTAAGAGCTGATAGTGTTTGAAAGAGGAAATGTGGGGATTTCTAGAAAACCTGTGTGTCGTGTACAGAGCAGAGCCGGTTCTGGCAAGCAGAGGATCCACGTCAGCGGCAGATCTGACTGCCTTGGCTGGTACCATGCAGCGCCTCTAAAATGCAGGGGATGAAGTGATCGCACCAGGGTTATGACTGCTGTCAAGGCATTGAATATGTAGGGCAGTATTGCAGCTCTCTCCCGTCAAACACAGCAATTACCATTGTGAAATTGATAGTGCCAGTCACACAATAATAGCTACTGTATGCTGTTACATATGCTCAGGCTCTTTTTCCCTCACTGTATATACACGTAGGTAAGGCATGCCCCTCTGTAAGGCTGGTGTTGCTCATTCCTAATACACTTCAGAGTCTTCTTGTTTCACAGATGGGAAAACAGAGCTAGAGTTACCCGGCGGGCTGAGTAGGGCCTAGAGCTAGGTTTCTTGAGGTGCCATTTTGTCTCCCACCAGCTGGGAAACACAAGACATCCCCTCGCAGCCTGCAGCACTGGTGCCTGATGCGCAGTGCCTCTGCCACATGTGTCTCCTCAAAGAGCTCAGCTCTTCAGTCTGTGGAGATGGCATTGCATTTTTCTCCGAAGGAATCCAATTCATACACGTTTTCCCAACAGGTTTTTATGAGCTTTTTAAAACCTTCATTCCTTCCCTAAAATCTTTTGGACCAGACACCAGGATTAAAGAAGCTGACTCTGCCTCCCAGTTCTAGGCAATTCCCTCCCAAGGGAACTAAGCTCATCCTGTTTCTAAAGGATCAAATGAATTTGATCCCAGTAAATTTGAAATCAGTATAGAACCTGGCTCCTAATCCAGATTTTGCTTATTGTGTCAGAAGTAAGCAGGGGGTGCACATGAAATGCTGCATAGAACTGTGATTAAGGAAGATTGCAGGCCAGATACTTTAAGCCCCAGCTCCAGCTTCAGCAGCAGTGACAGGGAACGCTTTGGACAGACGATCTCTTCAACTGAATAAAGAATGAGGTTCAGTCCTTTGTTTTTTTTGTTCTTGTTTGGTTTTCTATCAGAACCTGAAAAAAAGTGTGCACAGGCAGTAGAAAAGGAGTTTGGTAAGGGTCAGAATTCGGCTCGGGGTCACATCGATGACGTTTTGTTTTTCAGTACCTGCGGTGGGTACAAATACCCACCTGGAATTCTATGGTGCACTGTACATGCAAATAGGTGTTAACATGATATATATAACAATCCTATGAAATAATAGTATGAAAACTTAGTAGCTATTCATTTGAATTGGCCAGAAAAGGGAATTTTGAAAAGGCCTGCTTGGCAAAAAAAAGCTGTGAATTTAGCTTCTAAAAATTAGGCCCCTTCAAGGGATGTGAAGCTGGGCACCAAAATCTGGTGCTGGGCACCAAAAGCTTGTTTGGAAAAATCTTGTGCAGTAACAGTTTTAGGAGCAGATAGCAGCAACCTAAATCGTCGTTTTTATCACATAACTGAAAAGTCCTGAGATTTACTTGGACAATGTCCCTGGGAACATTTGTTAAGAATGAAATGCGGTTGAAGCAATTTGTACCATGAAGTCAGACAGGAAATCAGACTAATCCTTGATGAAATTATGTGTAAGCTTGGCTGTCTAAGACTTACTAGAGCAAAAGAGACAGAAGAAAACAAGCCAGAATGAGATATTGAAAGGTGCTGAAACTAGGTCACTGTCCTACATTACACAAAAGCTAAATGGAGCTCTATCATCCCACAGTATTCTGAACGAGATGAACAAAGAACTTTGTCTGATACAAATCTAGCAGCATCCAAGCTATACAGCTGAATAAATCATAAAGGAACTTGAAGGACAGCAGAAATGCCAAGACAGGTAGAATGTATAGCACTGAAGAAACACAGGAGGAAATTAAGGGGATAGCTTCTGTCACAACTCTGTGCCATTGCATAGTAACAAATTTCCATAGAGAAATCCTGTGACCTTTTTTTTTTTTTTTTTTTTTAAAGTACAATATGGAGTAAGGGTGAAGGGGCACTGAGTTGAAAAATCATGACATGACATAATTATATAGATATACTAAGCCAGCAGGAGAGAAGAGGTGCTTCATTAGTAAATAGAAATTAAATTGCAGTAGAAAACAGAACCCGTTTTCTACACTGTAGACTCAAAAACCTTTGTCATGATTAGTTAAGAGACAGGATAGACTTCTTGAGCCGATAGGACAGCAAATGCTGACTGTTCATGCTCCTTTACTTTTCTTTGATATTTAAAGCTTCAATTCTATTCAAGTTAATTCACTCAATGGAATTCATATATTTTTACTGAATTAAGCACTTTCCCCCTTCTATAGGCATAGATAGAGAACAATTACTGAAAATGGAAACTTCAGAAGATGGAAATAGTTTGAAAGGTTATTTCAAGTACAACATTTTTGGTTGTTTCGGTCGTTGTTCCCCACCCCCACCCTGGCTTATGTTAGTTTAGTAATGAACATGGCTTAACTGTTTACATAATTATTTTTTTATGGAGGAAGACCATAATTTCAACATTAAAATAAACACTATCAGAGCAATTTGTTTAAAGATGAATGCAGGAACAGTCTTTAGATAAGAATAAGTTAACCAATTAACTGTGGATATCATATTTCTTATCAAAAAACACTTGGGAAAATGTTTATTTGCTCACAGTCCCTGTCTCAGATTGCTGGAAATATTGGAGAATACAGCACAGCATTGTTTTCTTAGCTGTACATAGAGCCTAATATCCTCATACTTCCCCCAACCTTATAAACGGCAGTTAGTCAGAACTAATATAGATGTTTAAAAAAATGACCCGTGGGGTGCTGCCTATCTGACAATAAGGCCTTCTAAATTTGTAAGTTGAGCTTAGTCACTCAGAAAAAATGAAAATGCTGGCCTCGGTCTTTATCTGTGTTAAGGGACATTGCAAAAAGAGACCTGTTTCTGCTTGATCTGTGATGTGAGAGAAGAGGCTATCCCATTAGTGTCTGCTGACCTGATGGCCTACAGTTAAAGTTAAACTGTATTTAAAGGACCCTGAAAAAACAGTATGTTTATGTTCTTTAAGACATATTAAGAAATACTATTCAAGTTGCTATTAATTACTTAAGAACCAGTTAATCCTGTCCTTGGGTAAGTGTCCTAGAGCTATGAGAACTCTGAACCGCAGTGGAGCAGAGCTTCCCAGACAGGTCTGTCTCCCTTTGCTGACTCCACAGCACCAAACTCGGCAAGATTTGTGAGTATCCAGGATTCATGTCATGATCCAAATTTTGAACCTCTGCTACATTGAAATGCAGAACATGTCAGTTTTTCTGGTCTCATAATCCATTTTTGTTTATCTGACTATGTCTATTCAAATAAATAATTACCAGCTACTTTATGGGCTTCAAAATTACCTTATTTTCTAAATGAAAACTATTCTCGGTCTGTCCATAGGAAGTTGGAATCTGAGACAAGAAATGCTCCTGAAGCCATTAGCATGCATCCTAAATAAAACTGGCCTGTTTTCGCTACAATGAGCAGTGAAAAAAGAAAGTCCATTAGGTACTGGAAATACTGTCTTTCTAAAACCAGCAGATTTTTATTTGTGCAATGTCTAAGCACTGCAAATCTCAGCAGAAAATTGCACTGGAACAGTGGGCGGTTCCAAATTGCTGGAAACTTTACAATGGCTTTTATGTTTAAACATCATTTAGCAGCTGTTAAAGGTCAGCACAAATCCTGTACTTTATCAGTGTAAATGAAGTCTAAAACTGCCAAGAAGAGAACGCATTAAATAATGCAGTGATTACTATCTTGGGGTTTTTTTTCCCTTCAGAAGTGAAAAGGAGCTCTTAAGCAGTGCCATTTTTCTCCTCCTTATTTCAAATTGAAAAAGTAAAACACTTATTAAATTATTTATACCAGAAATGTACTTACGGGGATGACACATTTTATACACAAAACAAGTAAAACATCTGACACATTGTATAGTGCCAGGTGCAGTTAAGAAAGGGTAATACAAGTCGGCATCTAGAGACTAAAAAACCCAAGAAACTTGCTGCAATGTTTCATTATCAATTTTATTTCCTACCATACACCAAATGTACAGCACAGAACACAATTTTGTTGTTTTGATGTAAGAAATATTAATTGTATGAAGAAACAGTATACAAACTACTCCAAATTAAAAAATGCATACATCATTGCTCTTTACAAAAGGTCTAATTTACATTATAGCTCATCAATGCATTTAAACACAAAAAAAAAGAAAAAACAAAAAGAAAAAAAAATCAGTGCACGTTACAAAACACATCAAGTACAAGGGAGTCAAATAAATACAAACATACTTCACAGAACATCCTGAGCAAACAACCAAACACAGATAAATTAACCTGAAGCCATAGTAAATCATAATAATAAATACATAGGTCAGTAAGAGATATTTTTACTTAAATAAAATATATAACAAATTTGTTAAAATATTTAGTAAATTAAATTCTAGTCTTTGTAATGAGTGAACTCATTTTGTATGCATTTAACAAGTATAACAAATGTTCGGGTTTTGTTTTTTTAGCAAGAACAATAACTTTAATAGCAAATTTTTGTTTGGTGTCCTCCTAGTTATATTTGACAGCACATATGGTAGCTTTTGAAAAATCGATTTAAAAATAAACACAGCTCCTAAGAACATACATTTTCCCCTGTCTAAACTAAGATAGGAGAGTTGAATCAACCCTCAAACAAAAAGCAAGCCCCACCTAATGCAGAACAGTGACCACAGTGCATGAGAGTTGAATCACTTTTGAATAGTACTTTTGTGCAGGAACAGTAATAATATAATTGTATATGTCAAGCCTGTGAATGCCATCATATTCAATCTAAATATAAATGCGGCTAATAAAAATAAACACTTTCATTATAGCACGGAAAAATTAAACACACGCTAGATCCATGTATACATTTACACTGAGGCACATATGCACATGAGGTGTGTGTGCATACAAAAAAGGCAGTTTAGCTGGTTGTTTATACCTTTTTCTTAAAAAAAATAAATATAAAAAAAACTTTTGAAACAATGCTTAATTACTTACAATCCCTGAAATAGACATTGCCTCTGTTATAGCAACCACTACTTTCTGACGGATTCAGAAGTTCCACACCCAGGCTAACCAGATACTGAGGCGCACGCCAGCACCTCCGTGCAAGTGCTCGTCTGTCCACACCTCCGTCTGTCTGTACACCCTGTAGCACTTGGTACCCGACCAAAAGACTGGTAACAAATTCAGTATCAGCCTAGTCTTAGTGAAGAAGGATGGGATAAACCGGTCACGGTGTTGCTACCGTTTGTTCAAAAAGAAAAGCAACCGCCGTTGCGCTGGAGTGGTATTATTCCTCTCCAGACTGCTGCCTTCTCAGCTGCCGTTAAGTTCAACCCAGTATTAAATGCCATTTCAGGGGAGATGTGTTCGGTTCATTATGTACAAAGCCTTCAGCTTGGGATGTGTTTGCGTTTTTCAAATCCAAATCCATAGCAATATTGGTCACTTAGTTAAAACCTCAACGTCTCGTACTAAAAGAGTACCGGTCCTATCCAATTATCCTTCTTGTTTAGAGATAATTGTGATTTCCCTCCATGAGCTAACTCTGAAAAAAAACTGCAGCGGTAAAATAAATCTGAAGTTCTCTTGAAACATTTTAAATAATCATTCGCATAGGCTAAATCACACAGCCAAGTCAAGTGCTTTGCTGATTGCTATATTTCATTATTGCTAACGTATTCTTTAACACACTGTTTTCCAGCATACTGTGCTTTTAAGAGCCCAAGTTGCCCACTAGTGGGCACCATTTATCTTCTCATTCCATGCATCTTCACATCTCGTGTTACTGCAAACCCATTTCTGATACAAAGCCATTATAAAAAAGCAGGATGTGAGGAAAATAAAACTAGAACCACGGTTCAGTCATTTGTTACTTTCATAGTTTTTTTTTTCTTCCTGTACAAACCCAGCAAGTTATTTAATTTACAGTATAACTTTCAGTCTATTTAAAATCCCATTGGAAAATAAATTAATAAACACATTTGTAAAAATATGGCAGGCCGCAAAAATGCTGTTAAAGGATAAAAAAACCAACTCTTTGATTAGAAATAAATAAAAAATATAAAAAATAGTCGCACACACTTTTTACATTCACTTTACAAAAACTGAGTGCAAAAGAAGAAAAAAAAAGGAATCGTACTGAAATAAATACAATATACTAACAGAGTGCATTGCTGTTAATACAAATAGTCTGTTGTGTTTTTATTCTTTTTTTTATGTCAGCTGGGAAAAAATTAGTGCAATGTTGCAATTGTAAATGCAGCATGGCAACCTACACCCCTTAGCAGTACATGAACTCCTAACAGATCCATCTGGAGTTTACTGCTGTTAAGTAATTTCTGTTGCCCAGCAGCTTTCACATCCTACACATGGATGCCCTTCACTGCCTGTTTGATACTTTCCAGCAGAGCTTTGCATTCGGGGGAATAGTCCCGTTCCAGATTGCTGTACATGTCTGTGAGTGTATTTACATATGCTTCAAAATTCTGCTCACTGATTGGCCCCTAAATGAAGACAAAACAGATTATAATTGCAGGAGAAAATTAAGGCCAAAAAAACCCAAACACCCAACCCCAAAGCATGGAGAAGCAGCAGTATGGCAACTGGGGAGAAGTCATAAACAGGGCAGCCATCCAAATTAATGGAAGGGTTGCAGAAAGGAAGGGGAAGTGCTGGGGGAGCCACACACTCTCCAAGCAAGAAAAGGGGTTGGAGACATCATTGTCAGGGTAACTTGTTTTTTTATTATGGCCTGTTTGGCTCTGGGACTGTGGCTGACATCCCTGTAACTGTCCTCACCTAATCTCCCAGCAGCACTCTTGAGATTGGGAAAGGGGACTGTATCTCTGGACACCCAAGTACCCCGGTGGATTTGGCCTGCATTTGCAAGACATCAAGGACCTGGAGTTTTTGAGAAGGTAGAGTTTTATTGGCTCCTGAAAAATCACCTGTATGAAACAGGTTAAAGTTTTGATCTAGGAGCAGAGTAAGTAAGGATTCACGGCGTGAGATTTTCACTCTTTGTGCAGGGTGGACATTAAGATAGGGATGGATGAGGGAAAAACCTGTCCTGCACAGTGCAGCAGAGGGCAGAGATACCAGGGCTGGCTCAGTCCTGGAAGCAACTGCACCTGCTGTCACACATTTCATGATCCAGCATCTCTGCTAAGTAAGTTAGGCTAAAAGAGCTCTCTGCTAATGCAGCTCCAGTGCTCCTCCTGGTCCCTGGGCTTGCTTATCTGCTTCAAGGGCTGGCAAAACAGTCTCAAAGAAGGTGCGAAGCTGCTGGCTGTGGTCTTACCATCTGTGGGAGCTGAATGTCAGCGAGGCTGGAGATGAGGGCTTGGCTTAAGCCAGCTAACTCCTTCAACAGGCTCTCGTTGTTCTGCTCTATGAGTTTGTTCTCTTCTTCTATTGTTTTCAAATTGCTCTCCATAGATGTGATCTAGAAGATACAGGCAGGCACAAACACACAAAGAGACAGACCCTTGGGAGTGTCACAACGGCAGTTTGAACCCAAAATGGCAGTCATGCGATTATGAGAGGGGCCACGATGGATCTGAAACCCAGGTATCATTGCTTTAGGACAGACATAACTTGTGAACAGAATATTCAGAGGAAGGAAGAGGTTGTATTCATGCTGAATCAATGGACTTTGCTGCTGGTTCACGAAAAAGCCTTGTGGCAGTGAGGCGCTGGAGGGTGCCCCATGGTGGGAGGAGGGAATTGAGCTCAGAGGGGATGGTCAGGGTGGATCTGGGATGGAAAGTGTGGCCGCAGGGCTGGCAGAGGGCAGGAGAAAGGAGGCTGATGTTTACATTGCTGTCCTGCTCATACAGCATCCCTGCTGATTTACCACAATAGCAAGGGCACGGGTATTAGCTGTTGTGTTACTTTTCTGCCCCGCTCCTGGGTGAAGGGTAGAGCTGTGGGCTGGCTGGGAACAGCAACAGGGCTGGTGCTGGAAACAATAAGAGAAAAATAGAGTGGAAAGGGAATGGAGAGGTTGAACACAGAATGATCATCGCAAAGATGATCTCTGACCAACAGAATGGAAATCAGGGTTTTGGAAAGGGCAGGAAAAAGCATCCAAGGTAGCAAAATGGTATCTTTTAGTGTAAGGGCATTGGGAATATACTCAGCTCTGAAGGCTTATATGTCAACAGCAGTGCTGAAAAAACAAAGGCAGCAATGGTGGGGCCTCGTTCCCCACTGCCAGCTCCTCGCCCTGCAGCAGAGCAGCAGGAGTGGAGCAGGACAGAACCAAGGGCTGCCATCCCAGTGCACAGAGCAATGGAGTCACGTCCACGTCTCCTCATTAGGATGCATGTCTCTGCACTACTAAAATGTGGGTTGCTGTGGCCACTTCCCTTTCTCACACACCGTCACACAACAAACCTGTCCTCTTTGTGCAAGCCTGTGATCTGCTACAGCCTCTCCTCTGGACAGTGCTCGCAGCAGCCTAAAACCTGGCTGGCCTAAATTAAAAGGAGGTAGAACAAGCCATGTAGGGGACATGTTGCTTCAGCTGTAGTTCAGTTCAGGCTTTGCTGATCAGACTACATTCACCAGGGAGCAAGTCTGAGGAGAGGAAATTTGGCTGCATACATTGGGCAATCTCTGTGCAAACAGCACAGTGCTCACCACAGAGAACTGAGACACTGAACACACACACCCCCACACACGCCACAGTGTATTTTGGGATGGATATCCCTACAACCTTGGCAGTGTGAAGCCAGGTCATTTAGATCCAGCATAGGTGGCATAAATGTCACCCTTATTTAGACCATACACTCAGTAGTTATTACAAAAACAGCATGAATCAACACTACATCCAAGTGTGGTACAAATACAGAGGGGTATGGTTACACTCAGTTTGTTTTAGATCAGTTTAGACTTATATTCAGTTCCCAGATCTCATTTAGGAACTTTTTTTCTTAAACTCTTATTCCTGAAATGTTGAGGAAGCTTCTGCTCTTGCTTTTACCCTGACTGCCCAGTTGAACTCCCAGGTGTACATAGTAGTCTCTGTAGGCATGAATGTATTCAGTTCACTCCATAGAACCACTATCAGCTTCTTAAAGCCAATTTAATCTCTCCAATATAAAAAAGAGTGAAAGAGAATGGCTCCGTTCCATAGCTCTGGTCAAACTGGTCTGCTACACAAACTAGCAAAAGGAATTTATTCTTTCCCAGGTGTTGCCTGGTATTTGAATAACTGACAGTGGGTGAACTGAACTAGGGAGATTTCCTTAGGTACACATAAGAACAAAATCAACTGGCATTAGGAGCTGGAGTGTACTGGTAAGAGGTAATATCCCCCTAAAAACTGCAGTCATGGGATTCTGCAGAGGTTGGTCAACAAAGGAAAATGAACATTTTGTTTAGTAAATATGGTTTTTCTGCTTGCCAAGATTAGCTCCAAACTGCCCTGAATTTGTCATTCACCAGATCTTTAAGACAATATCCAGAAATCTGCTGCTCATTTACAGAAATCAAACAAAAACCTGACAAAAAAGCATGTAGGATTCTTTTTGCTACTTTTAAGTGGCACAGAGTGATGGGAAAACAAATGCATGGGAGACTAACTGTGTTTAAAACATAGCATTTACATAGCACTTAAATTATTTATTGTGCTTAAACATAGCATAACAAAAGGTAAAACTTTCATGTTGATGTCATACCTGGGTTTGAAGTTTCATCATGTCAGCTTCAATTTTAAGATTGGATTCATTCAGTTCTTTTATTTCCTCATCCAGGTGTCTGATTTCTTCATCGCTCTCTATTCCTGTAAATAGTTGAAAATACTAATATCAGATTTAAAGTATCCACATGTGAATGGATATATGAGTAACAAGCTGTGTTAACTGTTACTGGACAAGAGGAAAATAAGATTTTGATAAAATTATTGATCCTTAAATTAATTGCCTTTTATTTGCTTTTACTGTCAAAATTGTTTCCCAACTATGAAACATCTATGTGAGCTGAAACATAGAAGGGACTTTCTGAGTCTTTGTGTTTCAGAATTCTTTTTTCCAGTGCAACATGCAACTACAGGCTGGAGGGCACAGAAAAGAAAAATTGCTCAGAAAGAGCAAAGTTTTTCATAAAACATGAGGGAGTATTTACAATAGTTTTGGTTTGGTTTGTTTGTTGGGTGTGGTTGTGTTTGGTTTTTTTTTTTTTTTCCTTTTAAAAGAAATGTAGCAGCAACCCTTCTGCAGGGAACTCCTCAGGGTAACATCCCCACTAATATAATTATTTGCTTTAGTAAGCTCATCTGTACCTGCTTCTGATCTTGCATGAAGTTCTGTGGGGGCAAATCTGTGCAGAGTAACTTCAAGAAGCACAGCCTTAGTTACATGTGACAAATAGTGACATTTAAATAACAGCAGAAGGGAAAGTGTCAGGAAGCTAACAAGTATTAGAGAAAAAAAAAAAAAGTAAGAGAGACTTTCACACCCCCCATAAGTGACATAGCAAAGAAAAAACTACAAAAAAGACTTCAGTTCTTTAATGAGAGCCTTGTCCTGAAAAAATCTGAGCAGCTATAGCTGCTGGCAATACATGTCCCTCTTTCTGCTTAGTATCACTCTGAGACTAACTCAGCCTAGAGATTTGTGCCGCTGTTTTTGTTACTGCTGTAAAACCTAGAGCGCTGAACAGAGTCTACTGGGGAGCCAGCTTGGAAAATCTTTAAGCAGCAGTCGCTGCCTCAGTGAGAACATGGACACATGGAAGCAAACTCATTTGCCCAAAGTAACACAACCGTTCTGCTCAGCAGTTGGGGGCGTAACGACCAAGTTTCCTGAATCTTGGCTCAATGCCCAGCTTTCTAAAGCATGCTGAACAAGAGATGCCTACCTAACTATTTGGGAATTGTTCCTTTACACTTGGGCTAACAAAATTGTCCAAGTACTGCACAGATACTAAACCACATAGTATTCACGTTAGGGAGAAGAATCAATTTGTGCATGCAATATTCTTCCCTTTTAATGTAGTTCTCAGATAGCTAAGTTCTCCTGATCTGTAACTAATAATTTATTAGTAATAACAATATTGAAAGCACCTCCAAATAAAAAAATAATGCCCTGAGACAAGATGAGAACATACCTTCAATGCTGAGTTATCAGGATGTAAATGAAAACAATTTTATAATGTCTCATGCAAAGATTTTTGTTGGTCAAGATTTGTTATTGCTAGAGACAACTGAAAGGAGTGAATAATAATGCCACAATGGCATAAAGGGGCATAAGTATAAATGAGTCAGGGCTCTTCTATCTAAATAAATGTCAGCATATTTTACAAATCTCCTTACCACCACTTGCTTTAAGCTTGATAGTCATTAATTCTTCTGAAATTTTGCCCTTTTTTATGGCTTGTGCATTCAAAGGACAACCAGACAGGCTGAAACAGATAGGAAAAAAAAAAACATTAGCACCCACTTGAAAATGGCAACGATCCTTTCAGGCAATATTATCATGCACTTGGACAGACCTCTGTACCTAAGGTCACATAAGTATCTCCATTATAGCATAGCTTCGGGGAATGACATAACTCATAAAGAGCCATTTAACTGTATGTTCCAGCTTGAAAATTGGCACAGAAATCTCAGCCTGAAAGTAAACATCTCTTAAGCATATTTCAGAATAATCAAAATAGTAGTGGCAGCTACCATTAAGTTATGTGAAGATGCATTTACAAATTCTTGAAGTTCCAACACATAAATAAAAACTCTATTGTTTTTATTGAGGGCTTGTGCTCCAGGTGAGAGGGGCAGTATGGTCCTTTATAATGGTAAGTTTGATATCTTAAAGAAAAATTAGTTAATGGGATGATTTCCACAGTGCACAACTATTGTATCATTTTGTTGATACACAATAATGATCAATACAATAATAACTCTGGATATATCCTATAGACTGTAATAGCTTTTTTGAATGGTTCTATTATATACTCAGTTTGCTTTTTAACCACTGTTCACATTAAATTACATTTTGCTATTTCAAAGCTTACAATTTCATCAGCTGGTAATTATCTGAGGCAATTTTTATAGCCCACTAAAGGGCTAAGATGCATTGCACTGACTTAATACTATCTTTATAAATAACAAAGAAGAAATACCCATATGCTGAAGAACTGGCAGAAGGATTTGTATTCAGAGGTTGCCAAGTAAGGAGTGAACGAAAATTTTGTTCCACAGGAAAATGCTGGGTTTTCTGTGCGTGTAAAAATTAGAAACAAAAATCCTAATAGACATGGTGTTTCCACATTGGGGGGGAAAAAAACTTTTGTGGGTTGAAGTTAGCTTCACACTGGCTTAGCTAAAAGCTATACAGGGAAAGATGCTAGTTCTCCAGTTCTAAAACGCTGCTTAGTATCTCTGTCCGGAGCAGATAACTAAACTCAAGAATGTCTCAAAGCCATGGGTTACTTCTTATATTTCAAATGTCCTAGTGAAGGATATCATATCACAAAGCTATATTTACTACCTCATTCTGACTAACATGATCTTGAGTGTGATCCAGCCTTATGTAGCACAGAAGTCGTCTGTAGTATGAGTTGCAACCAGCTAACACACTATGTATGTTATTTACTTAATTAGCCCCAATTTACAGTAGTATCCTAATGTAAAAACTTCAACAAGGGATGTAGATCATAAAGTTAGGATAACACTGGACTCTGGCTGGATTTGTTCAAGTCACCTTGGACATTCTGGTATTGGAGATGTTGGTTCAGTGTGTTAGAAAGCAGAGGTGGTATAGAATATAGACTTAATTCCTATTACAGACAGAAGACCAGACTTTGCCAGGTATTAATTCAGATTCTACAGCCAGATTCTTTGAGTAATATTGAGTGAATGTGGTCAAATTATGCTAATGTTTTCACAGTGATATATAAAATCATGGTGTTTACTGTTACTGGTATATGTGTGATTCCTGTTTTGGAAGGATAATTTTCTTTGCAAGATTGTTATAGCTTCAAATTAATGTAATCCATATGAGTTCTACATGTTTACTTTTTTTGTGGTTCTAGCTATTTAAATACAAAGTTTATGAAAACAGCTTTTCCACTGGTAGAAAGATGAAATTAATTCAGCCATTGCTCTTGCTAAATCTTTTCTGGTAACATTTCAATGATATTTGCACTTTCCATAAAAGATATACACATACAACTCCACATTTGCCTGGAAAGAACTCTATTTAATTTTAAACCACATAGACACTGTTCTAATCTGAAGAAAAGACCTTGGAAAGTCACACTGCAATGGGAACATAGAAAAAGACATAAAAGTTGATTTCAGCTCTCTGAAAGTTATTCTGATTTGTATTACTTCAGCTGCAATGTAAACTAAGTTGTTACTCAAAATACTTCAGCACAATTTATTAAGACTGTAACCTCACATGTTGTGAATTCAATAGTGGAATGTTAAGGAAAAATGAAAAGAGAAAACACAAAGTTATACCTTCTGTGGGTGACAAAAACATTATTTACATGACCCAGCCCGTTGCAGCCTGGCAAAGGACAGTGTGGCAGCTCTTGTTTGTTCAGTTTCCAGGATAGTGAAGACCCATTGACGGGACTCTCCTTCTGTCTCTTGGCAGCCAAAGGACAACCAGAAGCAGTGCGATGAGAAGTGTATTTACCTGATATGTGACCTTGGCCATCACAGCCTATCACTGGACATCTACAGAAACACAGCAAAAGAACCCCCATTTTCACTGGAGAGAGCAGGTGAAGACAGTCTCAAGAAATTCTGAGAAAATAATTTCAGCTGCCTGTGCCACTTTGCATGAATGGATTAAGACCTAGCCCCTGGAGGCACAGTGTACCTGAGCATCCAGTTCATGTCGAGCTGAGTTAGGTGGGTTCAGCTGATTTTAGGATTAGGCAATTTAAAATACAGTTGTACAGCCTAAGAAACTAAACCATTCATTCAGATAGTATTTTACCAGAAAGGAAAATTGAAATTCTATCACAGGCAATAAATCTGACTTCTATAGGTGTATGGGAAATTTGCATTCTCTCCTCTCTATCTAGGTTTCTGGTATGAAGCAGAGGGTGGGCTTCTGTACCCGAAAACTTGTATCATCTCATGCAAACATTTGCAAAGAAAGATTTGGGATTTTTTGTGCTGCTCTGTCAGTGTTATGCAGCTTCTCACATATTATTAGCAAGTATTAATAACAACATTCTATGCGTCTAAATCTTCATATCTATATTCTGGCAGTTATCTTTTACTGATTTTAATAGAATGTGTGGACAAGTCAGGAATGCAATTAATCTCGATGGATTTTCCAGTTTTTACTTTATGACAAATTTCAATTCCTGCATAGAGAAAATACATAAGACATATATTTAAGTTCTCTGGGACATATTTTGAAGGTGTCACGCTGATTTAATTAGCTGACATGTTTCACTACAGGCAGAAATAATTTGTTTTCCCTCATTTTGCCAAATTTTTCAACCAAGTGGCACTTTCATAGCACTGTTTGAAATAATTGGACCAATGCAAGCAAATATATCAATCCTGCCTCACTGTTCAAGCTCCAAGGTGATGGAGCTTTGCTAGAAGCAGAAATATTTGGTTCGGCTCCAGCTCTAGGCCCTATTCTTACGCAGCTCAGATTAACTTGGGCATCTCCTATGATCCCTCAAGTCCTGAGCTTTTGTGGGGCTTTCCCCTTCCTTCACCGATGGTAGAGCACTGCTTTTGTACTCACTTAAGTTCAGGGTCTTCTTTTTCTTCCTTGGTAGGAGTCACTTTAATACCTCCTTTCCTGGCACGAGGACAACCAGATAAGCTGAAAGAAGCACACAGAATAAAAGCCACCTCTTTCTGCTGCTGCTTGCCAAGAACCCTGGGTGCTGCAGCCCCGTGCAATGGGACTGTTTTTACCTTCTGTGGGATGCGTAGTTCCCCGTCACATGGCCAGAGCCATCACAGCCAGGTGTCGGGCACCTATGGAATAACACAGAGAGCTTACAAAATATGGCTTCAAAGGTACACAGTAAATGATATTTTGTCTAGGGTGGAAGAAAGAACTGTAGAGCTTTTGTTGAATAATTAAAACCAGTTCTTGCTAATTTCTTCTTTTTTTTTTTTAAATAAGCAGACTTTTTCAATTTTTTTTTCTTTCTTTCATAACAGAGTTTTAGTAAGGAATGTGAAATATATTGTGTACGATGTGTAGATTTAATCAGTGCAAACACTGTTTGCACCAAACATTTTTCCTTGTACAGGATCAACATTACAAAAAACCACACCAAAAAAACCAACCCCACCAGCTTGATACAGATCTATTTGTAAATTTACTGTTATGTGTTTGTTTGTTATTCTTCTGATGTTTTCAGGTACTGATACAAATAAGCAATTTGTCAGTATTTACAGAAGGGGAAATGGAAGCAGAAAAGCAGTTTTACTTTTGGGCATCAGCAGGTGATAGACAGAATTTGAATTTAATAATTTGTATGTTCTAGAACTGTAAGCATACAACAGAACCGTATCTTTCTAGCACTAGATTCAATTGGGTATTCAGCTTGGCAGTGGGATTATGCTTATGTCTCATAGTTAAGGGGTTTCTGTGTGTGCATGTGTGTGCAGCAAACAAGCCTTTTCAAGTATGAATGTTTAATCCTAAAACATCTATACAATGAAAAGAAACAAACCTGCCCATTACTGTATTTTTGCCAGTGGTCTGGGAGGGTGGGCTTCTTGCTTGCTGGTCCTACATGAACAATGTGCTCCAAAAGCCTACTGGAGTCAATAGGTCTTTGCACTGACTTCTGTGGGTTTGGAGCAGTGGGGCTTTATTGGTAGCACCTTCCATCTCAGAAATTCAGATATATAGAGATATATAGACAGATTTTTAAATATTGTTTCTGTTTAAGGCTATTGTATTTCATGTGTGGGTTTTTGTTTTGTTTTATTTTAAGAGAAGAGAAACACACCTCAGCACACAAAGTAGCACAAAAGAAATATTTACCTTTAGAAGTCATGCCAGCCATTTCTATGTTTCTGTATTATACAGTACAAAGTTCTTACACTAAGCATCCCTACGGGCCTTTTGAACGCTATGATTTTTACAGAGTATCCGAATTACAAAAAGACTTGAGCCAAATAATCTTGTACTGAACCATTAAGGAAACTTGCATTGTTCAATACTTTCTTAAGGGTCTCAGTTGTTACTGAATCTTTCCTGAGGTGAGGAGATTGGTGATTTAATCTAGTCATTGGTAGGCTGTCATGTAAAGCAACTACAAATATAGTTGTAATAGCACACCTGAGTGTGCAGGTGTATCTCTTCACAGAATATTTAAAACTGGTTTTCTGCGAACAATTAATTTGTCAAAAATGTGATTACTTTTGGACATGACCAAATTTATTCACTGATTCAAGTAGAATTCAGCAAATATTTCAACTGAAGAAAAGGGAGATTTAATTTTTTTTAAAGATAATGTCAAAACATTTCATGATATTTTCAGAACAAAATATTTTGGCAGAATGACATGTTTCACACTGACAATGAAGGTAAAGGTGTGGGTTGCAGAGTGCCAGATATGCTGGACTGTGTAGAGCTAAGCGTTGACCTGTCTGAGTGTGGGACAAAGACTGGGCACAATGTCATGTGCAGCAGGCAGCAAGGGCAGATGTCTGGAGAGTGTGAATGCTCACAAGTAAATCCAGAACACCTGCCAAATACTATGCGTATTAATTTTGGCTACTTGTTTTATCAGACGATCACAGATGGAAAAGCTGTCCGCATAGACTGGACATGGACTTTAGTTCTGTAAGAGCTCTTTGTGGGAGACATTCAGAACTGAGATCCTGAGAGTTATGGAGTTAAAAAAGACACTGAACTAGATTTAAATTTCCCCATCTGTATTTACCACTTACAGCAGCAGATAGATTTCACAACCAAATCAGAGTCCAATGTATTCTTGAGGTCATTAAAGATTTGAGGCTGAGATATTATCAATACTGGTGAAATTATAAGATTATATAGGTGGACTACTGACAAATTAGTAAGAAGCTTCACTAGCAAGACTCCTAAACTTGGCCACTGGGTTGGGTTTTCCAAATATTGGTTGTATGGACTGTGAAATTCCACAATAGAAGGTACAACAACAATGCATTGCCTTACAGTCAGTAATACTGTGGATCTTCATCAGCTTTTAACTGGCTGATGAGTTTGAACTAGTGCAGGGGTCCTCACACTTTTTAACCAAGAGGGCCGGCGCGTGGATGCAGTGGCAGGCAGTCATCTGCGGCTGCTTGGTTTGCCCCCAACCCCTGGAGGGGGGAAAGGGGGGGGGGGGGGGGGGGGACGGTGGGGTCTGTAAATACTGGGGGCTGGATTGAGGACCGTGGGGGGCCGTATCCGGCCCACAGGCCGTAGTTTGAGGACCCCTGAACTAGTGTCTCAGCTTAGGGAGTCATCCTCTGCTATGGATTCCTGTGCAGAGCCAAGATAATCAGATTTACATTGGAGGGCCAAAGGCCTCAGGAGCTCAAGCTAAAAGATGTCAACTCTCAAGTCTATGTAGGTTACAGATTCTTTTACAAGTCATCGTTTGTTTTGCAAGAACAAATCTCTCAATGACTTCACACAGAAATTCTTAGAAGTGCTCATTGAGCACCTGCTGGTTTGTTCCCTTCTCTGAGAGGGTTGCTTTATCTTTAGGTAGACAACTACAATTGCTCAAAAACTCAGAGTTTTAAAATTTGAGTCAACATCGACTTTAGTATGTTTTAATCTAACCACCTTAGATTGCTCTGTGCAGCAAGAATCCTCAGATAAAAGAGTTCTTGAAACTGACTCAAAGGTTCACTTTCTGAACAGATCTTCCTTATTTCCAAACTGTAGATCACATGGAGGCCTGGCTTAGAGTTTCATAATTAAAGCCAAAATCATATCTTGATTCTGGCAAATTAAACATGAATAACATTTGGAAAAACACAGCTTTTTCATATTCATGCCTAAGTACATGAGGGTACTTTCATGGCCTGATTCTATGAGCTTTTATGCCCTCTGCTCACACAGCAATAGTAAAATTAACTATTGATATCACTATACTGCACCAGTGCAAGCACAACTGCAGTTTTTGACATGAGATTTCATTTAGCCGATGCTTATCAAAAGCAGAGTTTTATTTAAAATTTCACCTGAATTACATTTACAGGAAGCTCAAATAAGGTGATAGATTCGTGGAAAATGATTTTATTTAGCCCTTTTTCCTTTTGCAAATTGTCTGTGAACAGATTTTGATTTTTGCTCTTTTTCTAGTTAATTGAAATTAAATGCTAAGTGCGTTATGCAACATATTTCTGTCTGTGAAATGTCCATGAACTTTGACTTTGTCTTTCACAACTCACATATTATACATGTCGTACAGTGTGCAGTTTGTCATTTAAGTCATATGCTGTTGCTCCTCTTTCCTTATGGCATGACCAAAACTCTAGAAGCTTTAGTGGAAAAATAACCATATTGGTATGCAAATTTCCTTATTCACACATGAATATGGGGCGGGGGGCAGGGGGGGAGCGGTGCTGCATGAGCACAAACTATTCAAAATATTTGTGTGAGTGTCTATGCATGGCAGAAAGCCAACAAAATCAGGGACAAATATATATGACTCAGCAAATGATTTCAAATTTGTCAGCATTTTCACAAGTTGGTTCCTCGCTTCTTGTGCTGTTCTTTTTAAAACAAACTAAATGTAAATTTTATACCTTTGAGAATCAGTGATGGAAAAACTGAAGTACTGAGCCAGTGTGTCAGTCTACCTACCGGTTTTGGGAACTGCTTTGAACAGTTGCCCATATAAATAGCTTTTCTTTGACATTTTGCTGCATCTCCAGTAGGTTCAACTCCATACTGACATCAGTTCATCATTTTGTTTATTATTCCAGTTGTCAGATTAGGGTTTAAGACCAGTAACATTTGAACTGGGGAAACTAAACACTGGTTCAAGCCTAAATGTAGTCAGTCTTACTATTAATACTGTTAGAACAACATAATAGTGCCATGATCAGACTTCATTTTCTTCTATCTGGACTAGGATTGAACCTAAAGGACAGAAAGGACAGTCACGGGGTTCTCTCTTTTTTACATGCATTCATGAGTTTTTCCAAGCCATCTATTATGGGATCCAATTTACAAGTTGCAGAGGGAAAGCTATGAAAGAACTCTAATTATCCTTTCCTCTTCCCCACATCCTTATTGACAAAGCCAATTCAATAACTAGATGACTGGTTGCCAGTGCCTCTCTTGACTACAGATTTTTGAAATATTCATATGTCCCTATACATCTGTCTATATAGCAGAGCCTGCACAGTCCTTTTGTAAGTGACATTTCATGGTGAGAATTATGCCAGAACAGAATCATATGACTTGATGTCTGCTTCAGTGACATTAAACTCATAGTATACAGTAGTGAACGGTAAAAAATTGTTTGTGGGAGTTCTGGTCTCATTTTTAGATTTCTTCTAACTAGATTTATTTCTAATTAAATAATTCTAATTTATTCTAATTGGATCAGGCTGAGTTATTTGCCGTACAAGTCTTTCATGTTAGATATTTTCTATTTCTCTCTGACTAAATACTGTGAGAGCAGCATCTCTCCTAGAGTTTACAATTTTTTCCGCCAGCTCCTGGTTGATTCATGAAAATGAAGGGGTACAAAAATGAAGAAAAGCAAATGGAGAAAAGTAAACTCTGTTTCAGTCAAAAGCTTTCAAACCAATTCACTTCAAGTTTCAAACAAAGTTTTGATGTAGCTCAGAGCAATTCAAATGAACAACTGCGTTAACATAGGGAAAATGTTGATTGAAGATAAATAACATTTGTGCTATTATCAATACTTACTTAAGCTCCTGAGAGTTAGCAGCCATAAGGGATTTTAATGTCTTGTCAGCTAATGGGCACCCAGAAACACTGAAAAAAACCCAATGTGAATGTTTTACCAGAACAGAACTTTTTTTTTTTTTTTCTCTAAAACAGTAACCTCCAGACAGTCTATGACTTATAATAGGGAAAAAAAAATATCCTCAAATATTTGCTCTTGGCAAAGGAGAAGTAGTCAATATCAGGCTGTGGTTCTTAAATTACTGGAAAGGTATACAGTTAAGACCAAAGGTTTCTAAGCCCCTGTAAAGCTTTGCGTGGGGAGGCAGTGGTACACAGTGTCCTTCCTTTATCTTGCCTGCATGAAGGGCAGGTAAAGCATCTGGTCCATGTGGCTGGGAAAAAGCAGAAACTCTTCCATCCTGCTCCCAAAGGGAAAGGCAGGAAATAATTGTTTCAACCCCTAGGTTGGCAATTCTGAGGAAAATACTTAGCATACTCAGATTATGTTAGCAGATCTATGAACTTCAAAGTCATACATAGAAATATCTGAAGAAACCTCATTTAAATCTCATGCACCAGCATCTGTACAGAGAGTGCTTGCACACTAAGGGAAATGCAAACTTTACTAAATTACTTATCTACAGGTCTCAGCTAAGAAATGCAGCTACAGGAATAAGAATATGTTGCTTAACTCCATCAGTCTATCGAGTCCAGACCTTCACAAAATACAACAAACTAGAAAAAGCAGTCACATTTCTGCATGGATTATTTTCTGCAAATTACTTTTGAATGGTTATCCATGGTTAGTATAAAATTATTCAAAGATAACAGCTAAAAGTAGCTCTATTTCCTGCTTCAGGATTCCTGTTGTTCCTCACCTCCGGTGTGAGGCATAGTTTCCTGTTACGTGGCCGCTGCCATCACATCCTGGAGTTGGACAGCTATGCAAAGGAAATGCAATGAGAAATTAGAATATGTATAACATGCTACATAGATCACCCTTTGCTGCAGTGAATTACATAATGATCCTTAAAGCAATCACATTCATCATTGCACATCTTAAAACTATCATGACACTGCAGAAAGCTAGCAAAATTTACACAACACTTCTAGTTTTCAATTATTACTTGAAGCATAGAAGAAACAATGTTTTCCTATTTCCACCATGCAAATAAGTAAAAATCTTTTTTTTTTTTTTTTTAAATCTATGCAATGTGAAACCACCATGCTTTGCATCAATTTTTTTGGTTATGAGTTGCATTCTTAAAAGACAGTTTCATTATCGGTACCCAATTTTGACAGCTGTTCATAAATATTAGGGCTGAAGTTTCTGATCTGACCTCTTGTATAACACAGACAAAAGAACAATAATTTCCAAAATAATTCCCTCAACTTCTGACTAAAGTAAGGCACCTTTTTTAGAAACACATCCAATCTTTATTTGCTGACATAAGTGAGAAATTAGTTGTTATGGTTGCTTGCAGAAAAAAAAAGCACATCAAGCTCACACAGCTGAAGTTCAGAATGAGCACAAAAGTTTCCCAAAATGTTTCTCAGCTGAACTGAGAAGTGATACAAAGGTGTCATACATTTAGCAGAAAAGGTATGTTCATTTATGCATAGAGATGGAGGTATGTTTGACCTGCAGAAGATGTTATAGCTTCTGTTTTTCCTCAGCCCTTCTGCAGTCATGGCACTGAGCTCATTTATCAAACTGGGATACAGTCCTCTACAAGAGGGCAAAGATATCAAGAAATGCAGTCTGTGCATGGAGGGGTAGGAGTAGGCGAATAACATATTTTTATACAGTGTTTTAAAACTCTAACACCAACCTTATTAGAGTCACCTTATAAAGAGCTGTGCTTCTTTCACTGGGTCCATGGATAAGAAGGGCAAGCAGAAGCTGTACAAAAACAGCTGTACAAAAACTTTTAGCTAGTGCTCCATACTAATGAAAAAGGGGTACCTGAGATCCTCACCTGGCTATTTTCTCTGAGCTGGTAGAGTGCTAGGAACGTTTTCAAATCTGTAAAAAAGCCTTAGGAAGACATCAGCCTCATTTTCACAGCCCATATCAGCCTGGTCAATGCAGTTACAGGCAAAAGAGTTAACGTGGCAAAACAGAAAGCAAATGCTAGGAGGTGGTATTCTTAAAATTGTTTGCTGCAACTGAGCTAACCATGTCAGAAATTTTTTCTCTGCAAGTGCTTATGTCATTTTAAAAACTTCCTCATGATGGAGCCAACTGTATTGAATTGTTCTGTGCAAGTTCTAAGCTCAATGGAGTCATAGAAATGCAGTCTGATCCTTACATTATCTATAGGGTTCTGATAAATTAAAACTATTTCTTATTTAATTTTTTGCACAGCTACATTTTAGATAACCATTTCTACTCACTGTTTGAAAATAATACAATAAACCCACTGTAGGCTGATCATTGCCCTACTAAATACTCTGGGTATTATTATTTAGGAGAGTAGAAAAGTATTTTACAGGCATCTCAAAACAGGTCAATATCACAAAGGAATAAATATTACAGAAGAAAAGCCATTAGTCTTCAGCAAATAAACTCTCAGTGATTTTTGTATGCATTTGTTTTAGAAGAGACAAACTAAACCTGACCTGTAGCAATTTAGGTCATGAACTACAACTGCAGATATAATGTGGTGAGTAGACAATATGCAGACTGCACGACATCGGGGGGAAGAATCGTTCTTCACAGCAGCATGCCCCAGGGAAATGTAAATTCTAGAGGCAGAGGCGAATCTAACTGCTTCGGTGCCACCGAGTCTGGTGAGCAGGACACAAGGTGAAGGGATACCATTCATTTATTTATGGTCGAGCCTGCACTGATACATTATGGGCTATCATCACCAAGTGATATGGAGCACACTTGTCTAGAGACCTACTCTGGTTTGGGACAAAAAGAAAAGTGCTATAAATGATCACTAAGTCCTAGTTGACTATTTAGGTGAAAAGACTATTGATATCAAAATGGTGTTGGTGTGAATCCAAAGGGGTTTTATGAAGAGCCTAGATGAGGTTTTAAAAAGCAACTAGTGTTAAGGGCTGATCAAGTAAAATGGGACAATTTTACTGATTTTTTCTAAACTGAAACAAGCTGTTATTTAACAGAATTTCTTTGTGGTCTAGACAGTAAAGTTTTGGAACTTAGGACATAGCAAGTATGTCTCTGTACTTGGGAAAAGAGGGTATTAGCTTATTCTCCCAGAGTGCGAGCTTGTGCACCCACTGGATTGTCAGCAGGACAGAGTAACTAACTCTGCTTTGAAGGAAGCAGATGAAGGATTTACGCACAGAACGTGTACAGGTTGGAAAACCCTGGGGCAGTTCCTGTCTTGTGTTTTATCTTTTTATGAACTTTACATGGTTCCTATCTGAGAAATCCCAAGCACTTCTACACAAGCTCTCAACAGTGGATCTATGATGATGATTGTCCAAATAAGGTTTATTTAATAATACATTAACATTAGCACAGACAGTCTGTAGGATCCTATGAAACTGTGTGTTTTGTAGAAGGAGCTATTACCCATTTCTTAGCTACCTGTCTGAGGAGTAAGGAGTGATGCCCAGCATAACATTAGTCGTGAGTCTCTCCAGACCCCCAGGCCTATCCTGGCTTGTCTCAGCTCCAAACTTCATGTCTGCCCGTTGTATACCCACACCAGGGAACTATCTACCTGCGGTGGACTGCCATGCAAGTCTCCCTGCTTAGTTCCTGCAAATCTACTCCAAACCAGCGCTCAGAACAACAGTGTAGTCAGTCTTTACCAAGGCAGAGGAAAACATGGCGGTTTTTGTGACTCACGTGATGAGCTCCTTTTTGAGATCTCTTGAATGGACCTTGGGTTTAGGGCTTGGTATGGAGACATCTCCTGGATATTTCTTTTCCTCTACATTTTCTGGAGAGCTCACTGGATCTTTCTGAAATATTAGATGAGAAAGTGACAAAAATTTTCTCTTTCCAAGGCCTCCCATATATTCAACAAAGAACTTGCTGTGGCAAGAAGAAAATCTCTTGGAAGATATGTGTCTTAAGAAATGATGGAGAGAGATGTATAAAGTTTAGTACATCCTAGTTTCAGGTTCTCATAGCTAGTTTTTAAAAAAATGTTATGTAAGTATTTCTGAAGGCAGATGCTGGTTTAAGCCATACATAAGGAAAACTGAGTTTTGCTTTATAAAGTGGTGATAAAAGCCAAAGAAAAGTACACAGAGAAAATAAAAATAGCTGTTGAATATATAGAGCCAAACAAGACCTTGGCAAGTATGTTCTTGTTTTTTCTGTTCATCACTGAGTCTTGTATACAGTTGAGGTGAGTACCATTTTACTGTGAATTACAAAATTACAATAATAAATGAAAAACCCCTCTTTTACATAAGCATATGTAAATGCAAAGCTTTTTAGGTCTGTAGGATGGGGTTACTTGTTATCTTATCCAAAGAGCAGATTCTTAAAATAAAAAGCATAAGAACAAAACCACTTTCGAATTTTCTTAGCAGCAGGCTGCTAAGGGTATTTCTTGTTTTCTAATATTTGTAGATTAAAATCATCATTGCCACAGTGCTGCTTGATGGTTGGTATGGACCATGAGCATTCACTGCCTTGGGAAGACATTTTGGAAATTTGGAGTCCTGAAAGGAAATTACATATTTGTGTTCTGAAAAAATCTGTGATCACTTCAAAATAGCTTGGTTTATAGTTTTGAGAATTAATGTCTTCAATTAATATTATTTTTATGAAAGAGAAGTATTTCATTTCCAGAGGGATGCTCTGTGGATATTGTATAATTCAAGAATTCTCCAAAGCCCATAGCATCAATTATTGAATCTCCATTAATCCCTTCTGGGCTTCATGTTAGTTTTGTGAGTCTGTTCTAATACTCAGGTAGGAATCACCCAGAGATTACTGTCTGTAGGAGTAGGAACTCTGCCTGTGGTTGAGAGGAGAAGCTCCCAGCTCCTGCTAAACTCATGGGGCTGGTGCCATAGATGCTTTGGGCTTGTGCAGCTGATGAATGTGCCAGGACAGAGGAGCAGGGATGTCTGCAGTGCTGTTAAGGCAGAGCAGAGGGCTGAGGAGAATCTGGACTGAAAATGGAGATTCTGCCTAACGGGACTTGTAAGCTCTGCAGGGGTGTTTCTTCTGAAAAAGCTTCCATATGGTCCTCAATTCTGGCAGCTCGTCTTTGACTGTTTGGAGACTGGATCCTCAATATGACTTCCTTCTGCTTTCTGGTACTGGCTACCTACTGCCTACTGAAACTCACACTACACATACATATAGAAACCATGCCACATTATTGCTATATCAATTACTACTGACTTTTGCAACCACATTTGTGGTGTTAGTTTGTTTAGGAATAATCTAATCTGCTATGAATATAGAAAGCAAAAATACTTACATTCAGCTTTTCTAAGCAGTCTTTCATAGTAATTATCAAGTAATTCAATTTTTCTTTTTTTTAAAAAAAAACCACCATGATATATTTCAGGTGTTTAGAATTTTATTTCTAAAGGAAAACTTTGGATAAGGAGTAATAGGGAAAAATAAAAGCAATGAAAGGTATTGGTAAAATGTTAGTACAGAAATAATAAATAGTTGAAGATCCTCCAAACAAAAATGCTAAAAAAAAAAAAAAAAGTGGAAAAATAGGTGTCATTTTTGTTCAAGATTCAAGAAACATCAAAGGCAGTTGTCCAAGATTGAGTTAAATCCTGTTTAAGGCAAATGGGGGTGCTTTTGCCATTGCAGTCTACAGAATGGGGATTTGAGTTTTTGACTCTATCTGTTCACAACTCCAGACCTGCCTTTCTCATATAGACATAAATGCAAGCTCCTACAGGGAACTGTCACAGTGTAAGTCATTGTAAAATCCAAAGCTCCCCAAATTAACAACAAGATAGTAACCCTCTGTTGACAGCTAGAAGGGATCAGATGTCAAAACAACTTCAAAAAACAGAGGTAAAATGATTTCCATTTAATGTAATAGAGGTTGAAGAAGGTTGGTTTATTATTTTTTCTCTAACCACCAGCTCCAATAGGCTGCATCTCTGTCATTGAACTGAGGACCAATGCTGTGTTTCTAAAAGTTTAGTGTATGCCTGGGCTGGATCCAATGTATCAGGATGGGAACACATCAACCTCTTCCACTTCTTGTCAAAGGTATAGCTGAGAGGAGCCTGGAATCAAGAGTGGTGGAAAGACCACTCTGGCACTCCACTGGGATCCTGAGGTGGGTGATGTGCCTCAGGATGCACATGCAGCAAACAAAAGTAACCATAACTGTTCATGCTGTGAGGTGTATTAAGGTTTTCATATATATAGCTTGTGTTCTTTATCTCAAAGGAAAAATATCTCTTAGTCTTTTGCTGGTGATGGACCAGAAACTTGTGTGTGTGAGTTCATCATCATGTCACTACCTGATATCTGCTGCACAGAAAAGATTGATCAGGAATTATGTGTAGCAAGGCTTGACAAAATACTACAGTATTGCAGTTCACAGCTTCATTTAATGATATTTTACTGAATTATTTAACAAAAATAAGATTGAAAGATGAAGATTAACATCTACAGCCACCGGTATAGCTGATACTAGAGGGTTTAAAACTGCAATATTTTAATTTTCTATCTTTGAAATAATTTTTTTCCCAAATTTTAATTGTGAATTTCCTGAATTATTAAGATTTGTATTATTTTTAAACCAATAGCTATACACACACCCACACCCCCCCCTTACAATTCCATAGTAACTGCACTTTTGAAAAAGAAAAAAATCTAATAAGGACCAAAGTGGTAATACAGTTTCTTTCCTAGTTACCATTCCTTAGTATATTTCCCAGGAATGAGGCTGACATATAGACATTTAAACCAGTGATTTCTTCAGCATTGTCCTAGTGCCTTGTGGAACACTCGGTGTTATTCAAGCAGCATGAAATCTTCAGATGTGTACAACGTGCAAAAGGAAGACAGTGCAAAGGGAATGTAGGCAAAGGAATACCTTTCTAGGACCTTACATCCATACATGTGGTCCAAAAGGAGTTGCTCTGTCTGAAATGAGTAGGTCAGACCTAAAGACCAAATATTTTTTGGTTCTCTGCACTTAGGACTGAGTGTAAAGCATCATGCCTTGGCTTGTATGCTTCTTAAGCTATTCATCTTTAGAGGGAGAGACAATCCTTTGGGAAACACCTTTAGCACTTTCCACTTTTTGGTCTGTTAGGTGATGATTGTCACAGCTAGTCAAGTCCAACCACATGTATGGTTTTTCCTTTCCTATTTGAACGCATTTATAATTAAATGTTATTAAAATTCTGAAGAATTCGAGTAAAAGAAAAATCAGAATGACACCAATCGGTCCAAATACTACTATTTTCTGCAAAGAGCGTGTGTGTATTCATGCATGCACACTACAGAAAGAAAGAAAGCAATGAAACTCCATTAATGTACAGATGGAAGTTTATATTGATTTCAGCAAAGACCAGAACATAATGGTAACATGAATAACAGATAATAGCATCTGGCACTTTTAACATTTTTAAGCCCTGAAATCTTTGGAGAACTGACAGTTGAACTAACTGACAGCTCTAGTTATTTCTCAGCGCTTTCCTTTTGGAGAGATTTTGAGCTTTTTCCAAATTCAGATTTTTTTTTTTAAGGGGGCATCTGGACAGGCTATTTTGCTGAGAGAGAGAGAGACAATATTTTCTGGAAATTACCACCAAAATTAAGCAACTGTTGTGCATATGAACCAGATAACAATGAATTAGAAATAGATATAATCAGTCATTTTCTTTGCATGAGGATAACTGCCAGTCTTCGATTTTGAAAACAGAGCCTCTGGCCCTGAGATCACTGGACATGTCAACACTCCCTGGGATGGCAAAATCTCACAGCAGAGGTCTGGGGCCAGATCCTCAATTAGGGACAAACTGCACAGTGTCAAAGCACCAAATGCAAGGAGCAAGAGTGCCTGAGCACAGATCTTTATGTCCTGTTGGGTAGTCCTCCTATGCCTCCCACTCCCAGTGCCCATAAGGAACAGGGAAACAGCCAGCCACCAGTCACGGCCTTCCGAAAGTCAAGCAGGGACTGGGGGGATGTGGAGGTGCTCCTGCCACGGCTCTTCCGTGGAGTTGCGGTGGCAGCAGGGAGGAGGAGCAGCAGGACAGGCCCCCTGCCAAGTCTGCGACACCGATTGATCCCCTGCAGCAAGGCAGTTCTCTCAAAGCTGGATGAGTTTGTTCATTATGCGGCATGAATGGGGAAGAGCCTGAGCCCTCAGCCTACCGCCTCGTGTCAAACCCATTCCGAAACCCTGATACAGGGATTCTGTTGTCATTCCTCTGATAAGGAGCATCATCAGCCCCACACAGATGACAGCAAAGGGCTTTTCAAGACAACCCAGCCTTCAAGAAATGCTCCTCCGTGGTGCAAGCTGTTTCAGCGGTCACGCTGCAACAGACTACCTAGTGATGACAGTTTTTTTTTCTTTACACAACTGAATTAACTTTTATTTCCAGGTATTTTTGGAATTGGAAACTTGGATGCCCTTACTTCAGTCCTAAATAAATTTACCCCTGTCTATGTCTTCTTGAAGTGCCAATTTGGAATTTCGAACAAGATATTTTTGTAAGAAATATAATGTTCAAATGCTATTGCTTGATATATAAAACCAATCAGAGAGGAAAAGTATTTGAAGCTGAATAAAGCATCCATATTGGGAGATCTTTTAGTCTGTTTGAGAAAGATATCACTGAGGCTTGTCTATGTTAATTACCAAGATTTTATCTGATTAGCCTTTATGGTGCTGGTGGTCCCTTCCTGATTTAAGAAAAATGCAAGCAATCCATATTCTGACAGCTAGGCTCAAGAGAAAAAATAAAACCAAACTCACCAGCAAAACAGAAGAACAAGAAAGAAAGACCGTAGGAGACTATGCTGCCTTGTTGCCAAGACAGGATAAACAGACATGAAAGAACAAAACTGAAAGAAAATCACAATCAAGACAATTGTCAAGTTCAAAGTGGCAGTCTAGAAGACTAGCCATGAAAGCTGGAAAGTTACTAAATAAAAGTATTCTCTGAAATTTTAGTTGTTCATTTTTGTTCCTGCAACTCCATTTTCAAGTTAGGGCTTTTTCATTTCCCAGGACAGGATGAAAAGGGAATATAACCTTGATATACTCATCTAGTTTTTCCATTCTGTTTCCTTATCAGATAAAAAATATCACAATTGGTGGAAATTATGTACATATTCTCTTGTGTTACTTGTACTCAAAACCTTCAGGAATTCCTAACAACTTTTATTTCTGAATTTGTGCTCTCAGACTGTTTTCTGGACCACTGGACTCACTAGTGAGCTCTAAGACTCACTGGCAGAGATTTCTTGAATTACGTTAAATGTAAAATAAAAAGTTTTCCACTGAAAGAATATTGCAGTCAAGGTTCTAAGCATGTATTTAAATGCTTAGACAATTAATTATCTAGAATTATAAAGAGTTTGTGTGGAAAAATTACTTTTTGTTTCAGCATGAAAAAAGCTGCCTTGGTTTGATATTTTGGTGGTGTTTATTTTTTTTCTCCTGAGTGATCCGTAGGCCATTTGGGTGTATACGCTACAGGACTGAGTCATTAAGAATAAAATTCAAACAACAGTCCCTAATGGTGGATATCTTTGATTTCCTTATCTTATAGACTTATAGACATTCACATGTAAGCTCTGAGAGCAAGATCTTTCAATGTAAGTATTGATTTTTATGCCACATCTGAGAGGCCATTAAAGCTAGCTCAATGTTCACAAACCCTTACCTGTGGAAACTTGATTCTCTTTTAATTGTACTAGGTTGGTCATCCCAAAGACCATCATATGGCCACTCTCCCAAGGGAAAAAGTCACTCAGAAACTGAAAAAATACCTCTTTTTCTTCTTCTTTCCTGCCATGGGTCTTGCTGTAGTTGATGGGTGCATCCCAGCCTTCCTGTTCACAAAGAGCCTGGTAGAAGGCTGCATTTACCAGGATACTGCTTGTTTTGAAAGGAGAAGAGGAAGGAGTGGGAAGTGCTGTGCTGGAAGAAGTGAGAGGCATAACTTTGTCTTGGCTTCGGTTCTTTTTCATGCTCAAATCCAGAGTGCCATTTTCATCCACTTCTATCTCAGCTCCCTGACATGCAACAGGAAACAGAGACATGCTTAGATATGGACGTGGTGAGGCTGCAACATAACCATGTGGTGCTTTTAAAGGATAAATATAAATGCATGCTTTTATTTAAATTTATCTGAATCTAAAACCAGCTTTTCGATTTATATCAGTTAATGTCCAACTCTTAGGCAGACTTAAGAGTAGCTTCAGTAATGGTATCCCTGCATCTCAGCTTAAACATAGTAAGTAGAATTTAAATAAGATGACTGTAAACCATAACCTATACACCCTGAATCTAGTTTTATTTAAAAAAGTTTAGCTTTAAATCTTCTTGATCTTTTCACTCTTACAGAGAACTATGACCCCAATTCACAGTTAAAAGCATTAATGCATTGTTTAGGTCATCAACAGCATTATTAATACATATCCTCCCTTCCCCCCACACCCCGGAAACATTACATCTGTATTATGGGGGAGAGAAGGAGGGGGAAAGAAATATGCCTAAAAGTAGCACAGTATGAGAAATTTTCACTAGGGTTTTGTACATCACTCAAAATAACATATTTTCTTAATCATAGTTTGACTAGATCACTAAGGCACAGGTCTGCACCGAGACCATTGGACTGGCAGCCACAGCAGGATCTTTAGGAGGTTCTTCCTGATGGAGACCTTCAGCATGAGTTAACAAAGCCTTTGCTACCTGGCAAGTACAGCAACAAGCAGCCTCTGATTGCAGGGAGGTGTGCAGTCTGGGGAAAGACCCAAATCTCTTTCCAGGCTGGGAGAAGCAATCAGAGTTGCTCCTGCTCACAAGAAGGGGCAAGTGCTGCTCAGCTGTACAAGAATAAAGGAAGGGAAGCTCACTGTTCTGCCCTGACCACACACACACACACACACACACACACACAAAAAAAAAAAAAAAAAAAAAAAGAAAAAAAAAAAGAGTACAAACTCATCTTCTTGGAATGATTAAAAGCTCCAGAAAGTGCAGCTTACTAATGGAAGCAACAAAAAAATTCCCCTCATGCTCAATATGCAACAGTGCATATTGACATACTATTTATATAAGGATGAGGATAAGACTAGTCCTTTTATTGCCAACAATTACTAAAGTCAAGTAGGGGAAGAGGTGTAAGAGGTGGCTTCTGAAGGAACACTTGGTAGTCTAGTTCTGTATGTTGCCTTGAATAAGGTGGAAAACATTCCAAGACTGTAGAGATAAATAACAACATCACAGATCAACACAGGTAGAATGCTGTAATTAACATCGCTCTGTGTCTTTGTCATTACTGTTTTTTATTTGCATCACCACAAAGCTCAGATACCACTTGGAAATTTTGGGCCAGATGTCAGATGCTGTATAACTGCGGGAGAGTCATATAAACCCAGATTGAGACTTCCTACCTTGAGTAATATAAAATTAAACCCATGGCACAAGTGAATCACCTAGAAGCTCTTGTAAATAGAAAAGAGACAAGAAAACTTGTCCAGGGGGCAAGTTTTTCCACCTTTCTTAGACCTCTTTCTTAGGAAGAGATGAGACGCTGGCAGGGTTAGTCAACCGTTTAATGGTTGGAGATAGGGCAGTGAAACTGATCCTTACTCAAGGATCTTAAAAACAGTCGCGGTGGACCAGGGACCTCTTCCCCTGTGCTGACAGTGTGACATGACTGCCCTGGCCGCACTGAAGGCACAAGCTTCCTTCAGGCAGCCTTGTCTTCTACCACTGCCAGTGGTAACTCATTTAAAGGTAAAATGTATCTGATTAAATCTTTTTAATCAGGAGGAAAACATTGGTAGAAGATGAAAATTTATGCCCCAACGATCCTCCTCACTCAGGCAGTCTACCTCCATTTTGTATCCTTGGGCCTAAGTGGGATGCCCACCGAGACCAACGCACTGCCAAGCCATCGGCTTGCTCCCGGCTCAGAAGCTCGGGCTCCTCTTACATTTGCTTCTCCTGCAAATGTGGTGAACATAGCAAAGTTCACATTTTCAATCACACAGCTTAAAGAGAGAGATGTTTTATTATATTTATGGGAAGTAAATACACTTCTAATATGGTCATACTAAGACGCTTTGGTTATATCTTTCTGGCCCTTTTTAGTAAATAGTTTAATCTCCTGTGATAGTTTTAAGCCCTGAATTTGACAGTGCAGCTTATCCTGGATAATAACTTCGTAACCACAACATCTTATGCCATCTGTATAATATCAAATACATTTTCATACCAGCATTAATAACCCTTAGTTACAAAAATCCAAGATATTAACTATATCAGTGCCAAGCGCACACTCCATGATCTGACAATATAGCTCTGCCATGATCGCCCCAGTGTTTTTTGGCTTCATAGCTGATATGTAACTATAGCAATGAAACAGAGCTACAGTAATCAAGTTTAATGACCAATGTAAAGTAAAATGCTAAATATTGTAGTTGCTGACATTTTTCATAATAAAAAAACTTGGGTTAAGTCTGCACAACCAACATTCACATAAAATTCCAGACCTCTGTGACAGATGGCTTAGGAAAGGAAGCCATGTGACTGGGCTGCAGTAGTTTTATAGTGCAAAACCCATAAATAGTGCAGATTCTCTGTCACTGACAAATAACAACTACTCAGAAGGCAACAGCAACAACAAAAAGGACCAAAACCAATCAAGGTCCTCTCCTCGGTGAAACTGGACATAGAAAAATAGCAGGAAATTTATTGTCTCTGAGAAACAGAGACCATCAGCTACAAGAAGGAGCTCTGTTTGACAAGAAGAGCATTTACTAATGTGTATATTTAAGGCTTCCTCAGCACTTTCCTGAAATTCACGAAGTTGGGTTGTCCAACATGTCCCTGATTCTGATCAGGGAATGCTGGGTTGTGTGTTTGTGAAGTAGCGTACAGATGGGGTTTAAGTGAGCTCACAGATGCACACAACAATTAAATATAGTCATGGAAAAAATATCCCTTTTTGCCTGTCGCAGGATGGATCACACGTTTACAACGTGGCTTTTTATTCAGAATGGTATAAAAGAGCTATCACTTTGCTGCCTTCATAGCAAACTCCAAATGGCAGAGCACAAAGAATAGTCAGAGATACTGCTCCAGTTTTCCTTCCTACTCTGATCCCACCCTCCTCTCAATATGTCTCCTTTGCTTGTTTTACCATGTTTATTTTTAAATTAATTTTAAAATGGAACTAAAACCACAAAAATGGCAAATGACAAAACATACTAGAGCAGTGCTATGACATGTTGACAGAAAATGGCACTTACTATGCTTCGCTCAGACTTGTAAAGGCTGTGTTCTCCTCAATGGAGGCAAGATCTTATTACTGTCAACTCTAGTGCATGTGTGAACAGGTCTATATTTATCAATTTATCATGACATATTTAAAACATAGTTACCAAAATAATGTAAACCGTTCTGATTCTTCTTTAAAATGTAAGCAAAATAAAGATGTAAATGTATCTTATTATTTCCTAACCTATATTAGTTTGCAGCTGTGTAAATCTTTGGGGCCTGATTTTGATCTTATTTACATTTACACTGGTGTAAACCAGGGAAAAATCCACTGAAACAATAAAGAAAAATCAATGAGAGTGAGAGGATATGGTAATTAAATTTGGGTCACTCCTTATCTACTCCCACATCAGTGACGATGTAATTATCCCCACAGATTTTATAAGCTGCTGGAAAAAGGAGTCCACAATAAAAAGTGAGAGAAAAATATTTTCTTTATCCAGGATCTATTTGGTGAAAAGATAAGGTACAAGTAGTACTCTACTATGAATATCTATCTAAAATGAAGACTAATTTAAATATGTAAACAAAAAAAAAATGGTGTCTAGCCTCTTCAAGTGCTTTGTACATTAAAGTCAAGCTTTTTCAGCCTCCTTTTATGACATAAATATCATAGAATATTTTCTAGTACATTATTAAGTCTTGTGTAAAACTGAACTACATCAGCTAGGACAATAAAGGATGGGGTTTTTTTGTGACAAATTACTCCTGCATTTTTTCATATGCTTTTGGTCCATCTGATCACTCACAATATTTAATACTCTGTAGTGTGTCTTCAGTAATGATTGCAAGTTAAGCTTTATCTCATAGCTGGTTCAGAAAGAGTGAATTATTGTGTCTGCATGAATCTTATTTCAAACCCATGACCTTAAGGTGATTGTATCATTATGTATAAGGGGCTTTATGTATTCTTTGGTAGGCATCAGCCATACAATTTAATACTAAGTAAGTCCAAGGAAACAAAATTATCAATGATTTTGCATTCCCACTAGCAGTTCAGTCTAGTTTGGAAAGCTCAAAAAAGCTCCTCAGTTCTGGTATTGGGAGTAACTCTGAAACTGATATCTTGCCATGTGTATGAATACTATTCTTAATGCAACTTCATCCAAAAGAGTAAAATCTTTTCTACTCCCAGCCAATAAAAATACATGCATCTGGTCCTCAGTTCTTCAGACTTTAATTTAAGCAAATGATTTATTCTGCAGCAAATTAAAATACTAATTTGGGTCAAAATAAGAAAACTTGTAACTGCCCAGCAACATCTGAGACAAGAATGAAGTCACGATTTCAGCCCAGAGCAATTCACAAATTAAAAAAAGCTAGCCAAGAATGTACTCAAGGAGCAATATGCACAGCAGTATAACAGGATGGTACCTACTGATATTCTTGGCTGGTTTTTCATCCTGTATTTAGGCTTTACAGTATTTGGAATAAAGGACTGCCTGAAAAACGTGCTGGTTACTAACTACATTGTTGAAATAATTGATGTAATTATCACCATCATCAATATCCAAGAATGGAGAGATGACATAATTTTGTTCAAAAACAGAATTTGAACTTTAAACGTTTTTAGCAAGTGTCATTTTTTGTTTTCTTTCAAGGCATAATGTGCATATGCCATTTTGTCTAAACAGGTGGGAAAAACACCAAAACAGTCAACAAAATGTTTGGCAAGCAGTAGTGATAAGGATACAGATAAACTGTACTGCTTGCAGCTACCTCTGTGATACATAAATGTGGTGAGGGCTGTAAAGAGGGAAGATCCCTGGATGCTATGACGATGTAGACTTGCACTGTGCTAGAAACTGTAGGCTAAGCCTTCTAGGGGAGTCCTTCTGTTGACTTCAAAGGGAGTTGAATGAAGCTAGGTGAACTGCAAGTCAAATGCCACCACAAGACAGCATGAGAATTGGCTGATCGGGACCATATTCAGGGAAACAGTTTACTATAGTCCCAGGTGGAGGTTGGATGGCTCAGATAATGTAACATAAATGTGGTACGAAGTATTTTGGAAAAAGGTATCGTCAAGGTATCTGATGATCTTAGTAATTTGTATGCAGCTGATAGATAATTCATGGAGAAAACTTAGGATCCATTTTATTTCTCATTTCAGAATAAATTTATTCTTGAAATTGCTTAATTTATAAATTCATATTTTTGATCTTGATATTTGGTAAATTACCTTTTTACATCAGATGTCTTTTGTAGGTTTTCTTACCAATGGTACTGTTAATGTGTAATCTGTTTTCTCTACCTTTGCTACCCTCCCCTTTCTTTTTTTTGGCTTAGACTCTCTGTTTTGATCTGATATGTAGAAAAGGTGAGATATGCATTTGAAAAATCTATTAAATTAATGAAATTTGGAACTATGTTGTATAGAACACTTTTTCATTTAAGTGTTCTATATGTACAGAAAAATGGCGAACATACAAGGTAAAACATTCAACTCTTACTAAAAGATGGACAGTACTCCGAAGATCAAGCAATAAAACTTGAAAGACAAATTAAAAAATATTTTGGGAATAAACTTCTGCTGAAAAATATTTTGATATTCTCCCCACTTGTTTGAGCAAGGTGACATATGCATGCCTTGAGTGAATATGAGAAAATGACACTAGCTCAAAATGTTTGAAGTTCAGATTCTGCTTTTAAAACTTAAAAGCACATCTTTACAGCTCTGACAAATATGTAACTTGGAAAGTATTTCCAGCAAGTCCAGGAAATCCTCTGCCATCCCACTGTCCTTGCTCTACCACTACACTGCCTCCCATCTGCAAAGCATCACTACTTGGGTTGCTGGGAGGCTGCCTGATGCTCACACAAGAGCAAACACCTTTTCAAACCAGAACCTTTGATCTGCTAAAGTATGGAGGATTTTAATCAGGTTTTCTCAGGCAAAGGAACAAAGAAATGTGGCGAGGGACAGGGCTAAGAAGTCTGGTACTCTGGCGCTCTGAACACAGCCACCCCACACAGGTATTTTCAGACCTGGTGAATGCACGTGCTACCAAGAGTAGAAAAAGGAAATCACTAACTCTAGTCATCTGTTGATGCTGCATCATCTGTGTCCAAACACTGATAAAGTCCCAAGAAATGTTTTGTATCATCTTAAAAATTGTGAGGTATTCTAGCAGTTAAACATTTACCTTTGTGGTCAATACCAGCCACAAAACAATTCAAAAACTTCGATAAATAGAGAGTAATCTCTTTAAAAATAGACTTTTTTTTTCTTCATATTTAAAAATAAGAAAGCATCTTCATTGAAGAGAATCTGGTGATTTAATTCCACAATTTTTTGTTTGAATCCTGTACGATAAAAGTCATAAATAGCCAAAACCAAATAAAAATGGGGTTTGTGTGGTTTTGGCCACCAAATTGGTTTGGGGTTTACTTGCCTGTGTTCTGGCCAGAAGCTCATTCTGATTCTTCTGTCAGATGTTTTGTAGCAGTATGCCCTCCAGAAAGTCTGGCAAAAGTGGAGGCAGGCAGATAGCAAGGTATGCAGGTGATTTTCTTTTAGGCTGGAATCCTGGCTGTGAAAAAGGAGTAAGCTATGTGCCCCAAGTGCCCTTCCATATCATTACTGTTATGTTCACTTCCATTCAAACCTTCCCCATGATTTGGCAACTGCAAAGCAGGTACAGAGGAGAAAATCTTTGGGTTATGCCTGGTCCCTTTACTGCTCTTCTCTGGCAAGAAAGGTCTATTGCCGAGGTCAGCCAAAGGCTGCGGCAGCAATTTAATCCAGCCATTGGCATTAGTTTCCATTCCCCGCTAGAAGAAGTCTCTGTTGAAGACTGTTGGAAGGAGCTTTTTGCAGCAGATATCAGGGGTGGATCTGTCACCTGGGAAAGGTTCCGTGAGCAGATAATGACTGAGTCATATATATATATATATATAAAATAAAGGGGATGTATGTGGACACACTTTAAGAAGCTTACCCTGTGCCATCTCTCAACATCGATTTCAAGATCCAAGATTTCACAAGTAGAAATCAAAGGCAGCAAAGGGATACCACTCTGCAAAGGCGCAAGGCTTGGAATACCTAACAAGGTGTTGTGCTGGTGGTAAAATTAATGATTCCACTCAAAGAATAATAGCTAATCTCTTAGTGATGGTGAATGAAACTGTAGACCAACAGCTGTGGAAGCCACCTCTAGCCAGACTGAGCCTGGTGCTAAAATAGATAAGGTAGAGTGACACTGACTTGCAGAGAAATAGGTCATCTGTCTTTTGGAGCATACATCATGACTCAGAGTCCTACAGCAGAAACACACATAGCTACTCTGTGTTTTGATAAATACACCTCTTTTCACTCCCCAGTGATTTCTTCTCAAGTTCTTGTAATGGCACTCTCATCTACACAGAGCTCTCAAAAGTTTCATTGCAGTGGAGCATGTGTGACTTTAATACAAACAATAAACAACCTTGCTCCCGCAAACATGGTCATCAGAAGAAAATCTCGTCTATTTTCATCAGCAATATAATACTATGTAATGGCACAGAAAATAAGGCTCATAGCTCACACAGTATCATTTGTAAATCATAAAGATCTGTGAGGAAACGCAGAGCAGAAACCAAAACATGAAATCCACACAAACATCTACGATATTAGGCAGCTTTCCATTATGACAGACTTGCCCAAATTATCTATCTCCAAACGCTGTGGGCCTGACTCTCCTCTTTTGCCAGCAGAAAGGAGAACGTTACCAAAGTCAGTTGTTATTTCCCTCCCTACACCTCGTCAAACTGTCGTGAGCTCCAAACACAACAGACTCAATAGGTGTAGCCCTGTTCCATTGCTAGCAAAATATTACTTTGATTAATCACATTATTTTTTTTTTTAAATCAGGCTCCAAAATGATCACTTATGACAGGTTTCAGAGGGAGGAAAATTCCCTCTTTAAACAGATCTAACTCATTATCCACCACAGATTGTTGCTAGATTTGTAAATAACCTCTTTTGCTCCCACAAAACTCCCCCCTTGTATTTAAGGCTCAATTATTAAGAGAGTTAACAACAAATTTCCTGCTATTTATTTATTTTTATCAGAACTGGTCACTGCATTACTGATTTTTTTCTCTGTCTCTCTTCAAAAGAGCATGCAAACAGAAGCCTCCTTTTTGGGGATTTAATGCAGTCACTAACATGAAAGACAGTTTATTCGCACAGTTCAGTAGCTAGCACACCCTCCAGGTTCTTGGACTACCCTACCTTGGCAGACAGACTCTGTGGTTTGTTGGAGAGGATCTCTGCTGCTTCCCTGCAGCGGGTGGAAAGGTTCAGGATAGCAGCAGCTGCTGCTATGTGGGTGTCTTCACTACATTGACCGTAGCTATAAGAGTTGGCATGGCAAGGGCTCTGTGTGTGGGCGCTAGCACTAGGCAGTCGATTAGAAAATTTCACTGGATTTGAAAAATGCTTTGCTGTTGAAGAGAGATTTGATTAGCAATTGCATGTATGAGATTTTTCCCATTAAATAGTTTTGTTTTGCAGACTTACTATTTCATACATTAAAATATTAAAAGAATACATTTAAAACAATCCATTTCTTACTGGCAGTAAAGGTTTGCTGTAAAAATGGCTTCAGAAACACAATAATTTAAATTTTTACCTAACAAATACACATTTTTCAACAAAGCATCTGAGACTTCTACTTAGATTTCACTCATTCTTTACTCAGGCATTAAAAGCAACGATGTCCAAGGAAAGACTGGACAAGCATTAGTGTGTTATCCGTCGTGACCTGACAACACTGGTGGGCAAATGCAGTTGTAAATGTATCCTTTTAAAGGCTTCCTCTTGGAGCTCTATTGTGTAAAAAAACAACAGTGACTTGTCCAGTCTTAGCTAAAACAACAGTGCTTACCCTACTTAAATGCATGTCTGTTATTTAAATAGCTTTGCTTATGTGAGTAAGGAGAGCAAGACCAGGCCTTGAATGAACCAAAGCGATCAGATAAGAACATTACCTGTTAGGATTATTCAGTCCAGATTTTGTGGCAATGTTTAGAAATTCAAATCTACCCTTTAATCAATTAAAAAAAAAAATGAATAATGAAAAATGAACAGGTGAACAGAAAAGCACTTTCACAGACAGAAGTGGTGTGTGTAGCTCATTGTCTGGTCCATCAGCACCACTTATTCTAAAACAGGTAGAAAGAACTCTGCTCTCTGCTTTGCATTTTGGAGCTTGAGATGTCATTAACTCTTTCAAGAAAAATACAGTGCCGTGATTTCAGCTTTTAGGAAGCAATAATCACTTCTTTTGTCTGTAGCTGTCAGTGTCCTACAAAGATAAACTAAGCAAATTCCAATTTCTCAGCCTACACCTAGATACACCAAGAACATTTCCGTGTATGGCCATCTGCTCACTCCATAAAGATCTGAGCCCCAAGGCTCTGGATCTCTTTGGATGTAGAGCTTTGGCTGAGTGCATTTTAATGCTAAGACCTACACAAGCCGTCGAAGGACTCATCTTTCCTCAAACTTGGGATGCTCTAAGAGAAACACTTTATGTGCAATGACTGTAGCTGAATGCTGTATTCAGTTTTTCTAAGCACTGGAGGCAACTCAGTAGAGAAATACATAAGACCCACATGATTCAGTTCTCCCTTTCTCCAGTGCAAATGGAAAAGGATTTATCTACCGTGCTGTAAAACTGTAGCATAAGCAAAAGGGTCTACATTTTTAGCAGTTACTACAGCTAACTTCAAATTATATTTAAAAACCAAAAAAAATGCATTTTCCATTACTGAACCCAGAAGATTTTTTAAAAAAAAAAAAAAAAAAAAAGCCAAGCTAGGAAGGGTGCATGGTTTGTTAACAAATCAAGTTTATAAGTGCTGAATCCACAGAGGGCTAATGATGGTCTTTTGGCTAGCTACATATTTACATAGGATGCGGAACCAATCACTACATCATCAGCTTCTTATTGCCAACTTTTGTATATCTGCATAGTTAAAGCACTCACCTGCCCACTTACTTTCACCTTTCCATTAAAATAATAGCTGCACACTGCAATCTTTGCAAGAACAACAGGCTGTAAACTTCAGCCCTGATATACATTATACATAAATTGCATATGTATGTATTTTCATTTGTATAAAAACATTTCAATCATTTTTTCCTTGAAATGAACCTGTGAAATAGACATACATCTGTGCAAAGAGACAGCTAATAGGGAAAATTCAATTTTACAAACAAAATTGAAAAATCTGCCACCCAAGAAGCTGGCAATGCACATATTTGCTTTCATTTGAACAAGCCTATTTTCCAGGCCAGATAAATATCTACTTTTCATTTGCAATTTTAAATGGGGCATTTATACATATACACAAACACATAGATACCTGCAATCATGTGTGTGTGTATGTACTCAGACACCCACACAGATAAATTTATAAACACATAAACTTTATAAATATATAAACATATATAATATTCTATAGTATTAGAAGTATATTACAATTTATTATATATGTATCTATTCATATATAAAATTTTCTGCTTTTCTGTTCACCTTACCATGAATGTTCTCTTTTGTTGGGATAAATGGGATGCAATTTGTTTTCTTTTACTAAATTTTTTGACATGAACAAAATTAAAACCACCCAAAGAGTCTTTTGTAACATTGTTTTGGATTAATTTTCTTTCTGAACCCAAATATGGTGCAATGACACCCTTTTTTTCCAGTTCCCTCATGGCAACAGGTTTATTTTTTTCTTTGAAATATAAGTATTTTATAATGGTCAATGGCAGAATCTTGCTGAAGTTTCCCATGCAGATTGTGAAGGGCATCTGCAATAATGATGTGTTTGCACTGTGGTATCTCATTTGTACAGAGGAGTACCTCAGCAAACCTGTAAGTGATGCAAGCAGAAGAACCTTGATAACAATTTGATGCATTGGATATTTCCGCACTACAAATATGAAGTAGTACAGAAATATGAGATATTAAAGCAAATTCAATCCAGGCCTAGAAGTAATGCAGCCGAGGCACATGGTCATCTAGGAGGAATAATATAATACCTGTATGAATGCATCTAAAAGGTATCTGAAATGCCTTTAAAAACTAACTTGGATTTCTTTACGTTATATTTCATTACATCTTATGCAGACACATTACATAGGACTTCTCATGGCAGCATCCCATCACATAAAGATGTCACAATTCAGTCAAGGAAGAAGGTAACAGATAAGACATAACCCTTTCCTTTTTACTCATCTTTTCCCCTGATAATTGCTCTTACAAAATTATTAAGCGTTTTAGCATTCTATATTTACTATATATAATCTATAGTGATTATATTTAGCATTCTGGCCCCATGTGATTAAAGATGCTTCCTACAGAGAGTTATTGAATTCTAGAAGTTTGAAAGCAGAACAAGCAAAAAAAAAGGTAAAAAGAAAAAGTCATTGACATTTTGCTTATTTTACAAGAGACAATGGAATGTCAAGCTTACCTTCATGGAACTGGGGTGTTTTTCGTCCTTGTGCCACAGGTGCTGTTGTGCGTTTGCCAAAGACTTGTGCATCAAAGCTGGCATAATCAAATGGTACTTTTCCAAACTTCTCCTGTTCTTTCACCAGTGTGGTTCTCGAGGAAGTGACTGGCTGTGAAGCTCTGTAATTGTATTGAGATACCTCAGGCTGCTTTGCTAAATTTGTCCTGCAGAGAGGAGGAAAAAAGTGAATGAGAAATATAAGGATATCTTTAAATTAACTTTTCTTGAAAAATAGGATGCAGTTGTATCTCAGTATCAGAAAGCGTACTATTCTTGTAAAACTTACTGGTAGGTATATACGAGAAGTAAATGACAAAAATGTGGTGGCTGACCTAGCAGTCAAAGAGTACTTTGACTTCATTCAAGTTCTCAAGCTGAGGACATAAAAAAACTTTAATATTCCTTAGTAACAGTGAAGGTTATTTACAAGAAAGATACTGACTTCGTCTAGATTACCACTGTAGCATGGTGCTTCCTTTATTTCTAAAAATTCTCTGGATTTTTGCTAGTCAGAGGACTTACAGTTTTATGGATCGCTATTGTCCTCACTTTACTGTGAATGAGTATTGTATAAATATAATATGAGATGGTCCAAAATAATTGCTTCTGTTATTTGGGAGGAACGAATGATTTATATTGTATTATTCCATTTAGTTACTGTTCAGTAACTACTTGTCTTTAGTAATTTCCTAAGGACTTTTCATATGTAGAGTTAAGGCACGTGCAGTTGGCAGACACATGGACATAATATTCTGTAATGGCTCTGAAGGAACCATTAGAGCTGATCATGTCAATAATCCACAAATTAAAGTGTCCCCAAATAGACCTGAATATAATAGGTTGTAATGGTCGCAGTGCCAATGATGTGCAAATTATGCATGTCTGTAGGGTCCATATAACTCTCAAACAAAATACAATTGCAATAAAAGATGTTTCCCCTTTTTGATGCCATTGTAAGAAAAATAAATTAAACTAATTAAGCCAATAATCTTAGAATAAAGAAACTCAAAATATGAATTACTCGGTGGTGGAGAAACAGAATGAGCAGACTTCTCAACCCTTTCAGATAGCATGCTACTTACTGGATCACTGCAAGATTCTGAAAAGAATCTGAAAAGAATCACAAAATAAATAGGGACTGAGCTGCTAAAAGTGAAATAATGTCAAAGAAAATTGTTTAAAAAATTTCAGAAAGATAGGAGATTTGGTTTACGGGAGAAGGACATTTGAGAACCGTCGATTAGGCTATTTGTGTTGAAATAAGATTTAGTAGAACATATCTGACTGCCTTTCAAAAGATGCGTCTGTTGTCTTAAATGTCAGCCACATGCACAAGAACCAGCAGAAAGACACTTGCTAATTTTGAGATACAGTCAAGTTATTTAGCTTTTCAGAGGTTCATCTTGGAAAACCAAGTTACCGCTGTAGCTGAAATCTGAAATGGGGGAAAGACCTGAGGGCTGATTGACCGAGTTTGTGCAGAAATTCTTCAGAGACTAGTTTGTGAAAGCTCCTACCTGTGAGTCTGATCATGGCATTGCCCAGCTTTTGGAGACTCGAGCTGGTTCTTTTCCTGGGACATTGCCAACTTTTCAGCTGCAGCAATTGGACAACCAGAAAGGCTGTTTAAAATCAGGGTGAAGAAAAGAAACAAGAAGAAAAAAAAAAAACAAAAAACATTAAAATGAAATCTCAGGTAAAGGGAATGTGTGCTGTGGAACCCACTGACCTCAGACACCTCTGGTGCCCTGTGCATCTATGGAAGTGCTGCTATTGTAGCTCAGATTCACCTGTTTTTCAATCCTTAATGCAAAACTGTGAAACCTGTGTATATGAGGTGATATATTTGGAAAGTGAATCATGTAGGAGTTTTCCACAGTTTGGCTTTAATGCTTTGTGGCTGGCAAGTCACTAGTAAATTTTTTGACAAATGACATTTACTTTATCAGCTAAACCATGCATATAGACCTCCTGCTGATTAAAAGGAAAGTGAATTTGGGAAAAAGAAAACAGGGGTCTGTGAGTGACTGTTACCAAAGAACACATTTTGTCATTTCAAGTTGTGCTTTCTTTTTTTTTTTTTTTTTTCCTATTTGCTTTATTAGATTAGAACATGTTCTCTTATCCTATTCAAGGGTTTTTTTATGATACAGCTGATGTGCTGCAAAGATGACTGGTTCCTTGCACATTCCTGTAGATGAACTTGTAGTTTCTCTGGTTAAAGGCTAATTTTTTAATTAAAGATAGTAACATAGCATGATAATCCTTGATTTTAGTGTGCTCCTACAATAACCAATCAATCAATCAGCAGCAGAAAGAAAAAAATCCCACAAAATCTCAGCTCAACAAAAAAAAAATGGTTTTGAAATGTTTATGTCCCAAGTCTGATTGTAATATTGGCATTCTATTTTTCCAGAAGCACTATAATGGAATATTTTGGCTTGCTGGCTTCCAGCAGAAAGCAGTACTGACAAGAGCCATGCCGAGAGCCGTGGCTTGCTGGAGACGGAGCGCATCAGCTCTCTGCCTCACCTGCAGCCCAGCTGTGATACCCCAGCTGCCTGTCTGGAAGGCTTTTCTCAATTTTACTTTCTCTCTGCAGGCAGCAAGTTAAACAGACAGGAGTGTTCCAAGCAGGAAGATGATATTCCTGAGGGTAATAAATGGAGTTATTTTTTACACAGATTCTAAAATATTCCACTTAAAATTTTCTGGTTTGCTAAAAGGGAATGTGCCTTGATGGACATTCCTGCCAACGACTACGACGTAAGTGGTGCAAAGCAAAGATGCTGTGGTTTCCCGCTGGGTTTTCCAGTTGTAGCAATAATAATGCATTTGTTCATTTCTATGCCTTGCACATGATGATGTTTCACAGTGAAGTCTGTGATGAAACTGTAGTTCGAAATCTCATCTGTGAAAAATACTAGTGGAATTTGCCATCCTCAGTGCTGGAGCCATTTTTTATATAATGAAATTAAACACAATGATTTGGTTATAAATAATACAGGCTACCCTTGCAGTTCATAGGCATTCTGCAGTGTAATATATAACAGCTAATTCCAAGATGTGACCATCAGTTTACTGCTGAGTACATGTTAGATTTTAAGTGGACAGGAACTTTTCTGATCTACCTTCTGTGTGTGTTGCGATTGCTGTTGACGTGTCCTCTTCCAGTGCATCCCGGGGTGGGGCATTTCAAAACATTTTCATGCATGGCAAGAACTAAAGAGGAATAAGAAAAAAAAAAAGGTGACAATAACATGCATTGATTAAAAATACATTTATTAAGGAACATGAATATTTCTTCTTCAGACTCAGATTCTCAATTCTGTCACATTTTGACCACAAAAGAAAAGGAGAAGCAAAGGACCTACACCACAGCAAGACACTGGTGCCTCTGGCACATACCAGTTTATCCCTGTATTGCTGTAGTGTGGCTTCCCACATGCACTTCGTTGTTCCTAGGGACTTTAAAAAGAACAAAGATGGAAGTAGCAAGGATGTTACTACATCATGAAGCCCTTTGCCCTCCAATTCATACACCACTAACACAGGTGACTAGAAAAGGGGGGTGATAGAGGACCCGGGCCATAGTTGTGCTACGTATAGCAGCAGTCCCTCTCTGCCTCAAGGAGGGCAAGCTCTGAGGTACAGGGAGTCCTTTTATACCTTGCACCTGTGTCAGATGATCTGATCTGAGTACGTCCCTTTTGAACCCTGATACCTTCTGATCATCTGAGCTGTGCTGAAACTACTTTAGACCAATTTGTCATGCTCCTAAACAGTGGCTTACACTCTCAGCAGTGGTTACAGCTTCTTGCATGTACATTCTTATGCCCTTTGATGTGGATCATCTTTAGTAAGACTGAGATGCATGTGTGTGTAAAACAGAATATGTCTTTGTACATCTGCCTTCATAACTACAGTACAGCATTACCCCTTTGGGGGTACCATGCTTCTAAAAAGCTGACTGTTCAGTCAACTGGTTTGTTCTGTCAGGAACCAAATTATATTTTCTCAATTTCTTTTTTACCAGCAGAATAGAACACATCTGATTAGAAGTGTGATAGTTAACACGGACTTGTTAATTTTAACTTTCTAGAAAGTTAACGTTGCTAAGGTCTTCCAAATGCAGCAGCCTGTTTAACCCAGCAGATGTTTCCACAATTAAAATTTAGTACTAGATTTAAAAAAGGGGAGAGCTACACTTAGGAACAGGACGTTGGTAAAGTGCAAATATCTTTTTCATTTGTTGTTATGCATGCCACCACAAAAAACAATCTGACTAACTAGGTTGTTTAAACAAATAGTTTCACATTAGATTTTGGCTTATTATGCAGCATTTCATTGCATCACATTGCAGGATTACACACACACACACACACACACACACAAACCAATGTAATCGGATAAGCACAGCTAGAAATAAGCAGGGAAATTCAGGCTGGACTGGGCATAAAAGGGTTAGCACGATACAGTCATATGAGAAGGATGTGCTGTGCACCAACACTGGGATGTACCGATGGAAGTAACATTTTTGAGCTCAGTGGTGAGAAGGACACTGGAAACATCTCTGAATAAGCATGCCCAGGCCTCTCGGTTATTGGCAATGAAAACCAGCAGCCTCGGTGTGTGATTATGGCAAATCAGGTCACAGCTCTGAAACAAGCAAGTGATTCGTGTAGCAAAGGCGTGGGCAAGCAAGATCTTGAAGATTCATCAGACTACAGCATGCAGGTTTGCTGGCAGGGTGGGGATGGTTTGGCTCTGATCCTGAGGAGCCTACTGCTGTTTGTAGCAGTACTGCTAAGGGGTACTTGAGCTTCACATGTGTGGAAGTAGGAGTTGTGACCAAGAGCTGGAGGGCAAAGAAGGTGTGACAGCTCCCCTCTCAGCCTCATTCTGTCATCTCACCCACAAAAAGTGGGTTCGTTCTCCAGCATGAGCACACACTACCCAAAATACCGGGCCAGATCCAGTTGTTATTCTGGACTGCAGAGTGATGATACTCACTTTCTAGTGGCACTCTAACTTTATGTGGACAGCCTGAGAGACTGCGGTGGTGAGGGTACAGCCCAGTCACATGCCCTGTGCCATCACATCCTGGGATGGGACATTTGGTTTCTCTCTTTTCAGGCCTGGGTGAATCTGCAGAGAAATCAGATAAGGATTTTGTTTGGTTTTAGCCCCTGTCTGCACTCAGCTGAGTGATCCTAGCAGCGTGATGCTCTCTGTTTTGTACTTCAGATATAATTCTTACACAAAGTTTTAACAGAGTCATGTAATTTAAGCATCACTTTAGGTTTTCACACTGTGTCCTTTAGACAATGGCTCCCCCCTCCCAATACGCCATTTGTGTGCTAAATTATATAGCTTTAGGATTGCAGTGTCATTTACTCCATTCAGAGCCTCAAACAGGACAGAAGCCACAATCCAGTAAGCCAGAAAACTGGCAGCATCAGCCAACAGCAAGATCTATAAAGGAATAAATAAAAAAGCAGAAACAATCTTTTACTCTGTTAATGTCAGACTCCAGGAAGCTGGGACAACCAAATAAAAGCTGAGGTGTGAAACAAACAAACAAACAAACAAAAAGCATTTCAACCAGAAGCTATTCCTTAAATATCGCAGATCTCTAGGCTGTAGGTTCTTTGTTAGGAAACTGAATACATGCCACTTTACATTTGAGAGGCAAGGCAAGCAGCTCCCTCTGGTACACATGGCAATGCCGCTTTGTGGAGCAGCCCACAATGACAGTGAAAACATGGAGCAGCCGATACCCTTTCAAAGGCAAGGTCTCAGCCCAGCCCCACAGTTACCACTCTGTAACGGCTGCAGCGCATTCCCAGTTTTTGTATCAAGCACCTAGAATCGTGCAAGAAGCACTGGTCAGAAAGCCTTTATTTGATTTCCAATGCAGGATCAAAAGTCTGGGCAAGCAAGGAACGAATTCTGGTCCAGAAATTCTCTTGTGAGAAATCTGGAGGAAGTGGCCGCATAAATTGCTGAGGATGGTTTTAGCTCCATCTGTGATTGGCTGCCAACAGCATTCGGTGCTGGGGGAGAAAACAGCTGCAGCCAGCACAGGGAGCAGCCTCCTTCAAGCTCCATTTGTTGAACCGAGAGGTAGGACATTCTTAGGGACACCATCGCCAGAGACAGCTGAGGGTTAAACTTCCTGGCACACTTTTAGGTTAAAAAAAAAAAAAGAAAAGAAAAGAAAAATAGGGAGAAAAGAAAATAGACTGAGCATCAACAGGAGGCCATATGCTTTTTAGAATCACTGCAAATGGAAAGTGCTGCAATAGTGGACAGGAAATAGAGGGACCCTGAAATATGATTTTATTTCCCCCCCCACTAACTGGAAAGGTTTATCATTAAAAAGATGGAAAAATATAAATTTAAGCCATGTTTTTTCTGATGTAGCATCCAAGAAAGAAAATTAAGAGCTGATGGATTCAATGGTGGATTTTTTAGAAATAAAACCCAGTTAATTACGTAAAGTGAAAAGATTATGTGCCTGATACCACACTGACTAGAATCATGTGTTGTTTATACAACCTGAACAAAGCCTAGTTTGTTCCTCCATGAGTGTTGGATCCAAACTCACCTGCGAACTACAACTGATAATATGAGGCAAACCAGGAAGGGCCAGATTCTGCCATGCTTGCCATCACTGTTCCTTTCTACATGTGCTGTGGGACAGTCACATTGACACCAATGTGAACCTGCTGAACGGCTGGTCTCAGGATAAGAAAAGGTATCTGTGAAATTCCTGCATATACCATAGTCATCTGAGCAAATCAAGGTTCATGTAGTTTAGCAAGGAGGTAGACTAATACTGTGCATGTACAGCTTCAGACATGCTAATGAAAAGACTGCTTGAGTCAGAAAAACGCGTGCATATTCTTAACTACTACAGGAAATATTTTATAGACGCAACTCCTAAAAAAACTTGTCAGTTACCTCATACACTAAAAGTTTAGATAACTAAACTACTATAACGTTTGCAATGTCCTCAGGGACTGCTCTAAAGTAACACTGTACATTTAGTTTACCAAAAGCAGAAACTGCAGCAGTGCTGGGGTGACCTCAGTATATTTGGAAGTCCAAAAGGAAAAGTCAAAGGACAGATTAATGTATTGTTACTTACTACAGCAGGGAGTGTGTTTTATAAAATGACATCCCTTGATGTTCTGTAATTATTGTCAATTGAGGAGTTTCATGTGAGACAGCCCAGTTCACAAATCAAACCCAAATCTTTTAAATCTCTAGTTCTGGAAGCCTGATTAAGTACTGAAAATGGAGCAATGTTCCTACAGTTTTGTAGGATGCCACAAACCATCAGAAACAATAAAGATTTTGGAACTTACTGGTAATTCTGCTGATGGAGAATGAGGCAGAAGAGCATGGCTTGTGCTTTCCTGGCTCAGAAGTGCTGGCTGTAGCAAAATGTAATGTTGATACGTGAAGTAGACTGAACTCAGAAAACACATGGCTTAGGAATTAGGTAGTATGTTTGGAATTGGCCAATTTTTCACCCTAACCTTTCCTTAAGCACCGTTTTAATGCCTTCTCTTTTGGCCGCTGAAATTTAGGAGGTTTGTATTAGCACCCTATGGTGGAGGAGGCAGAGGAGGAGGAAAAGGAAGAGAAGGAGTGTCCGTGCCAGGTACACAGCCCTTTTAGTACCCATTACTGATCATTTTGCATGGTGGTTTGACAGGAAGCCAAGTACCTAGCATTTAACCTGGTTAGACGTAAGGCACTAGTGTGAAGGTACATAATTAACAAAATTACCAGCTAAATTCCAGATTCTTTAGTGTTGCTATAAAACCCAGCTCAGAATCCTCTATCAGTCACAGGATACACACTTAAGCCAATAAGAACAGCCAAAAATACTTCCTTACGTTTGTTACTAAATATCTGTCTCCCACCGATGTCAATAACTTTGGTTTGTCTCCTTTCCCCTGCTAGATGCTCCAGAAGAAACCTATCCAGTTCCTTGTAGGTGCTGTGAAACACATGCCCTTGCTCTGCCTGCAGAGCGATTGCTTGTTCTAGCAAACTCAAGTTCCCTTTCGTTTTGTCCAGCTCAATTGAGACTTCTGTGGTTTCTGACAGGCACTCATTGTCATCGTCTTCACTTTCAGGGAAGGGATTCTGAATTCTCTTCTCAAAAGGATCTGGGTGAGACTCCTGGGGTGCTCTTTGCTCTGTTTCTGAGTCACAAAGTGTTTCACAAGGGCCAAATTCTACCTCTTCCTTCTTAATTTCTGGAACTTCCAGGATGCTAGGTTGATTACACTCCACAATATACTTCTGAGTTACATGGGGCTTTACACTAGTTTCTTCTGAGAAATTTGAGGAGCTGTCCCACTCGTTGTCCATAATTTCAGAGTTACTTTCATTTTCCTCAGATGAACTGTATTTTGGGTCAGAAATAACAGTTTTTTCCTTTCCTTCAGCTGAGTTAATCATATAACATTCATCAGTGTCATCGCTTTCTGTTTTTAAGGATTGAATGCCATTATCATTCAGATTTTCTGCCACTGTTTGACTGGGTGCATCTTTTGCCAGTTTTCCCATGTTCATCAAAGTTTTGGCCACGACATCTTGATAGCTGGAGTAGTTATCTTTTCTTTGACTGGAATTTTCTTGCCCACCTGAATGAGGGGTTTCCTCAGATGATTTTGCAGTACTTTCCTCTGCATGAGAAAAACAGCAATAGAAAATTATGTAAGAATAACTGCTTTTTGTACCTTGTAGAAACGATATGAAGATATTTACTTACCAATCACCGTTTCTTTACTCAAAGGTACTCTGAAATGACTGAATTCATTCCAAGACTGTGTTTGAAACGACTGCTTGTAGCATCAGGAAAAGCCCTTCTAAGATTTTATCTACTTTATATTATAGCTCCAAAGTGATATAAGAAATAAATATGTTGCCATTTTTCATGGCTGGTGAAGGCACACATTATTTTAGAACACATACAAATTCATATCTATTCATATAAATATAATGTGCCGTATATAGATAGGTACTATACATATATACACACACAAAATCTCTATAATATATGCATATGTATCTATGTATATATATACACAAGCACACACACAGACACACATTTCAAAATTTCTCTGATCTATTTTCACTTTTCTTCCATTTAAGAGTCCCAAATATTTTCTCCAAATGAGCCCTAATTGCTTTCCCAGTCACCCCACATCCCATGAAAAACTGTGAGGGAAAAAACCTCAGTACTTCACAAAGGGCAAGCTCCTGGTCACCACTGCAATTGTCACATTAAGTGATAGATCAGGTCATGCACAAGCAAACAGAAATGGTTGTTATGTACAGACTTATAAAGGACTTGTTAAAGACACCACTGAAGTGCATCTTGTCTTTATAAACATCTTTCTTCAGAAGAAAAGCAGCAGCCAGCAGGTAACAGAGGCTGCATGCAGGAGAGGTTGTCAGTGTGGAAGACAATACGCCTTTTGTATCTCATTTAATTTTTTATAAACATTTCCTCTGACAAGGACACTCAAAAATACATCTCCATCATCTTCCTTTCTGGTAATTATCTCTCTAAAATCAACACTGGTTTGCCAGGATCAAGTAAATATTGCCATAGTAACTAAAAGCATTTTTGGATGAAGGGAAGAATTTAGTCACAACACTAGCCCCTTCAATAATGCTGATTATAGGGTACATTCTTTTGTTGGGATCTATTCAACATAAACTGAAAAATTTAACATTTTACTTCCTAGAAAGGAGGATGAATAAACAAGCACAGACTATTTCATAAGATGTGCCTGTCCTCTCCTGAATCAGAAGAACTCCAGGTTTAAATAATAAATTAAGCATAGTCTAAAATGCAAATGAAGTTTCTCTCAATAACACAGCGAGCTATTAAGAGAAAGTGTAAAGGGTTATGATAATTTTAAAGTATTATGAACTACAGAAAACAAATAAAAAGCATTTTCAGTGAATACGTCCAATTCATTGAACTATTCTCTCAATCCACTTAACTACCCACATGTGTACAATAATGATTTATAGACATTATACCTAATTATGCATATTTGGGCTGTGTTAGAGTGCCTAACAAAAGCTCTAGAAAGCAACAATTACCTCTGTTGCTTAGCTACATAGTTTAAAATATTCCTATTAAGTGCAGATTATTGTGGAGGGGAAAAGGGGGACAAAAATGCACATGTGCACCACAATGCATTTCACTTTACTGCTGCCAAACTGTTAGCATTTTGGGTCATTTCCAGTTTACATAATTGTTTGGTTCAACTGTTTGTTATATGTTAAAAGAAAATATTGATTAATTCTTATTCTTCTTCATAAAATTGGACTCATGCAGGGAGAGGTGGCCTTGTGCTCTCTGTGCATAAAGTTGTGTTATTAAAAAATGTCTGTAAACCTTAGTGTAACTTTTTAGCAGCTGGTCTAGTACCACACACATTGCAGTATTCTGAATAAAAAAGTCTGCTGTCTTTTCACATCTCAGATAGTAAGAATGATGATTTGGCTCTATAACCAACTTTAGCTAAACGGGTTTTTATTATTTGCTCTTCTGCCATTTGGAAAAAACCAGAATCCCATCAGTGGGTCATTTCAAAAACTAAAAAGTTCTACTTTTAAAAGAAATCTCCCACTCTTCAAAAGAAAAACAAACCAAACAAAACTTGATAATAGTTATAACAGGTCTTTTCCATTATTAATCTGTGCGAAAGACAAAAAATAATGTAAAGGTATGATACCAGATTTTTGCTGCTTAAATAATAATTAAAAATGCCATGTTTAAAAATTTGTTGTTGAACCAGCCTTAATGGTTCAGCTGTTCCAGCTTTGCTTTTCACTTGTACAGGCTGTAAATTTATTTTAAAAGTAATCAAAACTCAGCTTAGTTTACAGTTGCATCAATCCATGAACTGAAGCATTAACTGATTAACAGACAAGAATCATGAGGTCATAATGAAATGAGCAATATTACACTAAGAAATCACAAATAGACCTACATACCCAGACCAGCTGTATGCTTTAGCTGAACTTTGTTTTGTAGCTGGCAAAATTAATGCAAGATAGATAGATTGTGTTATTGACACAAGCAAGCTGGGAGAAATGTCACTGGTATCAAATCTTTTGGAAAGTGGGGTTTTTTATTTTGACTGAAGGGCTAGGCATAAATAGGGCTCCCCTACATTTACGTCAATGGACCTAGCCCAACACTTGCCCCTTTTTTAAAAAAAGAATCACTTAAATATTTTATATTCATACGTATATGGAAAAAGTTCTACTTTTAAACCCATCATATCACTTCCTCTTCAGCAAGTTCTGCAAGCAGTGCAGAGGACAGACACAAGTGAAAGAAAAACACATTACTGAGGGCAGTTCTAGATGGCCAGGAACCAGGCTGAGTCCACTTAAGAAGAAAGTAGCTAATACCTATGTATCTAAAAAAAACCCAACCAAACCACCAAAAAAACCCCAAACCCACCAAAAAAACAACAAAAAAACCCCAATAATCAAAACAAACAAACAAAAAAAAACCCCCAAAACAACAGAACCCCATCCCATACTGGAACTCTTACTCAAACAGCTCCTCTTCTGCTGTTAGGAAACAGAAATCTTCCTTGCAGGCTGGATAGGCACTGGGAGCCATAGAGCTTTTTTCACAATGAGTTTAGGTTAGTAATGCCATCCAAAAGAGAGAGACATTTGGTATCATGTTAATTAATGGTCTGTTTGAAGAGGGAGCTCCCTTCTAGCCTGTCACATTGATGGGATGCAGACCTCTGGAAAAGACTTTTCCTCTAGAAGGCTTACAAGTCACAACTGGCTGAAATCTTTACTGTATAGAAAAGACACAAAGACCTCCCCTGAATTTGGCAGAAACAGGATCTGACTCTTTAATTTGAAAGACAGCCGCCTTCTTCTTCTTCTTCTTCTTCTTCTTCTTCTTCTTCTTCTTCTTCTTCTTCTTCTTCTTCTTCTTCTTCTTCTTCTTCTTCTTCTTCTTCTTCTTCTTCTTCTTCTTCTTCTTCTATGTGTTTTATATTATTCATACGTATAAAATTTGTGGGGTTTATTTTGCTTTTTTTTTGAAGGAAATTCTTTTTAGAGTGGATAAAGATATAAATTTCTATTCTCAGTTCATCATAGAATCACAGAACAGCCCAGGCTAGGGGGGACCTCAATAGATCATCTGGTCCAACATTTTATGGGAAAGGGAGCCTAGATGAGATTATCTAGCACCCTATCTTTCCAAAATATTTGATAAGAAGAAACTGAGTGGAAAATAAAATACCTTTAAACTCCAGTATCAGCCAGCATCTAAGTGGAATATAAGTTCATTCTCTGTTCATATTATCTATGATCACTAATTTCCCAGTGCCAGATCACATCGCTTTTATCTTGGCATTTGCTATCTACTGATGACTCCTCCCTTTAAAAAAAATGCTGAATGTATTCCACTGATATCTTCTCACTTGCCTGATTTATGATTTGTGCAGGACTTCTTAAACAAATATCTGACAGTCAATTTAGTATGATTTTTTTTGTTCATCTTGAATGTTTATAAACATGTATTAGAAAGAAAGAGCAATAAATATGTACTGTAGCTATATCTGTCTCCCCATCTTCTTTCATATTTTCCAGCATACAGGTTGTAGAAGTTTCTATAAATTGTTGTATATGTTTGGCTTAGCAGAGTTGGAATAGCAAGTATGAAAGTGCTGAGTCTAATAATCGTGTTAAACAGAACACACATAGCAGACACACATATGAAATTGCTTTGCTAAATGTTAAAGTCAACAATGTTTTGCTAAGTGGGTTGGGTTTTTTTCTTCCTGAGAGGTCTATATATTCCAGTGAAAATCTGCTCTTCATAAATGTGTTTTTCTCAGTGGTAGGCTTAACCTTGTTTGTTCACAGAGCTAGTGGAGAAACAGATGCTGCTCCATATCTGACCTGCTGCAGTACTTGTGTCTGTACAAATCCTACAAAGCATTTACTATACCCCAGGAGGAGTGATTGTACAAAATAATTGGAAGCATGATGGTTAAACATATACAGAAACACGCCATTCCTACTCTGTTAGAAGTCAAACACATTCTGCGTCCTTTTTGAAAATACTGTTTCGTATCTCCCTTCCCTTGGAATTCAGGTTCAAGCGCAGCCACACTGCACAAATACCTGAAGTTGAGCTGCTTTCGAGGACACTGATCTCTTCCTGTAAATCTGTCCTGTCTTCGTTTTCTTCTTTGCATTCCAAGCTGGGGCTGTAGTGGCGGGGTTTCATTAACAGGGACTTCCTTTTGTTGACGGGAACACCTGATACCTGTTCTTCAGCTTTTCTCTTCTTAGCCATGGAGCATTTGTAGGCACTGCAATGATCAAATGCCAATGATAGAGAAAAAAGTGGGAGAAGTGAGGGGTAAGTTTTTTAAAATATAGCACCGTCCTCTAGTTTAATTCTAAGTATAAAAGTGGGGATTGACAAATTACTAATTCATTTGCAGTTTCATCAAGTTGTGTGTAGTGGATATTTAATTTTAGCTCATGTACTCGAAGTTCATGGCGCAGGCAAGTCCCATTTCTTTTTGCTGCTGCCAAAATCTGGGGGAAGGGGAATGCAGAGGAGGGCAAACCCAAAAAACCCATAACCCAACAACTTTAATTCTAAATAAACATGCTAATCTAAGTTCTGCTCTACAGTAAAACAAATACACCAAGGAAAGAATGAAAAACATTTTAGTCTGGGTTCATAATCCAGAGAAACAGTTAAGGGGAAAAATATAAAACTAGTTATATTTAAACATCTGGAACCTTTGCCTTCATTACCTTTACATTAGTATGGATACCCAAGCACATACTTCGAGTTCAACAGCACAGAACCTGTGTGAAACACGTTGCACCTTCAGAACATTTTGCAGTACAGGTCCCTCTTTCAGTGTCAGTCCCAAGAATTGGTTTCATTTCATTAACTCCAGCCACAAATATTTACTTTCAGCTTTTCCCAGGCCTCTATATAGACTCTGGAAAAAGGCTCCTCCACAGGGTAGTTCAGCCCACTTAAAACTAGATCTGGTAAACAGGGTGAGACACTCCACGAGAAAGGCCTTACCCAGTCTAGATGCCTAACTTTCAGATGATCGACATGAGAAGAGAAGGCAAGAAGAAGCTTTTCAGCAGATTTGATATAATTCTTTGAGCTCCTATAGGATCCACATATTGGTCTGCGTATTAATTATCTTCTACAAATATTTAGCAAAACCTTTGCCACCATGCCTCTGATCTGTATGGCACATACATGTTCCATCATATGACACCTCACTAAAGAGGCCTGACCCTTCAACCTTCTTTTTAAAATAACTTTTTGTGTGAGTGATTTGGGATGATTTCATTGTTCTTTCACACACTGTATTCCAAGAAATTTATGTAGTAACAATACTAGGGCTCATATTATATCTGTCATAGATGAAAAAAATACATATATGAATCTGTGTAATCCACTCAATGTTTTCTCGACCTTAGGCACACTGAGGGTGCATTACAAATCTACATGACGGCCTTAGGTGTTGGATTTTGCATTTGGCTCACTGATGCAGCTGCAAGATTTGCAAAAAATCCATGTATGCAGAGAACTCCTATTGATTACACATATTACAAGCTCGACAGCATAAATTAATCCTTCCAAGGTATTTTATTTGCACTAAATTGGCTCAGGTTCCAATTGTCTTGGATGAAAGCATATGACTAACTTGAGCTTTTTGTTAAAAAAAAAAATACCCCTTTTTGGCTAAGCACCTTTTTGGCAATCCATCATTGCAAACATGAAGGACATGGAAATATGAAGATCTGTGTTTTAGGGGGAATGTTAAAATTCTACCATATGCATCCTAAACACAGTGGATATTCTTGATCTTCTGAAAGCTAAAATGCTATGGGCATCAGGAATACTGGATGCTAAGCACCTGCTGTAGCTGAATATATTATGGCTTTTCTGTTATATGTTATTTCTCTGCTTATAAATAGAGGATAAGGTGAATATCACATTAAAGGTCAGAATCACAATGGTATAAGCATCCCCTTGGAAATGATGCCCATATAACAGATATTAGGGATGGATGTAGTGTGGACAAATATGCATAATTTATTTCTAAGACAATACAATCAAGAGTTTCTTAATTCATATTTGTGAACATCAGTTCATACCATTCATGTTGTTTCATGAAAATTGAATAAATGACAAATGTTTGAAAACCCTTCACACACAATTGTTTGTATAAACCAAAACCTTCACTAGGTTTGCTTTTGATCTTTCTTATTTATTTGTCAAGCTTCAAGTTTGCCTCCAGTAGTTACTGTGGGAGTGTTTAGGGCAGGATGAATTTCCAGTTTAATTCCACTTTGAGGAAGATACAGCTGCTTCTTACACAAGCATAATTAATAGATTTTTAAAACAGAAGATCCAATTAGATCATCTAGTATGCCCTCCTGTGCAACACAGGTCACAGAACTTCATCTAGCTCTTCAGCTTTTGTAATTTGTCTGACTATTGTGCATCTTCCAGTCAAGTAAGGAAAAACATGGCAAGCTGGTAAGTTGATTGCTGTATTCTTGCTCACTAAGTACAATCTTTCTCTAGTAACATAATGTTGTAAGACCATCACTGTTGGCTGGCATAACAACTATCAAACACATTGGGTTTTCACCACAACTGTGAAAGACAGTCAAACTCAGATGTTACCAGACCACAGTCAAGACCAGTGTGGGAGTACTGCTGCCACCTGCCACCTGCAGATCTGCTCTGGGAAGTGGGAGCACAAGAATCCCACTCTACTGCAACCACCAGAGTCTACAGCAGTAAGTCAAAAGCTGCTGGATCAATGTCTGGACAGGAGGCCCACCGTTCTGCCTGGAAGCACGGTGCTCATGTTAGAGAATTTATCCTCTATGAAAGACTGAAGCATTTGCTCGTCCTTATCATGTCTTTTTCCATACACAAGTGGCCACTGACCCAGATTTCCTCTACGTTCCTATCATTTTAAAGTAAGTGAATACATGACATTCAATTTTAAGTAAAATCATTCCTGACATTACCACTCCTATTACAGGAAAATGACAAAATGCAGTTGTTGCGTTTTTCCTAGGAAGTGCAAATTGCTCTCCAAAGGCCCAGAAGAGATTTTTCAGCTCCAGCAGAATATACTCTTGCTTTTGCTGGCAACTTTTTAAGCTGCTGGTTTTGAATTTTAACTGGAATTTATTAGTTTGCAAGGGTCAGTTTAAAGATCTACCATGTACCAGCAATTCCCCTTCTTTTCTACCTTACAGTGCTTAAAATTAAAAATGAAAATTAAACCAGAAAAACAGCTTCACAAGTGGTAGTTTTTTCAAGTCCTTACAGATGATTTGTTAAGTATTTGATAACAGACATTAGGAATTTAACTGCTATGAAAAAAAATATTTATGTCTTTGTAACATTCATGGCATGTCGGTTTCACCTTTGTCTCTAAAAGTTTCTATTTCTCTCTTTTGTACATTCACACATACACACACATGTAGGTTAGCACAGATTTGTCAAGCTGTAGTCTGTCAAATGGTAAACCTATAATTTATCTTCTCTATTACTCATCTCTTAAATTCAACATCTAATAGTTTTGTTGCTATTTATCAATGGCCTGCTTGTTGTCATGGAACACTGATTCAGCTGTCAAGGTTATTTGGTAATCTGAGGCTCATAAAACAGGAGAAAATGTTATTATTATGAGCCCAAAGCCAATACATGTTTTGGGTTTTTTTCCCCCAATTTAACTGTACTTAAATTTTATTATTAATAAATTATTTTAGTACTATCTATAAGGAGCAGATTTTTTATTATTCTTTTTTTTTAGTTAATGACTCAGTAACCAAAACCAGTCTTGTGTCAGTTATCATAGTGTGAGCCAAGACATTAAAATCCAAGACATGTAAGGCTTTGTTGCATGTGCTAAAAAACCCCTAACCATGGTAAATCTTTCATGTGTATTTAGTACGTAAATTATTTGGGGGGGAATTTACTGGGTCTTTCCTTTATATCTGCTCAGAATATATCTTGCAGACACTGGTAGTATACAGGCAGAACAGTGCACTGACTCCTCATCATAAAGCAGTGCCTCACAAGAGAGGTTTTAAGCAGTCCTAACCACATACAGTTTTCCTACTGCTAAAAATTGTCATGCTCATCTTTTTGTGTAATTGATTCATTTAAGTGATGTGTTTGTCAAGCCTTTAACCCAACCTTTAACCACTTTGTAGCCAGCAAGGTTGTTTTGTTGTTTATCTGCTGGCAAGAATTCCAGATCTCTGGGGACTTTTTTATTCTTATTCACAGCAGCCTGCAGTTTGGTAAAGCATGACAACAGAGTAAAGAATTGCCATAGTGGGCAAAACCAGGGGTGTGTTCAGCCTGACGACTGATGTTTACTGCCTGTAACGGATGCCATGCAAAATTATGAGAGCACACTGCATCTCATGTACACTCCTTAGCTTCAAGACAGAAAATGAATGTCTGTCTCTGAATATCAAGGCACTTACATTTATTGCCTAACACTATTTAAGGAGCCCACTCCTCACGTGGGTTTGTGCAAGAACAATTAGTGCAACATTTCCGTTGTTCTGAAAGTTCTTAGCCTGAATTGACTTTTGACTGTACTACAAAAGTATTAGATTATTGAATTACAGTTAAAGGGGACATCATCTGATCTACAGAACCATTTAACTTCAGATCAGTAGTTGCAAGGAGAAGGTTAACCTAAGTACTCCTTAATCATATTCTTTAGGCCTTGATCAGGTTTTGCTGACAAACTTGCAGTTGCCCTACAACACTATGGAAGTCAAATACTACTTTTTCCTTACAGGAGGGAAAAGCTGGCATTTGAAAATTCAGGGACACTTGCCACTCACAGGTGAATCAGTAGCTTACAAATGTCTGTCATGATTGGGCTTTCTTCTAAGAATTTTAAGACCATACTGAATCAGAGGTACCTAAAAGGAACAGAAATTCTGAATGATTCCCCATCTTAGTCCTCTTCTATGTCAGCTTGTTCTCTAAGAAACAAATGAGCTGGATTCTGTTTAACCATCTAGCACAATGGCTTCTAAAGGTTTAGGCTATAGCTGAAAGTATCTGATACCCCCAAATCACACAAAAATCCTGAGCTCCTCATAAGCTGATGATGAACAGGAGAAATTACTAGCACTGGATTAAAAAAGGGGATGATCTGCTCCTAGTATGGATCACATGTCAGAAATGACATTGATGTTATTATTTACATCAGCCATGAATGCTGGAGGTTCATGAAAGGAGCTGGAATGCCAGAGTCCAAAGAAAGTAAGTTGGTAAGTCTGATCACTGCAGTTGAAAACCCAAATGAGTGCTATTAATTACAGCCACTTCAGATGGACAACAGTGGTTGGAGAGGAAGGGGGAGAGTAACTATGAACTCAATTGTTTGTCTTCAGGTTAAGACAGATTTATGTTCCATTTCCTTACCTAACCCTCTTTGTTTGCAAAGACTGTATGTAAATTTTATAGTAGAAGTAGGAGTGATAGAGTTCTCAACTCAGATTGCTCTGAAAGTGAGGACAGAAAGCTGGTAGTAACACGCTGTCTTTTCATAGCCAGAACTTGAAGTCTCCACAGAAAGACTGAAAATCCACATTCAGTCAGGTCTGTGAAGAACTACTCAGCATCCAAGGATTTAGGTGGTGTTTCCAATGCAGTGAATTTACTTACTGAATATGAAAGAATTCACATATTCTAACTACATACAAAGACAAATCCTAGATTCAGAAAGCTAAATAGAAGCTATTTTTAAGATACGGATATTGTTCACAGAGACAGAAGAATGTTTTCTAAAAGGAAGAAGGTAAATTGCATCACTTCAGATCATGGATACTGGAATATAGTCTACAAGCATTATGCCTTTGGAAAAATGACAACTAAGCAGTAATTCTGTTTACTGTATTCTGTTCTAAAGTCTGTATATGTACTAGATGCAAAGCTAAGTCAAAAGACATAAAATGACATGTATATAAAATAATCTATTTATTTTTTTTAAGGAAGATACTTGATGAGATGCTTTTCATCAGTGAGAATGGCAGTTCAAGACAAGGTTCTAATGACTTCCCCCCTTCTCTGTACCCCTCAACTTAACAATACCTTCTATCTTGTCTGCTGTATGGACTACATACATTCTTATGATTTCTACAGCACTGCATTCTGATGCTCCATCCTGCAAGGTACTTCCCATTTCCAGACTTTCTACTCAGTGGGATATGAAAGTATGCCTACAGATGTTTTTTAAGTCCATGAATTTCTCCCTGAAGAGTGGAACATGCTGGAGCATGAGTAAAATGAAATGACAATTATACCTGCCTAAAAAAAGTAAAAGTGAGAAAGATCTGTGAATTGTCAAGTTTGGGAAAATTGCACATGTTCAGAAACAACTGCTTGCTTTACAAGTTATAGGTGGCAACACACTGATAGCCGAAGAACTCCAAGGAGTAAGACACTGCGACTGAGAAAATTGTAACCAAGAGCTGAGCTACAGTTCATTGGCAGTCTAAGATTAAGTTACACCAGGAAAAGTTTTATTTCTAATTCTTTTAAATAATTCTTAACATTATTGAAATATATTTAAAATTAAAACTTATGGCTTTATGTGAAAATATTTTAAAAGACATTTATTAACAGAACCCTGATGTGAGTTTTTGCAGCTGAAATTTTGGAGGCTAGTCTTGGGAGTCCTCACCACTGACAAGAAGGTAAACATGTATTTGCCCTGATTGCTAATCTGGAGTCAGAGTTATTGACAGTAATGTTTTATTGTATTTTATAAAGTAAACTGGGCCACAGTTACTTTTAGATAATCTATAACATTTGGACTCCATGACTGAATGTGTTGTATTTCACTGATTCAGCCTGGGTGATGAAAAATAATCCAGAAAAGAGTTCCACCTGGGAATTCCTGAAAAAGTATTTGGGAGAGAATTCATAAGGTAAAAGTAATTTCCTTCAATCAACATTTGTAAACATTAAAATTATAAGAACTTCAAACAATGAAATGTATTGAAAAAAATTGCTCATCATTTAAACCTGGTGAATTGGCTGTAATAGAAGCTCAGAACTAGCATGACTAACTCCAACGATAATTAAAGAAAATCTGACTGTTTCTCATTTTTATAGTCACACACAAGACAAAAAATACATTTCACCCCTTCCTAACAAACTTGTACACTTGGCTTACAAGTTGCATCTGTGAAAGTGACAGAGGCTTTTCCTGTGCACCATAACAACCATGCCAGAGTTAAAGGGACTTCTACAGATAGGAAACTTCACTGCCACACACAGGCAAAGCTCTTTTTCCAAAATGCCATAGTTGTGAGAAGTTCAGTCCAAGGCTGAACCAAGATGAAAGGAATGCACATGAGGTATAGATGGAAAGGAAGATAAAAGGGAAATTCATATTTATGAACACTAATATAGAGCAAAATGAACTCAGTAACTTGGGGGTATTACAGTGTCTGTCTGTGTACACAAATGAAAGGTTTAGCTAGGAGAAAAGGAACCGTACGGGACAGACAATAATGTGGAGATAATACAGTATCATAACTGAAAGGTGGCTGGGGCATGATATTAAAAGATATATTTTATTTTAAAAGGACAGAAGAAAAGCAAAGGAACTGCCATCGCCTTGCTGGTGGAAGAGGATTTATTAGCCCCCATAAGAAGAGGCTGGGGAGAAATGGGTAATGGTGTTGAGTCATTATGTACTGAGCTTGGAGATGTTTCAGACAGTAAACTAAATGTTATAGGCCACCTGACCAAAAAGAACAACTGGACTGTGAAATGATTGAGCAAATGAAAAGAAGCACGTAAAAAGAGTGGAGCAATGGTAAGTCAGCAATAACATAGGAAAAAGCATGCAGTTATGGTGAAATTTACCCATGCCTCAAGCTGACTATGTTGCCTGAGGCTAAAGGACAATGATTTTAAGCTGCAATAGGCTCATGATATAGCATTTTTTTAAATCTCTTTTTCTTTTTTTTATTTTTTTTTTTTTTTTTTTTTTTTTTTTTTTTTTTTTTTTTTAGCTCTAGTTTGCTATTTTAGCAGGGTTCTCCCCGCAGGTACAACAAAGCAGAGAAGGAAAGCAGATATTTAAAAATTCTTCTCTGGTTTTCTTGTTTTTAGTTTACAAGCTTGTAGGATCATCAGGATATTTCGATCATATAAAAAACAAGGCACAGAAACCCTCTAATTGAAATACTATGTTAATGAAATGGATGACTTCATGATGTCATTCTGTAGCTCATAGATCAAGAACTGTATATGGCTAGAATTGTATATTTGAACCCTTTTCTAACAGGTAAGATTTTATTGTGTGGACTTCAAGGAGTTCTTAAACTCAGTGATATGAATGAACAGCCAAGATCTGGGCCAAATCCAGCCTCCCTAGCCTCTTTTTCATTTACACAATCTGTCCAGGTTCAGTAGGTCAGTAAATTCCAGTGGGACAGAAGCCAAGAATTTGGCTTAGAATGGATTAAGTTTCTAGGCAAATCCACATATCATCCACACAACCTTTGCATTGAGAAAGCCTTGCATGTGTGTGGTCAGCCTGCTAACGCCAGTAGATGTTTAAATAAGAAGCATACTGGTAACTACAGTCTGGTTTGAGATGTAAAGAAGATAAGGTTTTGTTTGGGTTTTTTTTTTGTTGTTGTTTGGTTTTTTGGTTTTTTTTTGACAACGTAGCAGGAGGTCCCATGGCTGCATTCTTTTCCTTTCCTTGCTATCTTCAGGCTGTCCACAGTCTGTTTCAGCTTGCTTTTGCTTGGCTGAATCCACCCTTGACATCAGTCAGACAGAGCAATTCAGCCAGCCATAATATTTAACTCATGATTGATATACATGAGGCAGAAGTCACCGGTTGGCATAATGCTTGTGGTCATCTACAGAGAAAAGATCTGCCATAACAGGAAACAACCATTTGGGGCTATAATGGTCGAACACATTCTGTCACACAGCAGAAGGCATAAAGGCATATGCAACTCTAAATTCATGTGTAGGTCTGGGAGGATAACATTTACTGTGTGCTGATGAACACAGAAGTTGTGATGGGGAAGACAACAAGTCTTGTAATATATTAAATAATGTACAAGTTTTAGTTCAAGGCAAGGAGCATTCTAACATGCAACAAGCTCTCAGGTAGAAAAAAACTGCAAATAACTATCTGCCAGTCTAGCAGCCACATTTAAAGTGATGTGTATTTGACATATATTATAAAAATAAATATTACAGAAAAGAATACTTTGAAACTAATTAATCATTTTTAAAATATATTAAATGGAGTCTCTAATTGGAAAAATTGTAAAATCACAATAAAATAAAATAACAAAGAGAAAAGAGACACTAAGACTGCAGATGTTGGCTAGAAATGAACATAGTAGATGTTGAGAGGCCTGTAATATGCTAGAAACTTATCTAATACATTTGTTATTGAAGAAAGCTATAAAAGTCATCTATAAAGCAAATGCACATAAAGTATCAACTAAGCAAGCTAAAATGGAAATCCGAACATTAAATACTACTGCTAAATGTTCTAAATAAATCCAGGAGGAAAAGGCAAAGGTCACAGTGCATAGATTAAAAGGTCTTAATGTCTACAGGAATTAGGCAAATGATTCATTGTAATTAACAACTCCAACCACAAGTGTCTCAAAAGGATCATGAGATACAGTTCCTATTTCAACCATCTTAGTGGTTATTCAGAACAATTCACTAAATAGTTAAGCTAAATAAGTGTCAACCTCAGGGTTATCCGCAAAATGTTAGTCATTACTTGTGGTCATCCAGAACTATATGGTATTATTTCTCTTCACAGAAGCAATGACAATGTTTTAAGAGTGGAGGTTCTTATTTCCTTTTATAATCTCCCTCAAAGAATGAGATTTTAATGGAAAAAAAATGTTTTATTTTTTGTTCTCCATATGCAAGTTCCAAACTCTTAATGCAGGCCTTAACCCACTCAGATAAATGTTCAAAAATTGAAAACTTGAGGTGGAAAAGGTTTGAATTTCTTCCTGTGTTTGTTTCTTGTTTACTGTTTTAACAGTACTGAAAGAACAACCAATTTCTGAGGTATGAAAGCATATGGGAGTACAAAAAAGGTAAAAAGCCTAAGGTCCATCAATTCATCAGAGCTCTAGGAAAGGGAAAGATGAGTTGAGGTGAGGCGAGGCAAGGCGAGGCGAGAGAGAGGAGAGGAGAGGAGAGGAGAGGAGAGGAGAGGAGAGGAGAGGAGAGGAGAGGAGAGGAGAGGAGAGGAGAGGAGAGGAGAGGAGAGGAGAGGAGAGGAGAGGAGAGGAGAGGAGAGGAGAGGAGAGGAGAGGAGAGGAGAGGAGAGGAGAGGAGAGGAGAGGAGAGGAGAGGAGAGGAGAGGAGAGGAGAGGAGAGGAGAGGAGAGGAGAGGAGAGGAGAGGCAGAGCAAAAGGAGAGAAAGAATGGCAGCACTGCAGGTTTCACAGTTTGATGGCTAACTAGAGGGAGACTGGAAGATGAAGGAGGAAATAAGGGAGGAACTTAGACATGACAGACCTATAAATTTGATTGCCATTACAATTTACATTTATGCTTGGTTTATTAGCTATTATGAGAATGGTTGACATACAGGATGTAATAATAAGGATAGGTGAATTCCAGCACTATTATTTTATTAATTCTGTGACCAGCATACACCTTTGCCTCACAGTAAACTGCACCACGTACTGGTTGTTCAGTGTTTGTTTATGCTTGACTATTCAATGTTTTCTATCAAACTTCAATTAGAAAATATTTTTTCCTTAGCATAAAACAGGTTTCCACAGATTCTTTGAGGAGAGTACTGACTAGCATGACAGCCTAAATTCCTTAAGAACCTAATAGTGTTGTCAGAAAAGAAAAATAAATTAACAAGATTTATTGGGAATTTAAAAAATATGATTGGTGACAACATGACAGACTTGATTATCCCAGAAATCATGGAGTATGAGGCAGAGGTTAATATTTCCAAAGCCCCATAATCATTTCAATTTCTACAATGGCTAGGGAAGGGAGAAAGTTCTTTTTTGAAGCTAAAGAGCAAACAGTAGATCCTCTTAAGTGATCATTCTGCTACCAGACCTTAGGAATAGGTACTCTCAAAATTAATGTCCATTGTTTAATTGAAGATCAGTTATCAATAGAAACAGCATGATACAGATCTTTGTCCCAGGTGAAATGCCTAATCTAGACATATCTCGGAGAAAGATTTAAAGGTGGCACAACTCTGTCCCAGCCAGTTACCATCATAGGGAACTCTGGGGAGGAGAGCTGGGAACGTATGCTGTCAACACCTAATCTTCAATTGTAAAAAAAGACTTTTTGTCAAGGCCAGACACATCTGCAAAAAATCAGGATAAATTTCTTTGCAGTAGATATAACTATTGACCATCTTCATTTAGCACTTACTACTAAGTCTATTGGGACTCAGGGACACACTTTGTTGTCAGCAAACCACATGGAGCACTGCAAGGGTTCCACACTCTGCCAGTGGCAGACAAATGAGTCACCAGGCAATGAAGGAGTCCCCCTCAGTTCTATCCCAAATGTGCTTATTCAGGATTATGACAAATGTGCTTTTTCCCAGTGTCGTGGTTAAACCCTGGCTGGTAATTAAGTACCCAGCAGTTTCCAGAAGACTGGAGTCTATGACCATCTCCTGGTCATAGAAAACAGAAGTCAAGCCCAAAGGACAAACCTGAGAGGTTTTTTGATGCAGGCTAGGAACAAACAGCTTTCGCAGTCTCTGTCTCACTTTTAAGCAGTGCTGTGGGAAAGAGTGCTGTGAAGGTGATAGCTACACAAATCAATCATAATCTCAATTCTTACTGAGGAACACCTTTGAGCCTTTTTGTGTGACTTTATTTCATATGTCCACTTTTTCCATCATCTAAGTACTGCTTTTACCTCTTCCCTTGGTCATCTGCCAGGCTACTGCTTTCTTTTCATACAAATATTTCTTTAAAAGCCTGGTGGTTTTATGAAGCTCAGAAAGAAAGTTACCAATGAACTATTCCTTTCTAAATGCAGCTAGGCATGCACAGCCCTCTTCTTAAATTCCATGAACTTTTTCTGAGTGTCCATATCATCTTCTATCTACCAAACTCTCTACCTTCATTCCATTACTGTCTGAAACTAGTATTCAGATATAATTGGATACATACCATATACTAGAACTTAGAAGAAATGAGCAAAACATTCAGCCCTGTAGAATAAGTATTTACTACTTCAATTAGCAAAATGCCTTTTAGTATGCTGTCAATACTGTTACTTATATTGACATACCTCTTAAACATTTTGGTTAAAGACAAGAGATATATTCCAGTAACATAAACCTTCTGAAATACTTTGATACCATTGATTGTAGGGTTGCTTTGCTGGTTTCTCACCCTCCTAATCAAGAGAAAGCAGCAGGGTGAAGTGTCCCGTTGCTGCTTCTGTCAGAAAGACATCCAGACAGCTATGTTTTATTACTTTTCTCTCGCTCTGCTAAAATATTCAAGATTTCATTAATTCAATATTTCAACTCAATAATTCAAACTGATCGGCATATCTAAAATGTCACAACATCCGGAATGAGTTTCAGATAAAAAAGTAACTCTCTTTACTTTTGGAGAAATTTCCTTTTGAGGAAGTCATCCAATGCTACAGAGAGTAAGGGGAAGTGTAACTGTTCCCACCAAAGAACAGGACTGTTCTCCATGACTTGAAAGACCAGTTCCTTGTGGAATCTTCATTAATCATTAGTGACAGAGCCGAAAAGACTTGGTTTCACCTGTATCTAACCCAGAAAAGGTACTCTTTCTATTCAGATATGTGCTTAGCCAAACTGATCTATGCTTTTGTAATCCCATGCTTGGATCGATCCAATTTGCTCTTCCTTGGTCTGACCCAGCTGCCACTCTATAACCTACAGATGGTTTACCGTACTGTATCCCATCTGTTAAATAGAACACAGTAATGAGAATACATCACACCAATATTCCTCACTTCCCTTTGGTTTTCATTCTAATCCTGAACACAGCTGAAGGTCCTGGTCCTTTCAGTGGGCCATGACTAAATCATCCAAGAGAAGACCTCTTCTTTCTGCTTCTTGCAGAAGATGGATACAATGGAGTTGTTATGCCCAAAAGGTGTCAGATTCAAACTTGAATGTATGGGACAGAGATCTCCTGGCTTCAGCACTCGGTTCTACCACATATTCTGTTTTGCTATGTTTAGGTTTTGATAAACTATTCATCTCTTCCTGTGGATAGTTTAGCTACGAATGAAATTACCACAGCATTACATTCTTAAATGTAAAATTAAACCATGTTGTTCAGAAGTAAATGATTAAGACTGGAAGGAGAAACAGTTCTGTTCTGAAGGGCTTACTAAGTTTAATATATTATCCTTCAATATTACAGCATATACCATAGATACAGAAAAAAAAAGTCTTATTGATCTGAATAACAGAGAAGTATTAATAATATTCATGTATAGAGAAAACTATTGACATAATATTGAAATCTGGGGTGCCTTAAGGCACATAAATACATAAAAACAGTGACAGTTTGACATTTAAATAGGAGTTGTGTATAGGTGGTCAGTAGTGGGAAAAGTACTGCCCTCTGAAAACTCAGGGAAGTTTTAGTTATCTTACTAACCAGAAAAAAATTAAAACCCAGCTTGGCCCTTAAAGTAATGCTTTTCTGAATTTTTTTTTATGCAAAAAGGTGGTCCTATTTCTTAGGAAAAAATGGATGATAACAAAACCATTAGCCAAATTTCTGGGTGAAATCTTTGCTTTCCTGAAATCAATAGATTTTTGGCATTGAATTCCATTAAGCAATAATGCAACCCCTGAAATTTAGAAGAGTGAAATTTTCATGCATTATAGAATCTAATTGGTGATTGCAACTCTTTGTTTTTCTTTTCATCTATTTCATTCTCTACTTTTGTGAAACACAACTTGCAGAATACGAAAAGGCTAACAAATGCTCTAGAACCAATCAATGTTATGAAACTAATAATAATACAATATAAGCATGTAAGCTTATGTAGTGCCTTTCATGTAGGAGTATCCCAAGGCACTTTGTAACAGAAACTCAATAAGGAGTGCAAAAGTGCTTTGTCAGATAGGATAAGCCAGGGGAAAAGGGGAAATTAATTAAGCATGGATTTAAATTTCTCAGCCAACACAGCATTTAGAACCTTGGTCAGAAAAGACAGTGGTTCCAATATCTGTATCCAGGGAACACAACAGACTGTTTCAGTCTTTAATTCTTGAGGAATGTTCAATAGTTTTTCCACAATTATATGGGTATGAGTAATAAGAACGCAGTTCACAGGCTACATTTCCAAAAGGCAGCCCCTGCCTCTCTTCCTCTATTTTTTTATAAACAAATGGATTCATAAAAGTCCATCACCTGACTTGCATGTCAGTAAAGCCACTTTACTGCAAAGATACCCAATATGGAAATTGGTACGGTAGACATTACAAATATCAAGTTAAGGACTGGGCAAAGGCTTTATTGGCTGTTTAGCTCACTGTTTTCAACCAATGTATATTTCCTTATGGAGGTAGTCCACACCTCTGACAGAGACAGTAATCCGTTACACAACAGTTCCTCAGATAGTGTGTATTTCACATAGAAAAGCAAAATTCCTTGGGAAAAGCTATAGTACTTGATAATGCATAAATTACAGCTTCCCTGATGTTACAGAAACTTACATATCCTCTATTTTTCAAACATTTTCTCTTAGGAACACATGGACCATCCTCATTTTTGGATGACTGCCTCTTCAGATTAATGCATCCTTCTGGTGCATAAATTAGGGATGCACAGAGGAAAAAGGAGAAGCACCAAATCTCAGGAATCTGAAGCCATACAGAAAAGTGAGATTCACAGTAGAGCTGAATGAGTGAATCATCATGAATAATTTATCTGAAAAGTTAGCCTCCACTTCTGTTCATGGAATATCTATAAGAAGCTTGTAATTTCCTCAGTTTTATTATAAAGCAAAACCTTAAAATATTGTATGTCTTCGCTGAAAATAACTTCCTGTAAATATTTCATGTCCTATCTTAAAAGAGAGTGGCATTTTGATTGATAAAATAAATCACATGATGTTTCTGTTCCCTAGATGGATGAACACACAAGCACATACTTAAGATGCCTGCTGTGGTTAAGAAAGCAGCTCAAGTAGCATGTGATGAAGAGCACAGAAAAAATAAGTTAATGTAAGAAAAACTCTGAAGAGCTTTTGCAAACGTGTTTTCAGTATTTATATTGCAGCTGTAACCCATTGTAATTTTGATTAAGAACTCTGGGAATCTGCAGCTACCTGTAAATATTTCTTTTGGGGGACATGAGGAGTGAACTTGTCCCAGAGAAAACTTGAATCTATGGTACATGTCCTTTTTTGAACATTTGGTACTGAATAATATTCTGGTCTTCCCAGAGTTTGTTCTAAGCTCTTGGACTAGTTATTAGAAGCTGGTACACAAATTAGTAAGATTAAAGTAGTAATGTTAACATTTTGTTAGATTATTAGTGATCTGAAATGTTCTTGTACAGTCTATGGTTTTGAATGGACTGCCATGCTTAATGCAAATTTGAAAAGTACTCTCTGCTTCTTCAATAAAATATGAAATTTTTAGCAAGTACTTGAGGTAGAATGAGCCATTAGTGCATTTAGAATTTACAGTAGTTTACAGAGACTATCAGTTTCATAAAAGCCATCTAACAAAAACTTACAAATGTTAATAACTCTTAGAATGTTCAGATGCTGAAATACTATACTTACTACAGAAAAAAGAAGACTGAAGGCTGATCAGAAACTATACTCTTTTGTTGTGTGCCCTGACACAGGCTGAAGATAAAGACAGTGTACCAGAATCCTGCCTACTTTGCATTACTTTTGATTATGCTTGCATAATTATTGCTAACATTTTGCTTTTATTTTTGGTATATTTAAAAAGTGAATCTGCATCAAGTACCCTTTGTCAGATCTATGCTAAATGTCTACATAATGCATCATTTGCTGGATTCTCTATTTTGTAGCAGTACCATTGGTATGAATTTATCAATATAATGAGAATATAAAACTGGAAAAATAAACAACATGAGTTCTTACCTGAGCTCTTGAGCTATAGAGTCCACTTGAACTGTTAACAAAAGCAGGAAAGATTTGATTAATTTACACTTCCAGACTTGTTCTTTCGGCAATCTTGCACCTGCCTATCTGTGATGACAGAGGAGTGGCTATCAAAACACAGGCAATTATTTTCATGCTAAACTAGTGGCAAATGTTAACTGAACATACAATTCCCACAGTTATTATGCATAAAGCCTGAAGTATGGTTTCATAAGGAAAAATAATAAGTAAAAACAAGACTAAAAGAGAAGGCATTTGTTTTTATTGAAAGTAGAATGACAAGTCTCTGCTTTTTCTGAATTTTAACTCAGTTTGGGAACGCTGAAGGCTGGTGTTTACAAATACCTACTCACACAAGGGTATACAGCATACTGACAAATCCAACAGGTGGTTATAAGGATTGCTCATATTGCACTGGCAACTTTTTTTGTTTCCACTTCTACGAAAAAGTTCCTGATAGATTTATTCCTGTAGATGTGTGTGCATGTGTATAAAAAAATATGAAGTACATCCATTAGTTTTACAAGTATGTTACTAGTTTTTTGAGTGAAAAGGGTATGAATCCCTCATTAAATACAATTAAAGTCTGCAAAGCCAGCCAGACTGCTTTAATTCACAGTCCTGACCAACAGAGAAGACATGCTTTAATGCTGAGAATGACTTTAATAATTTGTTATTTAATTAAACATTTTAAAATCTAAATGAATTTAATGATGAGAGTAACTTCCCTATTCAATAACTTTGTACTTTTGAAATATATATGAATTTTACATTAATTTCAGAGAACATTACTGAAGGATGCATCAAAATTTCGATATGAAAATTCTTACATTTTTTAGAACAGCTTGTCTGTATTTATCCCCTTGTCTGCAGGTAGTTTGTGGTACTTCCACCCCCTTCCTCTGTCTTTTCCTAACTGAAGTCTAGTACTTTTCACCACTTTAATAATTTTAAACTAGATAACTAATCCAAACTACACTTTAATTCTGACCACAGCTTGAAGCTGAAGGCATGATATTAACAATCCAAAACTACTGAGTTGTGACAGTGAATCAGATTAGTCTTTTTTACACAATCCTGAGAGTGCATGATTCACATTAAAATCAGAGCAAGAGAAGGGTGCTTTCACCTCTGAAAATAGTCAAGCAAAATTGTTCACCAAGGCAGGCAAAACTTTGACATTTATTTCTAAGTATCTTCATCTTTCACTCATTATCAAAAGTCACAAAAAGTGTTATGAATTAAAATAAAAAGTTATTTTCCTGGAAGGGCTGTATTGCTAGTCAATCATGTTTCCAGATGTTGAGATCATTAAGGGCCTGTTTATCTCTCAGTACTGCATTTCCATCTGTTCCTTACAAAAAGAGAGGAATAGCTGGTAAATACAACTATATCATAACTTTGCAAAATGAAACACAAGCACCAGTACTTAGCACAGGATTCTCCTCTGCCACATACACCTGCAGCTTTTGATCAAATTTACTTCTGGACCATTTACACAACTGATTTACAGATAATTAATGGCAATAGACAAAAACATTCAGTTGGCTGAGACAAAGTTTTGTGCATTATTTTGAAAGCATCCATTCATTATTATCTATCTATACTCTCTATGGAAAATCTTTGTTTGCATAATAAAAAGCATAACCTTGATTTTCTTTGAGAAATAGCTCAAAGAAAATAGCATACAGTAGATTTTTTTCTGGTTTTCTTTAAACCATAGCTAATAATATCTTGCCTTTTAATGCCAACAGTCTGTGTCCTGCCTTGATTAAAAAAGCAGCCCTAAGGAAGCTGCACACTCTCTTACTGCACATTAAAGGACTGTGCACAGGAACTATCATATTTCATGGTGTGCTAGGCACAGGGTCGTGGAACGTGCTTGCTAACTCACCCTTGGTTCCTTTTGAGCGTGTGCGCAGCTTTTTATTTTCCCCATCTGCGTCCATCTGTAATATTAACACAAAGTCTTTAATTCATTCCTTTTGCCATTGAGGAAAAAAAAAGTCTCCAATGCTTTTTTTTTCACATTTCCAAAGCCTAGACAGTAATAGAAAGAAGAATAATCATGCCTTATTAATCTTGTCAAAGAGATAAAAAGCCATCTGTGAATATCTAGTAAATACCTAGGAGATACCTTTAATGATACAGATTTGTTTAATAAAGTGATGGTTATGACTGACTCTGTAAGGTTTAATGACAAGGTCTACAGGTGTTAGCTGAAAGCATAAGGTTAGAACCAGCAATGCTGTATGAGTGTTGCTTTCAGCATCCACCTCCTGGAAGAAAAAAGTCCCAGAAAGCTACGGTGCCTACAGGCAACCTGCATTATTGTTGTAAGTGAAGCATATCTTAATAGCTGCATTGGAACCTGCATTTCTGAAGACTTCATCCTTAAAACCTGAAACCCTCTTGCTTGAATAGATGTATAGCTTTGAAACATTTCACCACTTAATTACTTCTTGCAGAAGTTTTGGCCAAAGAGACAGATTTGTATGAATGTTTGGGAGAATGTAGTGTCCAGGATTGCATTTCACATTAAAAAAACCCCAACCAAATAGCCAAAAAATCCGAGCCCCAAAAAACTCAGCTGTTGCAATAAGATTTCTAACTGAAATATGAGAAACCTTTCAAGATCAGCTGTTTTCATGACACTTTTGGCTACATCTAAACCAGCACTGGAAATATGCACCTTCTGGTCTTGGATCTGGCCCAGACCCATAATTGTAGGGGCAGGTTTTCAATCCATGGATTTTATTACAAACCCCTGAAATTCAAAGGAATTAAGATTTCATGTTCTGGTGTGGAGAGCTGCAGTGACACACAGCAGATTGTGCAACAGCTTAATTTTGACCGTGTCCAGGAAGGCAAACTCCTTTTCTTTCTAAAAGTAACTCAATTTTTACATAAGGAAGATTTCTGTATGGGGAATTTTTGTCTAGGCAAAATATCAGGAACTCTGGAATTCTTCTTCAGTCTTTAGTAGTATCTTACTATCTATCTTTGCTTTGAATCTCCATTTCCCTGTTTGTAAAATGGTGATGGTCAAACATACTGTAGATGAAGCAACTCTGATGTGCTTCTGCAGATCAATATGCAGGAACAAATGCAGACACCAGCACCTGATTTATATAACTGTGTTGGGCAATAGGTAGATGCATTCTGTGGATACCAGAAGTTGCCTATGCCTGGCATCTTTCCCTGCAAAAGGTCGCAAGATAGAAAACAATGTCAACCAAAGATCCTGTCTATTATTTCACTCTTCCTTTCTGAGCATCAGCAGAACTGATTTGCCCTACCGAGTGAAGATGCAAGAAGCTCTGTTTGTGCCTTTTTCCATTTATAGAGTTTGAAGATCTGAGGATGCTTTATTTTTAGCTGTACATGACTCAGATAACTCAGATGTTTTGAAGGTCTTATCTGAAAGAACATTGCAGAATATGACAAAATTGACCTGAGAAACAAAAAGAGTAAAGTCAGCCTTTCTAGGGCAGAAAAAACATTTTTCTAATTTCCTGTGGGTTGGGGTTGTGGTTTTTTTTTTCTGTTTGTTATTATATATGGTTACACTTTGTATACAACTACTGGAATCAAAATACCTATTTGCAGGAAAGAACTCAAGCATTTGAAAAGGGTATTTGTGTACTTGAAGAAGTCTAATTCTAGAACCCAGGTTAGTGATATCTGAAATGAAAATATAAATTGATCGAAATGCACCTCAAAGCCAGACAGTATATCTTTTCTCTGTTTAAATTTACATCTGATGTTGATTATTAACAGGGAAGGAACATAAGTGGCTTGTGTTTACGTAGTGGGGCTGATGGCGGCCTTTACTTGTTACTATCCTTAAAACCTGGAGAATGAGCTTTTGCAATGTGACTGCAATGGTAATGGGAAACATGGCTCTGTTCTCTGATGCTGAGTTGTGATTGAAGGCGCTGACCTGCCATAGACTTATAATAGGGGAGCAGGTGTGGCAATGATGGACTTTAATTTCCTTTAATAAACCTTTTATGTGCCACACTTTTACTGCCATTCTATGCTCTCCAAGGTCCTGCACATAATAGGTTCATTACTTTTGATTACTATAGTCTATTGAGACAAACAACTCCAGAACACACTATATATTATGTTCAGTTAAACCAATATAGACTATTTATCCACTGTGCATTATTTCACCTGCAACTCCACAGACAAAATTAACAACATCTCCTGTAAGCTAAAACTATTAAAACCACTGGTACTCCTTTGTCATCATTTCATAATAAATACCACACCAATCACAGTGCTGCTCTTTTAATTATGAAACAAAAAGTGTCCACTGCTTCTACTGAACAGCAGTTACTTTGGTGTAAATAGCACATTGCATTGTGATGAGTATTTCAAAACTGCACAATGAGTGAAAACCAACAATAAAATCAATTCAGGTGATTTTTCTATTGATTTTCTTTCCTTGTAATAATTTGAAACTATGAGAGATGTTTAATCAACTAAACCCTAAAATTTATAGGACTATTTAGCCTGGTGCTTACAACATATTAAAGTACTGATCAAGTCTGTGTTGCATAGAAAACACCTTAACTTACAAAATGTCCCATGCAGTAACTTGAAGATTATACAAAAGTAACTGAAAAAAACTGTGAAATCTTTTAAGTGTGTCAGCAAAAAGACATGTTTTGCTCAAAATTTAAATGTAATATCTTCAGGGTTTGATAGTCCTTTCACAGGCAGACTGATACTGAAAAAAAAGTGAACAAAGTTTCTGCCTTCTGATTTTAATCTAGTGATTGTTTTACATGAAATTACAGTCACAGATGATCAACAAGGAGTATTCAAACTTTTAAATCACCAGTGGAACAACAAAAACATTAAACTGTAAGTGAGAAATTCCATCCAAAGTTTTTAGAGAGAATTGTTTTCAGGGTTTCAATTTGAGAGACATATCTTTTTACTGCTGTATACTGTAAAGACTGGATGGATTCTGGAAGGTGCTTCATGATCTCAAAGCTGGGGATGGTCAGCCCTCTCTCCCAGTACATACGTCATCTTGAGACAAGAAGCCACAAGGGATAAAGAGAATGGTTATATCTGCACAAAATCCTCACACTACTGATGTTTTTAGTCATCAGGACCATTAGGATAATATCTAAATGCTTGCCAGGAAAATATTACTGGGAGTTATAGTCCCATATTTTTTAAGGGCAAGCTTCACAAAAAACCCCAAGTAAATAGTGCAATTAATTCCGCTTTATTATTGTGTCTTATACCTAGATTATGTGATTTGATGGGTTTAGAACCCATCTAAACATTTCCCTTTCTAAATTAGTTGAAAATAGCTAATGAACTCAAAAGGAATTAATGGAAGATAGACAGTCGGAAACACAGTGACAGAGAGGTAGCATCTATGCAATCCCAAATCGTTAGGCAAGCAGGCTAAGAAATAAAAGTTTGCTTCAGAATTGCTTCAGATATGCCCTGTTTCTGTGATTTGGAAATCTGAGAATGTCAATGTTGAATAATTTTTTGAAAGCATGTTCCAACAAATCTCCCTAAGTTTATGAATACTTTCTCTCTGACTTTGTGAATTTCAGTTTGATCTTCCCTCCACCTTTCCTTCAGTCTTGGTTGAGACTTAAGGGCAAGTCAATAACTAGATCCCACAAAACTGACTGGAGTCACCAACTCTACCACAAAACAGGAGTAACTTTCTCTGTGACTGCTTCAGAGTATTCATGTAGCTCCAGATGAATTTATTGGTGGAATAGCAGCAATCATACTTTCTGAGCAAAGTATTTCATAGTTCCTAGCTGCAGAAATCAAATGTTATTTCTTCTGTTTGTACCATCCCACTGCAGTCAGCAGACTCAAGAGCAGCACCTGGAAATACTTCCCTGAGTGAGAGAATCAGGATTTGGCTCTGAGTTTGGGTTTTTGTGTGCCTGGAGTCTATCTGTGCACATGTGCATGTACTGATATTATAATGGGATCCAAGAATATGACGAACAGCTGAAAATAGGGCATGTGCACTAAGTGATAATAATAACAATAATAATAATAGCAACCATTTCAGTTTACTTGCACATTTTAAATTCTGGATTTCAGAAACAAAATTGATACTGCTATCTTGGTAAGATAGTTTTACAGCATATTACTGTCAAATAAACTATGACTTGGGGAAGCTAGTGCTGCTGACATAGGTAGAAGTGAAATACACCTCCTAAAAAGAGCTATTGTAAGAGCTATGCACTTTCTAATTTCTATTGTAATCTTTGCACAAGCAAGACTTTCCTTGAGTGGGTTTCACACTGCTGGAGCAGCACTCGGTTTCCTTTTGTGTAACTAGTTAGAGGAAAAGAAATCATTGGTTTATCCAGAGGTAAGGACTATAAAAGTTGATATTTGTGATTTTCCAACTAAAAGTTACACCTGATTTTCAAAATAAAATTTGGCAAACAATTTCTTCAGGACAAACCTTAAGTGATCTTGAGAGTTCTGAAAAAAAGAATCACTTTTTTCTACTATTTTTAATTTGAAAACTACTTAGATTTGTATAGAGGCAATAGCCACATCTGTCACTAGCCTAATGAACTTAGCCAGAAAAAAAACTACAACAACACAAATCCACCCTCAAGTCTTAAACACAAGTCACAAACTTGAAAGTTGAAGTCAGAAACCGCTAAGCACTGCAAACCTGTCTGTGCTGTGCTGTGCCCCAAGGTGATACGACACTACGTGTGCCTCTCCCTACAACAAAAAATACCCTCAGAGCAAGGTTTTCAGTGCTTTGGTACTCATATTTTAATGTTTTTCAATAACTTGTATAAGAATCTAACAAATAAGAAGAGAATAATCATGAAGAAAAAGATACTTTAAAGCAAGATTTCCTGTAGCCTGGCCAGAAGCATGGAGCACTGTTTGGCTCGCTCTGTGTATATGTGTGCTGACTGCATCTTTCTGTCAATCCACGACAGCTTTTTTTAATACGAAGCATTAATGGCAGACTGACAGTGAGAAGTATGGTGCAAGAAGGAAATCCAAAGTACACATACAGCAACTTCTAGATAAAGCTTATATATTCTGATTACTGGCAGTAAAAAAGTTCAAACTCTAAAGTCAAAATTTTTAGGAACATTGCTTGTACTGTGGTTAAAGTTTCTTGCTCTTTTTTTTTTTTAATAACATGTTAATTTTCAGAAAGGAGAATAAATATTTACAAAATAGATGTTTTTAAAGATTTTTAATAAAAATATGCGTTCTTTTGTGATTTTTATTATTGTTAACCAAGGAGTCATCTTTATTTTTGAAACTTTTGCTTTAGTTTACACAATGTTATTCCTGATTTCTCTAGGAGAAACTTGAATAACATGGAGATCATTGGTTCAGATGTATTAATATCTCATGAACTAAAATAAGTAAGTACATTTATTGAATATAAACTTTAAAGCATGTTTATAACACGTATACATCATCAACAATTTTGCATTTTATAGTGTGGTCAAATGGCATACATATTTTTGAGAAATGTATTTTTTTTACATTGAGGTCACTACTTGAAAATATGCAGCGACAAAATAAACCTTAAATCAGAGGCAGGCTTGAATAGCTTTGTAATGAGGATGATTTATTTTGATTCTCACTTCTGATTTCTGAGTTGTCACTGCTGTTGTATACTTCATCCATGCAACTTTGCACAACTGGCAGTGCTGAATATAAACCAAAGCCATATGTTTATGTCCTTTTGCCAAACGACTACAGCAAATAGTTCTATTATTCCCTTAGGTAACCAACATGTGCCAAGTATTTCTATTAGTCTTCTTTACCAAGGCTTTAGAGGGCAGAGTCACAGCTTTATGAAATTAAGGGGCAACTGCTAGCTTTTTAAATTTAGAGAAAAATTATATAGTCTACCACACTGAAATGCAGCTCAACACAAGCTGATGTGTAATTCTACTTTCTTGAGGCTTTTTTTCCTGGATTTCTATTTTTGATGTTCAGTGTCTTATCACTATTTTCTGGGCTATGATGTACTAAATAAAATTTTTAGAAAAAAGAAAGTGTCAATATTCAAAAAGAAAAAAATTATTTGACACCTTGATATCTTTTACAAATACACAAAAATTTTAATCCCACCTGATACATAGTTTAAAAAATCTCAATAGGCATTAAAAAAAAATCACAAGTAAGATATCCTTCACAGGTTAAATTTAAGCAGCTCATTATGAAATACATTCTCACTCCTGGAGTCATATAGATTTAAAAATAATTGTGTTCCTGTCTGTATGTAATGCTAACAGAGTGGAGCTCTAAAATTTAAAAACTAAAATTTCTAGGTATTTACAAAGATTTATATATTTTTCAATTGTTCAGTATTGTTATACCTGACTGTTGAAGACTGCTGTTCTTAAAACAGATGGTGCTATGAGAGAAAAAGTCTTTGCGCACGAGACACTACACATGTAACCACATAGTATTCTAGTACTAATAGATAGATATATTTTGACTCAAATTCATTTTTGTAAAGAAATTATCCCACCTTTGTGTGTTTCCAGGTGAAAATATGTGCAGATTCCAAAGGACCAAATTCGTCACTCAGCCCAGGATGCCTTGCCTGATTTAACAGATAATCCTGAAATTCATTCTCTGGAAAAAAATAAACAAAAACAAAAAACAAAACAACAAAAAAAAAAAAAGCAACAGCTATACTAAATAAAGCATAGATGAAACAGGACATTCTTTAAATCAAATGGGCAAATAATCCAGGTGTGTTGTTTTCTTGTGCGGTTTTTCAAAGATGTGGTATAAAGGTATCAATGATGCTTCTTAAAGGCAGAAAGAATAGCAGTTTTTCTTTTGTTGTACTTCCTTTATATTGTTAACGCCCTTTCTGATGACTTATAAAATAGACCTACTCTAAGAAAAGTTTTTCTTCTTGCACAGACAAAATTCCATAGTTTCTCTATGTAGAAATCCTTAGCCAAATGTTTTTTAGTGCATCAGAACCCCTTTGACTGAATAGGATGGTTCAGTACAAGATATGAAATAAATGAGAAGCATTCTAAAATATTTTAATAATAGCAGAAAATCGCATCGTTTTATTTTTTTCTGATTTTGAATATCAAAGTTTAAAGTTTGGCAAACTGATAATGTTCTCACCATAAGCAAACTGAAGGACATCCTTGACATTTCTCCATGCTCAATTTTTCTTCCTTTCTGTGAGGAAACTCCTGCTGAATCAATAGTAACAGCAATGGAAGAGCTGCAGAAGTTTAGATCTGAGTGTACAATACTAAGGGACATGTATTCAGAAATAATGAATACCCAAACCCTTCGGACATTTAAAGCTGTAGGCACTTGCAACTGGGGAAATCTGGCCATAAGCAGTTATTATGGGCAGGCTTTATTTCAGCATCACTCCTGCCACTAGTGACCTAAATATAAAAGTTTTACAATCACTTGCAATTTCAGAGGTCCTTTTCAAATAGTATCCAGTGTATTTAGTAAAATAGATCAATTCATTCCATATATTCTGATTATAAAAAAGTTTTCAGACAAACTTTTGGAACTTGAAGGTGAAGCTTTAAGTGTTCATTTAATGATATCTGATCAAGTTTTGTCAGGAAAATGTGTAATGTTACATTTCAGCAACTGGAAAGGCTCATTCTAAACAGATTCTCCGGAAAGCTTGAGTTTATTGAGTGACTAATTTCTGCTTCCGTCCCAATAGAGAGAATATTAGTTGCATCCCATCAATAACTTTTAATTAAAATAAATACACTTTTATCAAACAGCAAAACAGACAACAGACGCAAGATGATAAAGAAGGGAGAAAACCCAGAATAAAACAGTCCGATATTGAAAAGATTTTTAAAGTTGTTTTCTAGCCAATATGTTGCTGGAAAAAGATTTTGTTTATCCTCAAAGGCCTCTTTCCCCATTATTCTATTTCAATATCCATGAAAAAAAACCCAAAAGGAGTCTTAAAGCTTTCTACCTGTCTCTTCCTCTTTGTTCAAAAATACTAGCCTAAAACAAAAGATCTCTAAGAATAGCTACAATAGTGAACAAAGCTCTTTTTAAAGCCTAAAACTTAGCAGCTTTTTGTCTAAAATCCTATCATGTTATGTATTTATTAGCAATATATTTTTCATTTATTTTCTCAAAGCTTGCCAATAAAGAACTGAATCACATAAGGGAGTAGCTGTAAACCCTTTGAGTTCCCTAATGTCAAACTCATTAGCATCCGAATAACCACACAGCAGCACATCATCTGCACAATTGCAATTTTTTACTACTTTTAATAGCGTTTCTCAAAGGGCTCATTTTCAACTTTCTTCAGTGGTTAGTTGGTTCTCTGGGGAAAAGGAGCTTCCTGACGCTCACAGCTTCCACTCAACAACCAGGCCGTTTGCTGTCAGAAGCATCAGCCCTCTGCCCTAACCCCATCTGCTGTCTCTCTCATCCTAAGGGACCGAGAGTTAAGACAGCACAGCTGAGATCCACTTGGAAAAGTGCACAAAGGACAGGAAAATATACAAAACTTTTCACATTTAACTTTACATAATAAGCTAATACACTGAAAATCCTTCTTTTAAGAGAAGGAGTCTGGGCTGGGTAGGGGCTGAGGGGCAGGTTTTAAAATTGTGCTGGAAAACTACATGCAACAGTGTATTTGCTATTTTACTCCCATCTGCCTTGCACGTGACATCATCAGATAGCTTTGTAAAGCAGACAGTGCTATAGCAGGACAAAAGCAAGACTTCATATAAAGCACAAAATATGAACCCCTCTTCTGTGAGTAACGGCAACAGAAGTTACTAGTTAGTAAGTTTAAATGTGCTGTTTTCTATTTTTTCACTTAACAGGTTGCTGGCTGCCGTACAACTGATTCGTGGGTGAGTACCCACATTTGAAGATACGTGTTTCATAAAAAGTCTAATACAATGTCATGCATCTGTCATGCTATAAACAGGGTGTGTAGTGTGTGTAGGATTATGCTGTGTCATGGGATGTGGCATACCCCTAATGGAACATAAATTATGTGTCACCCCCTGTCCACACTCCAAGCAACAACATACATTTCAAATATAAGTGCTGGGATCTGATACTTCAAGAAGCAAACAAGAGTTAGTGCTGATTTCACAGTAACATCAAGATCTTACAGAATAAGTTACTGAGAAACACTTTATTTTAGTATATTTTATGAATTATAAATTCATATAATTTTATGAATTATAAATTCAATGCCAGATTTTGAGGCATTGTTAGAGGTGCAGATAGAAGTCTGCAGTGCCAACTGCAAAAATTAAAATCTCAGCCTCAAGAGCCCATAAGAACATCTATGTTATTGATGGCTTTGATGATAAGGTTTTTGTTGATTGTAATCAGGTAGAACTAATTTACTTATTTGTCAACAAAGGTTCTTTGATGGTATCACTCTTGTTAAGTCCACATCTGTCTTCATTTGGCCCCATGTATTCAAAACTTGCATTAACTTATTTGTCTGTTTTAGTGAAGAGTTCAAAAGGATTTACAGACAGCAAAATATGCATGCACTTCAACTCCCTACATGTCTGAACAGATTTTTTTTTAATCCTGAAGGTGAAATTTGCCTGCCTGCAAAGAAAAACTTCCCCAGCACCTTAATTCAACCAGAATAATAAACTTTACAAACCCACAAAGATGGAATAAATGAGTTGCCTGATTTGTCAGTGTAATGGTTCAGTGAAGTCACCTGGAACCTTTGCAATCCATCCTTTGGTTTATTGCCATTTCCAGTGCAACATGATTTTCTACTGACTCTGAAGTGCCATCCTACTGAGATCCATGAGTCATACCAGGATCCTGATGTGAATCACTATTTGGGCCCTGATCCTCAACATCAGATGTGTGTGACAATCCCCTTCAAGCAACTGTTCTTGTTGACCCATTGTCTATGGGTAGAAGTCCACTCATTCAGGTCAAATTACTAGAGAGTTCCTGAGGACTTAATAAGCAGAAAAGACACATTGTACAGTCAGGAATTATCTCACCAGACATCTGAGGCTGTTTTCTCAGAATTGCAGTACACAAAGCTGTACTACATCTGTAAAAGATTCTAACACCTTTTTTGAGCATAATGGATATAATTTCCAACAGATGAATTCTATTTTCTCTCATTTAGCACATCACTAGTTGATATACTGCAAATATGAAAATGAAAAATCACAGCAGTTTGTGATTTGTTAACTCAAAATGGAAGTAATAGCTAAGGAAACAAAATCCAATGTGGTCACCATTATGATCCCTGAATACTTTTCATGTTTCTACAGTGAAAGTGATTTCTCTTTTTCAAGATAAAATAATGCAACATATTTTGTATTTGAGGAAAAAATAATATGTGAAAGCAAAAGATGCCATTATAAACAAATGAAGATATATTGAGCTCTTGACTGCAGTCAGATCTTTAACCTGCACAGGCTGAAGTATGTAACTTTACACACTGTTCTGCACAAACTTAGGTGTCACCTCAGTGAGATCCTTAACCACATGTGTAATTTCAGTACATGACTGAACAAATTAATTTCATTTGTCCTTATGCTTCACTTTAACACCCTCAGTGCAGTACACATGGGTAGTCTTGGAAATCTGAAGGAGTCTACTTGGAAACACCATTTTTATATAATTCGAGCTTCAGAAAGGAATTTCCCTTGGGCAGAGTACTCCTCTTCACACTTATTACTATTAAGTGCAGTATTCGTACACACGAAACAGAATTATTGCTGCTCCAACTACTGTATTTTGTTTCCCAGCTATTAAACTAAATTTTACCTCACCTAGTTCTACCCTGAAATGAACAGGAGGTCACGTTACTAGTGCAAGACAGTCTGGTAGCACAGGTAGTAGTCCTTCCAGTACCTGTAAAAACACATCCCTTGCACTCGCCCTCTGTTTTAAACAGGGCAGTAATACCAATGCCATGTGCAAGATCATATTTCGCCCAGCAGAAGGGTTTAACTTTCACCTGATTTAAGCAACAAACTATCCCTCAAAGATGCCTGAGGCTTTGCTGTAATTAACATAACTGCATTTAGATGCTATTCATGACCAATAATTCCAACACCTTGTGGAAAAAAAAAAAAAAAAAAAAAAAAAAAAAAAGGTTGCATGCTGTAAACATTATAAACATATTCAAATAAGCTTAACACAATCTGCCATGCTTATTTCTGCCTAGATCATGGACCAGCGAAATGGTTAATGCAAATGGATTTATAATTTGCTTTGGGGGGCTAGTTTCTTCTCCTTATTTATTAGCCCAGCTGATGGGGCAGATTTGATGAGGCACTTCTGGAATAATTGAGTCATCACACAAAGAAGGCTGCTAGCATTCAGAGTGGTTTTATCAGCAGCAAGCAGGCCTGATTACTGACAATTACACTCTGATCCGGTGATGGAGGAGAAAGAGCCAACGAGTGGGAAATGTCCGTGTTTCTATCCAGGAATAATTTCTACATTCATTTTACATGCTAAGTGTTTCCTATCTCTGCATAATAAACTGTAAACAGGAATAGATGGCACAATGTCCCTTAATATTTCCTGGTAATGAAGACACAAATGTACAGTGAGTGCTGATAAATATAGATGAAACATAAGCTATTCTCTGAGTCTGTATTGTTACCTTTAAAATAAATGCATTTTGGTGGTAAAAGCATAATCATAGCTAATGCAAAAAAATGACAGAAGATTGAAGCTGTCCTTGTAACTACACAGAAACTTTGTAAAAGTCCTGTTAATCACTGCTGCTCTAGAGGCTCATAAGCTGAAGGTGATACACTGGAAAGAACATCATTTTGTTTCTCAATAGTCAACTATGTAGGAACTCCTTTGCTTTGACACAGTAAAGGAGAGCAACAGCAGTGACCTCCATTAGCACTGCAGGAATAGAGCACATCTCAATGCTAAACTGAAAAACAACAAAGCTGGTCTTAGAAGACATCTTCACTATGACAAATTCTCATTTCCCTCTCATCAGCCTTAAGATAGTGTTTATAATGAGTAATAGAGCTAGACCGTAGATTTCATGAGTTGTGTTTAGCAATGTATTATTGCCTTTAGGGCATTATTTTTTTGGCAACCAAGGTGCTGTAAAATGTCAGTTATTAACAAAATGCTGAAAGCAGAACTTTGGAAAAATCTGTTTCTTCAGGAAAGAAAAAAGACAGGAAAAAACATGGAAACAAACATACTGAGGAGTTGAAATGTAATTTTGTTTGTTGATAGGCAATTACAGATTTCAGCTGGAAAATGTTAATGCCTTAGTCTAGGGAGAGTTTTTCTTTTTTAGAGTTGGTCAGGCATGAAACACTGAATAATAAACTTCTGCATGCTTGTTTATTCCTTTTCCTTTTTTAAACTAATTCATAGCTTCAAAAGGCCTAAAAGTTATTCTCTGTTCTTCTGCTGTAACTATGGTAACTATGTTTCATTAAAGTAGCCACTTAACTTCAAGGCTTGTGTTACAATGATATGCATTATTTTGAGTAAAACCACACCATAACAACCTTATGATTTCAGAGCAATTTTAAAAGAAAAGTTCAAAGAGCATGCATCATTGACTCTGGAACACAGGGTTTGTTTTCTTTTAAAACATGTTTACTCTTTTTTTCAGCCTGGATGACTTTTCCTGCATGGAGCCATCTCTGTTGTCAGGTACTGGGGGGTGGCGAAGGGATTGCTACTGGCTTCAGCAAAAGATGACCATGTTACGCTCATCGGAGAGGTGCTTAGTAGTTGCAGGACTGAGGCCGGTGGGAGACGTCTGAGCACAGTATAAGAGCAGCAAAACCGTGTCATTTTAAGTACTCCGTTACAACTTTTTTCAGCATCAGGAAGGTTCTGGTCTGGCTCTGTTATTGCTACACACCTGCTGTTTATCCACCAGTGTTACAGTCCTTGTACCATACATGGTTTCCAGCAAGCTAGTCAGGAGCCAAGGGGTTTGAAGGGCAGTTTTATGGGGGTGCTATTGTGGTTGCATGGGATGCCTACAGAAGTGCTGGAGCTGATTAGGTTCAGTAAAAGTGGTCACTTCTCCAATACTTACAGGCTTTACTAAATTCCTTCCCTGTGATTTTTGACTGTTCCAGCCAAATTTTTTGGGACTGATTTAATAGCCCAGATTAGGACATCACAATTCTTATGCTGGACCAAACCCATGGCTAATTAGGTCATTGAACATTCTCAGACATGGAGTCAAAAGGAACAATGAACCTAAAAATATAAACTATTTTTATAAAAAGAAATACAACTACTATTCTGCTATCCTGTGCATTCACCCTCCCCTTTCTGAACAGCAAGCTGTCTTCATTAAGCATGACAGACATGTCCCAAGAAAGGGAAAGTCACACAAAGGGAAGAAGTGTGCCTTCCCTCAACATGCAAATCACATATGTTCATTAACTTCAAGAGTGCCATGTGAAGTACAGTCTGCCACCATCTAAAAGACTTGTAATGACCCTAACTGCTAAAGATAATAGGGCTTGCTTGCACTACACTGCCCTGAAGATCCTGAAGATGCTGAAGAGCACAGGAAAACCAAACCAAGAACAAAAATACCACCTGCAAATCAAAGTAGTAAAGAATATGCCAAAAAAAAAAAAAAAAAAAAAAAAGGCTAATGATTGTCAGATACCAAAATGTGCATGTTAAATATTCACTGGGACAGACTTCTTATCTGAAAACATTTCTCATTTCTCTCAGCAAATGTTTGTCAGGTATGAGGAGCAAGGGAAAGATTCTTCAGTCTGTTCAAAGTACATTAAGAGGCCAGTGGCACCAGGGATGGTGGTTTAAATTCTCTTTTCAGAGCTTTTTATGATTCCAGAGTGGGGCAAAGGTTATTTCCTAAAATGACACCTGTCTTCTGTGATAGACACAAACAGAAGGCACTGTGATTGAGCTAATAATTCGGAAAAAAGGGATTCTGGAACTCTCTTCCTGCCTCTGCCACTGATCTATTCTGTGACCTTCAGCAAGTCTCTTCACCTTTCAGCTAAATGCAGACAACGATGTAGAGTGCTGTGAAGTGCTTTTGTGCATTTCTAACCATGCTTTAAGGTAATGAATATTATTTTCACCCTCATGTGTTCTATTTAATAGCCTGCTCATGCTTTCACTTCCTCTGAAACTCAACCTGATACCTCAAGCATATGCTGTTACTTGGGATTTCCAAGAAAAAGTTTTCTCTTTCTTTTCAAGCTTTTTTACTTAAAAAAACCCAACAAAAACAAAACAAACAAAAGAACAAGTAAAAAAGGACAATTCTGAGAAAAATGGGGACTAACTAATGCATGGTGAATGGCAAAATAATTTTAAATACATTTCTCATCTCTCCTAACATTAGGCAATCCAGAGATATCTGTCCTCTTGCAATGTCAAGTCTTTATTTAAAAATCTGTTTCACTTGTTTTCCTATAAAGAGAATCATTCTCCTAGGAAATATCTTTAACCATTTTGCTTTGAATGTTTTTGTTCTCAATGTTACTGAGTTAAAAATAACACTACAGAAACATATCTTTGTAATATTACTTTATATTGGTAAAATAATACTAATACATTATTCATCCTATTGCAGCAAATTTGACTTGAGCAAGATGAAAAATGTGATCCTATGGAGAGATGGCTTACAAACTTTATCACTTTAAACACAGTTACCCTTCAGAGTCCCTAGTGTAAGCCTGGATCCTTTGAAAACAACCAGAACGCTGTCATGGACTTTAATAATGCATGTTATTTGCATGTGAAAGCACTCACATGCACTTTATATTAAGCACACAGGTATATAAAGATACAGTCCTGGCCAGAAGATCTTACAAAGTAAGATGACTAACTATTTTGGATATGACAGTTGTAAATAATAAACAACAGTTTAGAAATTAAAGTAGCATAGTAATGAAATTATACTATTTTAGTTGATCATTATGTCACTCTTGATAAGTAGGCCTGTATCAGGTGTCTGGTTATATATGTAATAGGCTGGCTTGTTGTTTGGATGTCAGATTAAATCATGGGTTCTGCCTCTTCTGTTGGCACCTCAAATACCAAGATGCGTGCAGGGAAAGGGGTGGGCTAGGGGGCAGCTTTCATGCTCAGGGTGTAATCCTTTCTTTCATATGCTGTGTCAACCTACCCCAGGAGACAGATTTTTATTTTCTTTTGAAGAGGTCTATGTCGTGTTGCATCAGAACTATGTCCTGGTACAAAAAGTAGTAGCTGTGACTTTTAAATAATCAGCCTCACTAAAGGTGCCATTATGGCAACCAACAAAATTCTACCTTAAATCATTTTGACAATGCATTCTCTGCACTGCCCATGGACTTGGAGGGTGTCCTCAAAACATTCAAAGCTGGGACAATATTCATGATTAACAAAAGTCCAGAAGCAGCCAAACAGGTGTGTACTTCTCTCAGAAAAGATCTTTTTAAATAGAAGACCTTTTGTACACTAGTTCTATCCTAGGCCCCTTTTAGGGGCCACACCTGAGAGAGAAAGTGAATTATCAATGACATTTTTTTAAAGAATCAGTGGTTTAACACTAATTTCTAATCAGATCCTACAGAAAGGAACAGCTCGCATGGCAGCTGTACTTTTCCCAGGGTTAATTACCTTTCACTGCTCTCTACTAATGAGTCAGCTGTTCCTGTCATCACACAACTACACTGTGTTCATCTGTAGCTCTTGCTGTGGACAAACACAGTAGCTAGAGCCCTGTTTACAGATTGGCGAGGTTTGTTGTGCAAAGAATTTGCAAAGCAGTTTAAAAAAAGAATACATAAAACTCTTCCATTTCCATGCCTCTTTTCATGGAAACAATTGTATTTTTCAGGTAAACACCATGTTCTCAAGGTTAATAAATTAATGGACAAGACTAGAAAACTAAGGACATGAAAAGTAATAAAAATTCTTTTTTTTTTTGTAATATTGCATAATAGTTTATATAAGGAAGATTAGATCTGTGTAGCTATCTAGCTTGTCTTACACGATTGTTGGGTGAGGATGTTTATGTCTTGCTGGTCTGTGAACTAGAAAACTATAAAATACTGTTTTAAGCAACAGGATAGATAATAGTGCAAAAAATAATGCACTTAAGGAAAGAGTTTTTATTATTTTTATGGCAAAATCTAATGAGACAATGATATAAGGCTTTCAGTAACCTGCTAATGTTTTTACATAATTCTAGAAGGTGATTCAACAGCAAGCAAATAGAACACATCATTTTCTAGCTGAGGTGAACAGGATGTATTCTTTATAGCCATATAAGATCTAGTGATCCTCATGCATCACTTTAATGTGTCCTCCTTAAGGAATGTATAAAACTTGGGGGATATTTAGAAAGGCTAACTTTAATAACAGGGAGGGGAATCATACCTAGCTTCCTTTTATTGGGAAGAAAATTAGGGCATGGGTTCTGCTATGGCAGCAGTGGGCACCTACAATTAGTCACTAGTGGTTACTCCAGCTTTCTCATGGGAGGCTACAAAGACTCTGGCTAAAGATGGGCATTGTGACAGAGCTTCCAAAGGTCAAGTCCTGTTTGGGTCAGCAATCAGGAAATGTTTGTTTTTCATATAACCAAGGCAGAACTCTAAGCTGGCACTCTCTTCAAAACACGATTCTATGCTAAAACTGACGATATGGAGGTTGCCCTGATTTTAGCAGATTTCCTTGGGATAAGATCCACAAGTGTTAGCAGGGAAAGTAAATTTTCACCATACACCAAAGGGACACCACACAGTACACGCTATGTGAGATTGAGCTCAACTCCTTACATAATTCTGCACTCAATGTGTCTGCAACTGGCCCATTCATGAAGATACTATTTGAGGCTGAATGTCTTGCTGGGTGTTACATGAGATAATGGTTAATTGACAAATCTAAAGCAGGAATATAGTCATCTGAATATAATGACGGAAGAAGAAACTTAAGCTTTCCAGGTCCAGGTTAATCTTGTAGGACTGGCAGCTCAAATTATGATAAATTTGCTTTTGAAATGCCAAGGCAGAAGTACCATGGGATTCCAAGGGATTACTTGAATAGTCATTTGAGAAATGAGTAGTATACTTTCCTTTGAACATTGCTGTAACACACCACCTCTTTCTCGTAGGGGCTTTAAGTTCTGTAAACTGTATTGACAACCTGGGACACTCTGAGCAATGAGAAAATGCGACCAGTGTGGTTATGGTCTTTTAGAAGGCAGATATGTATTTATTGCTCTGTTAGAATTGATTCTCCTGCTTGATTTTGGAATTTTGTGTGAAAGTTAATTTCCTAAAGGTGCATTAACTGAGCTTAATCATTCACATAAACCTCTGATCACTCAGGTCAGGCCAGGGAAAACTTAGTATGTAATGCCCATTTTGCCTCAGATTCTCCCTCTGCTCAAGAGATTATGCATTCTTCCAACGCAGTATCTCATTCAAATTTAATCTTATTTTAGGGATAACAGAGCCATTCTCCATCTCCTCAGAGGTCTTCACATGTTACTGGCTTGCCTTTTCTTGAGTTCTCAAAAGGAACATTACACCTTCTTCATCCACAGGCAGAAAAACCAGGAACAGGTCCTCTCCATTTGGTGAATACAAAAACCTAACCCTTGGGACTGAGTTTCACCCTTTCCTGAGATGCAGTCTGATTAACTTGAATTCTGTCAGTAGCAAGGCTTACTAGCTCTCTGTTAGAAGTAGACTTCATGCTGCATGCTGAAGCAACTGGTATACTACAAGACAGCTTCTTCAAAGAGCCTATTGGGTTGATGATAGTTCTACTGTGGCGATCCCTCTTGGAGGTTCAGGAGGGAGGAGGCATACCAGAAAGTATCTCTGAAAAATTTAGGGCCCAAAATCATATCTTCTATACTGCCCCTACTTAAAAACTTGACTTCTTTACTTTTAAAATATCATCAAAATAGCCCTGCAACTTTTAAATTTAAAAGACAGGGATAATCATGCAGCTAACAAATAAATACCCAAATCCCACAAATAAATAGGGAAGCAAGCTGTATGACCTGAAGGGTGTTCACAATGCTGAACTTGCTGTTTGAAGACTGGCAATCATTGATTGAAAGCAACTTGCACTTCTTCAATATTACAGTGTTATTTCCTATGATCACAAAATAGTAGCACATTATATACATTAATAACAATAAAAATGAGTGGTATTACTAATGTTGCTATATTAATAATGGGCCCAAAGCATTCGGGGCTAAAGCTATTTATTCTCGCACACTATCCAAAGTGAGTTAGGGATATTTGAGAAGACACTGTTTAATAATAGCCACTAAAATGTTGATTGTGGGGAAGAAAACTCTGAGAATGTTGTATGTGAGCAGGTTAGGCTTTTAAGGATAAATGTTAAATTAGTCTAAAGGGTTATGTTTATTGAACTGGTGTCAATTTATTCCATAATTAACTTTGCATGCCCACAATTTAGGCATGATTTTCATTGACTTTAAGTCTGATGTGTGCAACTGCTACTGGGGACACATAGTTACTAACCCTTTGTAAAACTCATTGTTATAAAATTAGATCAAGCTGAGCATAATCTTAAGAGTTTACTACTGTGACTGTCCTCCCTCTAGGGAAAGAGTATGAAAAGGTAAAGGACTGTCAGAGACCTAGCTGTGGCTCCCTGCTTCCAAGGCCAACCTGTGCCTCCCATGGTACAGATTAAGGTATATGCTATTCCATAGGGACCGTCCACTACATAAGGGTTAGCATAGCTTAGCTGAGCTCCATCCAGCTCTGATCCCTGAAGGAATTCTGGGTTGCCTGCTTAGAACTATAATTTAAGCACTTTGGCTCAGTCTTGAGGATCTTTGAGAACCTGTCCCTAGAGATGTAAAGGATGAAGTTTTTTTTAAAAAACCCTGCACACTTATATGCTAAAGCTATTGGTATGATAAATAATGTTCTAAAAATAAAAACTTGTGGCATTGAATCTCTTCAAACATGGAAAAAATGTTTGATGTCTATACAAAATATGTACAGCAACCGAAATTTTGAACAGAAAGCTTGCTTGTAGTTTTTATGATAACATGAAGAACATCAAATCACTATAATCACCCACAGAAAAAGTGCAAAACCATCACCTAATCTATCCTTCTATTACCTCACAGCTTGAGAAACAGAGTCCTGGAAGTCTGAAGAGAGAGAGAAATCACAGAGGCACCCCTAAAACTGTCTACAAAGTCCAAGTAGTGACCAACAGGAGAATGTGGAGCTGAATCTGGAAAAGCTTCTATCAGCAGTGTTTAAAAAATCCAGCTGGATTAATGTAGAAATCCTTACTGAATTTTGAAATGAATGGTATTGTTAATCTTTACAGCTTATTTCTTCTTATTTTTTTAAGAATTAGCTTTAAGAAAAAAAATCTTTTCCTGAAAGGAAATATGAATCCTAAGAACCAAGCAGGGAATTGCCCCCTTCCCTTTGTAAATATCGCGTTTCAGGGGTAAATTTGGTCCTCTGAGCTGCACAGCAATATTCAGTTTTGCTATTCTGCTCTCCATTAATATCTGAGCACACACTGAATTTCATCAATGCCCTGTATCTACAAGAGGAAACTTCTGGTCTAAGGTATACCACATTATTCGTATCCCCATCCTGTATGAAATTGTGAGAAATAGTAAGTTTATGTGGAGACAAAATATAAGAAGAAATCAAGTCCAGTTTGTAGGCTGGACAGGAAGGACACAATTCACCTCCCTAACTTTATGTGCCTGAAATGCAGATACATATTTCTGAGGTAGTAACTGCTGGCTTCCCATAGTCTCTGGGTAGTCTGTAGGCAACCTGCAGGCATTTCTGCCACTGTGTAGATGTGTGATACATCTTATTTTTTTGGTACATCTACTTCAGGGTGAGATCAATGGCATCCAAGAAATGTCTCTTTATTTCCACTGACTCTAAAGGGAATCTGGATGACTGGCTCAGGACTAGACACTTCCACTGTGCACACTGACATTTCACCAGAGGATTCCTAACAAATGAACCTATGGCAATCACTGAGCAGCATCTTACAGCTTAAATAACACGTACACTATGTGGCTCTGAGCTATATTTTAAAATAGGGATGAAAAAGCAAGAGAAATAGAGTAGGGAGCCATCCTCCAGGAATGAAGGCAGTGCCAGTCCTTGTAGGAAAGAACTGGCAAACAAAATGAAGCTGATGAACAAATAAAAGGGAGCATCAGCGGATGGTAAAAATTAAAGAAAAGGAGAGTTCACCACAGCTTTGATATGAGCAGTGTGGCTTTGGAGACACAGGAGAATCCAGGGTCAAGAGGCAGAGAAAGAAAAAGCTCAGCATGGTAGGGTAAGTATTTCTTTATTTAGGTATAGAAGAATGAAGACAATAAAGTTCTAAGCACAACAGAGGGAAACTGAACTCTAGGAACTGGTACGGACTGAAATACCATCTTCTTAACATTTGAATTGAACAAAATTTTATGAAGGAATAAAAGTTTTCCTAGTAAATAAATGCATCACATGGATTAGTGTTGGATAAATGGGAAGTGTCTCTCAGCTTGAACAATTATCTGATACTGCATACAGTACTTTTCTTAAGTCTAAGTTTGCTACTTAAGCTTATCTGTGTTTCTTACTTGGTCTACTATGAACTATTGTCTACTTGAGAAACCTGATGACACCAGTGACAGTGGCTCTGCATTTAATTATTTTTTTGTTTGTTTGTTTTAACCATAGATAATGCCACATGCCCTATTCATTTTGGTGTCTTCTGTTCTGTCCCAAATTTTCAATCCTAACATTAAAGAAATTAAAATTCAAATTCCCTCTAGTAAATTTTGCTGGCCTTTGGGATCCAACAAGTGCCAGATTCTTAAAAAGAAAATGTTATTGTGCCTACATTGCCTGTCACAAACATGCCCTTTTTTCAGCATGTAAGGAGAGTGTTTAAGCAAAGAACTGTTGACACAATTATTTACTTGATTTGTGAGTGTCAGGTAGGGCTTTTTACATGCACTCAGTGAAACCTAGTTGGTTGTTTTTTTAATAAAAAACACCTTTATGTTTTCTTTTTTTCATATTGTATATTTACTCCAAAGAAAAAAAGTCTTATGAGTCAAATTCACCATATCCAAACAAAAGACTGGCAGCTTAAGTTAGTATATGAACAGGGGGAAGGGAGACTTATTTCCTGAGTTTCAACAGATGTCATACTTAATTGGTTGTGAAATAAACCAGAGCTACTCTCGGCCTGTTTCCCTAGTTTCAGCTGTGAAGACACTTTCAAACATGTGCATTTCCCTCCTGCTTGTTATAATGAGGGTGTGGGGTGAGAATCAAACTTCCAAAAGAAGTAAAGCAGCATGCATGTTGCATACAGGCCTTCAGATATACTAATTAAACAGAAGAGAGAGTCGCATCTTTTGTTCCTGCAAGATACATGTCAATACAGCATTAAGCAAGACAGTTCTGTTGAGGGTTAATTGTCTTTGGCTTCTGCTAATATCAGGAAGTCACTGGACTACCCAATTCTTTACCAAGGTTTTCCACCTTCACATATTTTCCCTCTAAAACACCCTTTGTCCTAACCCAGAGCATTGACAATATCCTACAACTCAGTTAAATGCGATCATTTTTGTATTATGACAGAGAGAGCATCTCCTAATTTTTTTCCCCTTGTGGATGTTTTCTGCTAGAAGTAGCCGAGTAACACCACATGTAACATAACAAAAAAGACTAAAAACAGAGAAAGAATTGTCAAGTAGAAAAGAGTTTGGCTAAGCATGATGAAGGACACAAGAAAATGGAGAACAAGACTTCTCATAAGCTAAAAGCCCAAAGATTTGTAATTGTGGTTAATCACCAGCAATGGTAGGCTAATATAAATAAAGTCACGCATTTCTAATGACTAGGGCAAAGAAAGTTAGCCACTCATTTTATGTCTTTTTGTACATAGCCCTCTAAATAAATGCTCTTTTGAGCTTCATGGGAAAAAGCTAAATTTGTGATAGGTGTCTCCCTGTGAAACTCAGTATGACCAAGTTAAAAAAAAATATTTAAAAAAGGAGAATTGTGTTTGTTAAACATTTCAAATAGAAATGTAATGGGAATTGTGTAAAAAGAAAAATTGAGGCCAAGGTCAAATATGTTTAATTCACCTGTGACAACCAAACAACAATATTTGTTCTTTTAGTTTAGACTTGGAACCCAGATCCCAGGAGTGCTAGGAGAGAGCTTTAATCCCCAGAAAAAATTCAAATTCCCAAAGTGTGTGATGGAAACCAGTGTAATCTTTCCCGAAGTCAGAAATAAAATCAAAAATACTTTCTTTATTATTAAAACAAGAGCAGTCATCATGATCTTTATTCTTTTAATGTTTTACAGGTCTGACTTTCGGCAGATGACCTCTCTTGTTTGTCCCTACATGTTTTCCAAAATATAAAAGTGAAATAGAGTCCCAAGGGCACTGTACTTGAAAGGTTATGAGAGTTAGAGAATTTTAACCATGCCTGCCAAATCAGCAGATGGCTTGTGATTATAATTATATGCATCAATAAAACGAATAATCTTTACAAAATTTGAATTTCTACTAAAGTAAGGGATTTAGTAAGCAGATGCAACAGAATGCATTTTCTTTAACCCTTTTTGTAGACAGCACTGTTTCTCACAAAAATGGGAAGGCTTTCCATAAAGTAGCTTGAACATACACTTGAGCCTTAAATATATGTTTCTTATGACCAAGTGTCAATGTTATTCAGAGTGATTTATGTGTTCAGTTGCACTTTGTTCACTAAATGTCGAATGCTTATATATAGGATGATTCCCATCAGACCCATACTTCAAAATGGTGTTTAATTTTATAAAATGTTAGAGATACAATGAAAATGTCATGTGTACTCAATCTCTTCATTTGTACTGCAATGGTCATTCTTTCTGTTCAGGTTTTGGTGACTTTCCATACCTTGTATGGAGGCTGAGTTAACCACATTGTTAGGGAAGAAAATGTATTTTCCCAAAATGTGGGAAGTTAATTAAATGTTTGTGGTTTGTTTGGGGTTGTTCTAATCATAAGAAATTGAATTACATAAAAGTAAATAGATTGATACAAAAATCACAGCCTTGGATTTCTGTGACCACTATCCTTACTTTCAAACTTACTTCTGTAACAAGATCTAGATTGTGTGTGTTAGATTCTGTCAAACTTCTGCCCAAAGTAGGAGAAAATCACACAGTAGAAAAATTAAACAAAATTAAAAATAGGCCCTCTAAGCCATCATAAAAATCACTGGACTGCATCATAAAAATGTTATTTGAAGACAGGATGGAAACATCTTATACTCTTCTGATATAACAAGGAAGAAAAGATCTGAGAACAGTAGTAAGTAAATTTTAAAAAAAGTCTCCATTTCGGATACTGTAGCTGCTTACCTACTGTATTTTAACATTTATTTTATTCAAACATTTAAATGTGAATTTTTATTTGAAAAAGGTTTGTGTGTCAGTTTTCTTAACTACCCTAATATCTCTGATGTGGAGTGCAAACCAGTATTTTGATGCTCATTAAAAAGTGGACTTTTACTCTGTATCACGTATATCCTTCTATGCTTAAGGATTATTGACCTGACAGTCCATAGCGGTGCCTTTGGAGCCATTACTAATTTGCTGTGCCAATCCAGCTGCTGTACAAGTGCTCTAACTTGGGGGGTGGAGGGGCACTGAAGGTGTCAAATTTTCTGCTAAGATTTAGGGACCCGATCTAGTGACTCTTACTATCACCTGAAGAAACACCGTTAAGAAGAAATTGAGAACTCTGATCCTGACATTAAATGATATTTTGGAAAAGTTCTAAAGCATTTTTTTTAATCTAATGCCTCATGGAGCAGAGTTCAAATACATGTCTTTAAATTAAAAGCTAGGTCCTTTTAACCAAAGTTCCTTAATGGAGGGAAAAGTTCACATATGAAGCCAAACCTGAAAAATGAGCTAGCAAATGTTACCCGAATCTATTAAGAAAATCAATAAACCCCTCATCTTCAAAACACTTACACACCTGCTTTACTGCATTGAAGTGAGCCATCGACCTCACCTCAGTGTAATCACTCATGTGTGCAAACGCTGTTGTCAGTATTCACCTACCCAAGAAGGTAAGCCCCGCTTTCATTATCAAGTAACTTTATCTTTTAACTTATCACTTTTTTTTTTTTTTTTTTTTTTTTTTTTAAAAATAAATATGTCATTTAGAATGTCAAAAGTTGCTTGTATTTAGAAGTCTTCCATGAAGGTAAATGAGAGCAATTCCCCTCCAAAAAGATTTTATGTAAGTACCAAAAAAAGTTGAAGGAGACAATCTTTTTTATCACTAATTAAACAATATCTTTAGTCTGAAGTGATTCAAGATAATTAAAATTCAGAAGCACTTATTCTGCTTATGCAGTTTTTCAGAATCCAAAACTATGCGCACAGAAACTACAAGAGGTCATCGTTATATATGTATATTTCCAAAATTAATCAGTTAAGTAACACAGATTTTGGTCTAGATGCTCCATATAGATATGGATGTAGTAGATTATAAAGTTTACTCCGTATGTTACTTGCTGTATTTTTTATTTTGGAGCATAAAGCCAGGCCTTTGGGAGCATTGTTTGTGACTGACCTTGAAAATACTTGTTTATCAGGAATATTAGATATTACTGGCTTGAAAATCTACAAGCATGTAAAAAACGGAATTAAAATTATTCAAACCAGCTGTGTAATGCCATAAAGTTTTTCGGATCCACACAGAAAACTCACACTGTTGTACCCTGGAACCATGCACAAAGATATGTACAAAGGCCTCACATTGGACTCCAAGGTCCAAAAAGTCCATTAAAAAGTGGTTTCTAAAAATCTGGTATGTTACATAGTTTATCAGGGAGATCAGATGAGCATTAATTATCAGAAATCAAGTTTTCTCTGCCTTTTCTCTTACATGCAGCAAGGAAATGACAGAAGAGAAAAAATAATGAAGCTATAAAAAACTACTGAAACTTACTGGGGTTCAACCTGTCAGATTACAGTAACAGTACAAATTTTGTAGCACTTCTGCTCGTGCATTACCGCTATGAAATCATTCTCTACTTTTAATAGGATAAAGGACAGCTGAACTTATTCATTAATGTGGTGAATGCTGAAATATCTGATACCCTTTATTCTTATTCACTTAGGTGTGTAAAAAGCGTGGTGATGGTGTGATATATATGTGCTCCTTTTTAAACGCTGTGGTGATGCACCTGAACATAAAATATCCTCAAATTGTACTTGTTAAAATGAACTGAAAACTTAGTATCAATTAGCAAAACTGTGTTGTAGCACTTTAGTTTACTAAATCTCTGCTGATCTAGCAACTAGTTATGAATTATAGGGCTCAGCTGAAAAAGCAAGCTTTTTTTCTGATGCTTTCATATCTTATACTTTTCGAGGTAACATAAGGAAAATATGTTGCTGAGATGCACACACCTTAAACATATGGAAAATAAAATTAAATACAAAATTTTACTTGAGTTTGTTTACTTCATCATGAAATTTCCTGAGTTGGAATCATTGGGAAATGCAAAAGCAGACATAACTGTTAATATTTACTGAGTTTCAGTGAACTGATATATTATATAGGTGAACATAGATTTGGCATATGTACACTTTTTATATAAATATACACATGTGGATTTGTATATATGCATACACACATCTCTTTGCAAAAATCATCACACGCATATCTTAAAATATCACATTTAATCTTAGTTTTTATAAGCTATGATGATACTTCTATTGTCCATGCAGTAAAAAGGATGTCATGTCCCTGGGTAAGCGACATATCATAATGAACTGACTTCTGTGACCTATGAAGAGTTTTAATTAAGTGAACAGGTTATCCTGACACGTCTAAATATACATCTATTGACAAGTGTTTTCTGAAATTAAATAACTCTTCCAAAACAAAACAAAACAAAACAAAACAAAACAAAACAAAACAAAAAAACAACTGTAATGCAGGCTGATATCTAAACCCCACTTTTTTAACTGTCTGTGTTTGAGAAAGCATTCTTAAAACATATGGTTCTCAGTGGTCTGGGAGCGGGGAGAAGCATTACTTAATTCACACAGGCATCTTGCAATAATATCATGTCATTTTGAACCTAACATCCCCTGATCCTCCAAAGTGCAAAGCAGACAGAAACATTTTAGCAATGCAAACAAGACTTTCTGGCAACTTCCTGTTGCCATTTTTCAGCAAAATAAAGGATCCTGAGATACTAAACTGAAACACTGCTAGAAAAGATTTTATCATTGGTTACACAGGCAGGCACCTGCTACTCTAAGATATCAACTGAATATTTTGCTGCTGTGCAAAGAAAATAAGTAATGACTGTGTAACTGTTTAACAACAATCTTCAACTCTTTAATTTCAGCTCACGTAAAAGACAACACTGAGAGAGACACCATATAAAAATCTGCTTTCAAAACCACCCCAAAATTATAGTAACAATTTCATTTATATCTGCATGGTTGTAAAAACTGTGCCAGGTATTTAGGGGTGTAAGTGGCTAGTGGATTGAAATGTGTATTCATACATATAACACATTTTCAGCAGATTTTTACAGAGAAGTAGAAAGAAACTTTCTGTCTGTAAAGTTCATCAGATGTTCATGTACATCTGAGGCAGTGCTTACTGTGTGGCAGTTCTTACAAAGAATATTTATTTCATTACACTATCATTGCAATATCCAGTTCACAAAACATACTGTTTCATGTTACTTTTGGAATTCCAGAAACTTTCGTAAGCTGGCAAATCAGACAGAGAGAAAAGGAAACAAACAAACAAGAAACAAACCCAACCTTGATTCCAGAGACATTTTTCTCCCCTTCGTGAAGTGACAGGGGGGAAAAAAATCCCTTCATTATGACCTACTTGTCTAGAAACGGACTTTCAACCCCATGGTTAGGCTAAGATTTGCTCTACTTTCTCCCTAGGGCATAATTGTCAGACTGACTTACCGTGTGCCTTTTAGCCTTTGTTCTGCCTCTCACGCTGACATCAGGGAAGCAGTGATGTAGAATAAAGCAGGGGTGGGCTAGGTTAGTCCACTGTTTGTGTCGTTGTGTGGTGTGCAGGGACACTCTGTGATACTCTAGTGAGCTGCTAAGCTTTTTTTGTAGGCTTTGTGTCATTTACTTAACGACCAATCTCATTAGCTGCCAGGGTACAATGGGCTGATGCATTTTCTATGTACATACTCTACACAGTGACCCTCAAGGTTGCCGAAGGTCTATTTAATCAGTCAAAATGCTGAATATATTTGCAGTAAATCACTAAAAAAAAAAACATACGGGACCACAAAGGTATCTCGTGAGGGTTTACTCTTTCCTGGGAGTTATTTGCAGGTAATAAAGTAGTAGGAGATGTAGGCAAAAGCAAGGGCAAAGAAGGGAAAAGGGAACTCACTGGGTTTGCACTGGTCACCTTTAATTTAGGGAACCTTGGGGGCCCTGTATATCGCTGTGTCTCTGCTTGTTAATTTCTCCATGCAGTTCATGCTTCAGTGTAATCATGTTATCACAATTAAACCCCTTTAAATAAGAAGAGCAGCACTAACAAAATACACAGCCTTCTGCACATTGGGGAGGGGATACGTGTGTGTTTGTGTATCGGGGGTGGTGGTGATATTTATTTATTAACTTCCTTACTACAGGCAACCTCTGGGCTGGCATCTTTGCATTTCTAACCTCTCGTCAGTTACAAGGTAAAACCCTTTTAACTCTTACGAAAAATGAAATGCTGAAAAGCCCTATGAATCACGACAGCTGTCCATAAGTAACAGGGAGAGTTCTATTGTCCAACTTGTCCCTGGATAAAATGAATACTTTACAGCAGAGGCTGTTCAGCTTGGCTAAAGAGTATGGGGAGAAGGGGAGGAGGTCACTGGAGATTTCGCACACTAATTTAATCTGGGAAAAGGACAGGCACTGCATCTCACTTGAACAGACTGGCGGCAATCTGGGCTCCCACAGAACTATCTCCTTTTGCCTGTGCTCTATTTATTCCTTATCTCTGTTTACCAACCGCTAGGTCCCTTTCATTCACACCACGAGGCCGTTCTCCTACTATCAGTCAGCAGCTGACACTGTGGAAGAGCCTCAAAGGGAAAAAAAAAAAAGGGATCAAAACTAAACCAAAGCTGTATAAACAATGCAACAGTAGAAGTAAATGCATAAATCCTAATTCTTAACCCAACCCACAGGGTGCGAACAGAACCTTTATAGTAAATCCAACAAACCCACCACAGTGAGCTATGGGCTACAGAGGAAATGGGAAAAGCCAAATATCATTCATGAAATCACCATCTCAAGCAGAAACATTGAAAATAGGCATTGGCAGATATTTAACTGGTTTCAGGATAACAGGTTCATCAGTCCTGTGTATCCTTCAGCAAGTAATGAGGGGTGCGTTTACCTGTGTGCCTGGTATAAGGTGAACAACAGCCTTTGCCACTTGACCATCTCGCAGTCTGAAAGCCTTAGATAACTTTGCACTCACTGCTTGTGATTTAGATTAAAAAAGTAGAGGCAACCACTTTAAAAAAATCTGTATCTGGAGGCTGTGATAATTTGGATAGCTTTACAGCTACAAGTTAAACGTCAAGTTCTTATAGAAGCATTTGTCCAATTATTTTTTCCTTTAAAACTCTGGATATTTCAATATTGCCTTTCCTCAGTCTTCAACTTATGTTTTCCCCTCTTCCTCTAAGTTTTTGTAACTTATTATGAAAAGAAAATGGTTGAAGACAGGAAAGAAAAGATGAAGCTTGTGACTAATAGAAAAGTAAAGAAAAGTAATAAACTTTACATTTGACATTGTGGTTTTGGATTATTGAAGGGACTAAACTGTGAATAAGTTTATTTTCTAATTTTAATGGTATCTGGTTTTGTTTCCTTAAACTGATTTAACAGGAAAGAAGTTACAAATATTCATATAAAGACAGCAATATTGTTTCAGTGAAACATTTCAGCTTTTTTAAAACTACATAATCTGCAACTCCCAAAAGTTAGGCATGTTCTTCCCAGAAAAGGAGTGATGCTTTTGGAACTATTCTCAACTTTTTGAGACATAAAAATATCAGTTAGCACCATATAGTCAATATACTGTCAACTGCCTGATCAGGACCATTGTAACAATGACAAAGAAAATGTTCCTCATTATCAGAGATGATCAACAGGACCTAATTTCAGTTTTGATTTCCACCTATGTGCATTATGAGCAATGAAGTCTTTACTACTTGGATCCTTTTTTCCAAATGAATTAATGAATTAAATTTATCCTTTCACCAGCTGCTAGGCAGCAGATGGAACCATTTCTGAAGCCTTGTTGAATTCAATCCATAAAACTAATTTCCTAGGATTAGCAGTCCAAAGTTTCTTTTAATGTTTATATACCACTTGGGATTTTGAATTTCATGATGTTAAACTTTCAATTTAACTATTTTTTTTCATTTCATATCAAACAAATATGATCGTTTGGATTTCTATAGCTTTGTAACCACACATTTCAGGTCACATAAGGACAAGAATTCATTTCAAAAGCAATCAAGTAATGCAAGATTGGGATCTGGGGTTTTCTTGTTTGTTTGTTTTGTTTACATTACGACACTACCATAGAAACCATTTGTGTTACACTCAAAGATTAGTTTAGATGGGAAAAGTTTTATTGCCTGCAACTTTGACAAAAATCTTTGCATAAAAATTTAGTTTTAATAAGCAATTTGTGACAGTTATTGTGATCTAAGGGTGTATTTTCT